>NC_136506.1:74775301-74845301 GCF_053919585.1 Euprymna scolopes
TATATATATCTTTATATATATATATATCTTTATATATATATATATATCTTTATATATATATATATATCTTTATATATATATATATCTTTATATATATATATCTTTATATATATATATATATATATCTTTATATATATATATATCTTTATATATATATATATCTTTATATATATATATATCTTTATATATATATATCTTTATATATATATATCTTTATATATATATATCTTTATATATATATATCTTTATATATATATATATCTTTATATATATATATCTTTATATATATATATCTTTATATATATAAATCTTTATATATATATATCTTTATATATATATCTTTATATATATATATATATATCTTTATATATATATATATATCTTTATATATATATATATATCTTTATATATATATACATATCTTTATATATATATATATATCTTTATATATATATATATATCTTTATATATATATATATATCTTTATATATATATATATCTTTATATATATATATATATCTTTATATATATATATATCTTTATATATATATATATATCTTTATATATATATATATATCTTTATATATATATATATATCTTTATATATATATATATCTTTATATATATATATATATCTTTATATATATATATATCTTTATATATATATATATCTTTATATATATATATATATCTTTATATATATATATATCTTTATATATATATATATCTTTATATATATATATATCTTTATATATATATATATCTTTATATATATATATATATCTTTATATATATATATATATATCTTTATATATATATATATATCTTTATATATATATATATATATCTTTATATATATATATATATATCTTTATATATATATATATATATATCTTTATATATATATATATATCTTTATATATATATATATATATCTTTATATATATATATATATATCTTTATATATATCTTTATATATATATATATATATATCTTTATATATATATATATATATATCTTTATATATATATATATATATATCTTTATATATATATATATCTTTATATATATATATATATATCTTTATATATATATATATATATCTTTATATATATATATATATATCTTTATATATATATATATATATCTTTATATATATATATATATATATCTTTATATATATATATATATATATCTTTATATATATATATATATCTTTATATATATATATATCTTTATATATATATATATATCTTTATATATATATATATATATATCTTTATATATATATATATATCTTTATATATATATATATATCTTTATATATATATATATCTTTATATATATATATATATCTTTATATATATATATATATCTTTATATATATATATATCTTTATATATATATATATCTTTATATATATATATCTTTATATATATACATATATCTTTATATATATATGTCTTTATATATATATATATATATATCTTTATATATATATATATCTTTATATATATATATATATCTTTATATATATATATATCTTTATATATATATATATATCTTTATATATATATATATATCTTTATATATATATATATCTTTATATATATATATCTTTATATATATATATATATATATATATATATCTTTATATATCTTTATATATATATATATATATATCTTTATATATATATATATATATATCTTTATATATATATATATATCTTTATATATATATATATATATATCTTTATATATATATATATATATATCTTTATATATATATATATATCTTTATATATATATATATATATATCTTTATATATATATATATATATATATATATATCTTTATATATATATATATATATATATATATATCTTTATATATATATATATATATATATATATCTTTATATATATACTAGCATGGGTGCCCGGCGTTGCCCGGGTGTTTGGAGGTGTATGCTGAGCAAAAAAAAGGGGGTAATTTTTTAAACTTTGACCCCTATTATGACCCCTGAAAATTTATTGTTTTGGGCTCAAATCAAGTTATTAAGTTAGATTCATGTCCACGGAAGCTATATCTAAAATTTAAAGTGTGTAGACCCAAAATTGTCGGAGAAGTTTGGTAGAGTTCTCAAAGCTCAAATCGTTGAACTTTGACCCCTTAATCGCCAAATTTCTGGCTAAAAACCGATCACATAGATTTTTCCAAATCTCAGTACCCTGTATATCAAATTTCGTGTCTGTAGACTAAAAATTGACAGAGTTATTTCGTAGGGAAATGCACACACACACACACACACACACACACACACACACTTTAACTTTTATAGATATATAGATTTAAAATTTGAGTCTGACAGAATGACAAAATTATATTGCAAACCGATATATTAAACAAACGAACTTCAAAGAGACAAATGAACACATAAGTAAAAACAATTTGTATTAGAAAACATTTATTATTCCACGTCTTTTTTTTACAGACCTGACGACTGAGGTTCGCTCTTAATAAAAATTGTTTTTTATAGTCTTAATTTTGACTTCCTTTTTCATAAAAAACTAAAAAAAAAAATCAAGAAAGAAAAGAAATTTAATTTTATTTTTTCATTAATTTCTTTCTGTGCAAAGCAATTCTTTCAAACTTACTCTGTTTCCAAAATGTTTTTATTTTATTCCCCTCCCCCTTCATTCATTTTCCTCCGCATCCTGGCAAGATTACTGTACACATAGATTCGAAAAAATAGTCAAAAACAAATATATAAATAAATGTTATCAAAGGCAAGATAAGTTACTTTTCTACCTAACTGGATATCTTTTTTGTGTTTTTATTCAATGTAATATATTTATTCAGCTCGAAAAACATACAGTGTTTACCGATGTGTTGGAAAATTCAAGATGGCGTCTCACACCCTCTTTAACACCGTAAGTTTGGGAAAAGGTGTTATAAATAAAAAACTATACAAAATACTATTAAAAACCCGCCGAATATATGTCAACCTATGTCACGGTAACATATATTGAGCGAGTTTTTAACAGTATTTTAACAGGGCACATCGTAAAAACTGACCCATTAATTTTCCTGAAGTAAAAACTATATAGTTTTTAAACTTTTAAAACTGTACATTATAAAAAGAAAACTGTTCGAGTGATTTTTTTTTTTTTTTTTTTACATGGGTGTCACCACTTATCAAGGCCCAGAGGCCACTCAAGGATAAGGGTTAATAGGTATACATTAGTCATTGTGATTTTAGCATAGTAAACAGTGGGAATTTTGTAACTTGGATTACTTGAAAAAGAAAACTGTTCGAATGATTGAAAATGTAAACAAAATAACAATGTAAATATATTGATAAGAAAAAAACAAAAACAAACGAAGTTTCCGTTTCAGGAACCCGAGTTTAATTTTATGTCGTAATCATTCAACTCGTTAGCGGTTTTATTCAGCGATTAGGGATAACCATACGACATATCTAATTACCAAAGCGATTTTTTTTAAATTTTTTTTTTTTTATTAAAACTAAACCTGTTTAGTTTTAATGAACCAATTTTTTTAAAGCCAACACTTTAGTTATTTTGAGAGCGTGCAACTGCACCCGAAAGGTTGATTAGGAAACTCCAAATCCTTTTATGACTCGGAAAAAAAAGGGCTTTTTATCGGCTTAAATGATAAACTAATGTTAAATATTAGTATTTGCCATCGATTCTGAAATAAAATGAAATCCTGACATTGTGATCATTTTTGCAGGTGTTATGTGCCAAATATTGAAATAAGAATGTTTAAATTCAATTATTGTAATTTAAGTCTTTAATTTTAAAGTCGATTTTATTTATAAAATATCTTTTTAGAAATCAATCTCAAAAACAATCTGAACAATAAATCTCTTTTGTTATGGCTAAGTTTTTGTCAAGGGTAGAAATTATAATAGACAAGTATTCATCCATGATGACATTTTACCGATTTCCTGGTTTACAGGTATTCTTGCTAAATTTCTTCGAAAGAATTGACATAAACAATACTTCAACTAAATACGTATATTTCATGCAATAATGACTTTTATTTCTTCTGACTTTTCCTAAACTAAACATAAAACATCGGTTAGGGTTAGTTTAACATTCTGTAAAAGTACCTTCCGTTTTTTTTTTGTTTGTTTTGTTTTTTTGTACTTCTGCAGAGAAGGTAAAAAACCGATAAAAACTGGATATATTTTTCGTGTTTTTATTCAATTTAACATGTTTATTCAGCTCGAAAAGAATACAGTGTTTACCGATGTGTTGGAAAATTCAAGATGGCGTCTCACACATTCTTTAACACCGTAAGTTTGGGAAAAGGTGTTATAAATAAAAAACTATACAAAATACTATTAAAAACCCGCCGAATATATGTCAACCTATGTCACGGTAACATATATTGAGCGAGTTTTTAACAGTATTTTAACCGGTTTTTTATTTATTACACCTTTTTCCAAACTTACCGTGTTAAAGAGAGAATCGGCCGCCATCTTGAATTTTCCAATACATCGGTAAACACTGTATGCTTTTCGAGCTGAATAAACATGTTAAATTGAATAAAAACACGAAAGATTTGCCTTTGATAACATTTATTTGTTATATATTTGTTTTTTGGCAACTTATTCGAATCTAATTTAAGACCACGAGTGAAATGAGAAAAAGAAGTCAGCGGGTTTGGTTGCCATAACAACGTGACGGTAGTGAACGTGTGTGTGTGTGCGTGTGTGCGCGTATTTCGTGTAGTTTAGTTTCGCATAATAGTTTCGTATTTTTTTAATTTGTAAATAACAAGTTATTAAAAAATTAAACCCTTCCAAGATGGACAATAAATAAAGCCATAATATTTTATGGTAAAGGTAAGAGCGTAGAAACGATTGTTTTTTAGGAGATGTGATTATTGGATTAACCAATCAGAAATCGTCTGTGGCACACACATCTCTGTTTTTATAGATATATATAATATATAATATATAATATATATATATATATCTTTATATATATATATATATATCTTTATATATATATATATATATCTTTATATATATATATATATATATCTTTATATATATATATATATATATCTTTATATATATATATATATATATCTTTATATATATATATATATATCTTTATATATATATATATATATATCTTTATATATATATATATATATCTTTATATATATATATATATATCTTTATATATATATATATATATCTTTATATATATATATATATCTTTATATATATATATATATATCTTTATATATATATATATATCTTTATATATATATATATATATCTTTATATATATATATATATATCTTTATATATATATATATATATATCTTTATATATATATATATATATATATCTTTATATATATATATATATATATATCTTTATATATATATATATATATCTTTATATATATATATATATATCTTTGTATATATATATATATCTTTATATATATATATATATCTTTATATATATATATATATATCTTTATATATATATATATATCTTTGTATATATATATATATCTTTATATATATATATATATCTTTATATATATATATATATCTTTATATATATATATATATATATATCTTTATATATATATAATGTAGATCATGCCAGTGCTGGAAAAAAACGGATCATCATAAGTTTCTGGGTGGATTTGCTTTGTCTGGCCTTCTTGGGAAAGCCAATATGTCTCCACTGGGAACTCTGTTACTTGGTTTCTGGGGCATAGCAATAGATCCAGCTTTCATCACAGGTCATCAGAGCATCAAGACCTGTGGGATCAACCATCTCCCTGCTCTCTGGACAGCATCTTTGTTTCTGATCTTCTTTGAGCAACCTTAGGACAAATTTTGCACTAATCTTCCACATCTTCAGTTCCTCATGAATAATTTTGTGTACTGTTCCCACACTGACATCAAACTGTACACTTATTGTCTCTATAGACACACGACGGTCCTTATCCATGAAATTCTTTATTTGGCCGATCATCTCTGGTGTTCTGACTTCCTTACTCTTCCCACACCTTATCATCCTTCAGATTCCCTACCTTCCTTGAATCTCTTATTACTTGAACCTGAAATTATAAAATTTGATCAGTTATCTCATAAGATGTATCGCAATAATATACTGAATTTTCAAAAGTCTATGGCAATTTTAAATGCCTGTACAAAAAAGTCTGGAAAATTATTCAAAGCACCTCGTACATGGTGTCTTTCAAAATTGAATATGAACATTGTTTGTCACAAGTGACATCTACTTAAGGAGGATATTATCATAGGGATCCAATATCATATATTGATCAAGTTGTGTGTGTGTGTGTGTGTTTAAACGAATTAAAGAGATTAACGTGACATCTGTAGCATTACAAGGCTGATCGAACAAGTTTTAATTATTTTGGATTTATCTACCCCCTCTTTTTTTTCAAGGTGGCGACGCGAGATATTCCTGTTTTGCTTACTCATAAAATTTGATTTTCTTTGTTAAAAATAAAATACTTGATCAATTTACGTGAGTTTTGGAATATGACATCTTCGTTCCGTGACGGGTATATGCACCATAACGATTTTTCTGTATTTAAATTTTTTTTTTAATTAGGTTCAATTATAAATTATTACTTTTTAATTAAATTCAGTAATTAAAATTTTTAAAAATTGTCCAAAATAAGTTTTTTTTAAATTTAAAAAAAAATTTTTTATTTTTATTTAAAGTACTCCTACTGACGGTCGGTGGTTTGACATTTCCCGCTAAAGAAACAAAAAAAAAGCAAAAAAGAAAAAGCAACTACAACCCCCTCCCCCCCCAAAAAAAACGTTAACTCTAGAAGTCGAGTAAGTTACATAACAGCTGTTTTATAGTAAAAAAAAAACAAAACAAACAAAACAAAGAACAACCATCAAAACAATTACTACCGTTGACTCGCTGTCACTATTGTCTCATCCTATAACACATATCATTTGCTTTGCATTCCGAAGTATAGATTACTGATGTACTAGAAAAAATCTGACCCGTTGGGTTACTCATTGAGCTTAGGTTAAGTTGTTTGAACCGGGGGAAATAAAAGGCGAGTTTGCCGAGCCAGTTATAAAAAAGGAAAAACAAAATCCCAAATTAATTTTTATGTTCGCTATATCTCCCCTCTATCTACCTTTTTGCCCAAGCATGAGTTAAATAGTATCAGTAATTGTAGTGATATTCCCTTCTGTTTATAATTGACTATTCTTGTTTTATAGTCAGTTTTATTACCTTCAACTGTTAACACACACACACATGCAGATGAAATAAAAATAAGAACTAGGGGCACGCAATATGCAATCAGAGAGGCTGAGAATGACAGACAGAAACTTAGTTTGAAATTGAATCAAATTGTGAGTAAATATCAAAGTATGGCTAATCAGAACAATTAAAATGGATCTATATATTATTTTATTGGAATTCATTATTGAGATGAGTATTATTTATTAATTTATTTACTTAGATATTGTTTCACGACGTTTCAGGGTCCTGGATATGACCTTAAACTATATCCGATGGTGAGGCCCCAGCTTGCGGGCTTTGGGGAGTGTGGAGCCACCCTTTAATTGTCATTGCTCCCAGGTCCACTCTGACTCTGACTGGTAGTACCTGTTAGGGTCCCAACTGTGGGTTAAATAGAAACCGACTTAAAAAAAACAAATAAACTCTATTAAAATATTGTTCTTCAAAATCACTGGATTCGGCATTAAATAACCTGAAAAGGGCTGATATGCCGTAAAACAAACCAACCAACCAACGACGTTTTGGCCAACTATTCCTCTGGCCATCGTCAGGTGGTAACCGCGACAGGATAGGAACTTCGAATCTAACTGCATTCTCAGCAATTACTGCCATTCATAGTTATTGTCGCCTCCCCACAGGCCGGCTTTGGGTAGGATTGAAACCGCTATCTTCAGACAATTCTCACCTTGACGTTGAATCTCTACGTTTCCAGGTGAGAATTGTCTGAAGATAGCGGTTTCAATCCTACCCAAAGCCGGCCAGAGGCTTACTTGGCCAAAACGTGGGGAGACGATAATAACTATGGATGGCAGTAACTGCTGAGGATGCAGTTAGGAGATTCGGAGTTCTTATCCCGTCGCGGTTACCACCTGACGAAGGCCAGAGGAATAGTTGGCCGAAACGTCGTGAAATAACTAAAAAAAATATGAGGATAATAGTCCACAATAAATAAATCAATAAATGGATCCGTTTCAAATATAACGCAATCTCAATACCAAGGAATATTTTAGTATGTACCTTGTGATTAAAATATACAGGAAAAACGCCCTTGGGGAAACAGACGTTGATTAACTCTGGTTTAACAAAATAATAAATACAATAGATAATTATATGCATACTAGTAGAGTTTCCCGACGTTACCTGGGATGCGTATGTGAGTTGGGTTAGGGATTTAACGCGAAAATTAGGATAAACAGCAAACATATGAAAATACAATAAATAAAATTACAAACATGTATCTAACCCAACCCTAACCCTAAATCCTGACCTGCGCGATTAAAATTGTTTAGCCCTCATAGATTCGTATTAGCTAAAAACAGAAAACGCGTTTGTAACAAATCGAAGAACACTTGGCCAACCTTTTCCGGTTATTTCCGTCATATGCAGTCAGCACCAATCCTATTCAGGGTTTAACCGGCTTCCTCCAAAGGAGGAAGTTTCAAGGGAGTATGAAATTCACAAGCGGTCCCTAGTTGCATGTATATCCCCGTTAGGGGAGATGACGACGTTAGGTTTTTGCAACTTTTTGCTGGGAGGTGTCGACGTTCTCCTACATACAGCACCTGGAATTCCCAAATTGGTCACCCATTTTAGTAATAACCAGGCTCAACGTTGCTTAACTTCGGTCATCTGGCGGGAACCGGTGTGTCAACGGGATTATGCCGTACTAGTTATTTCCGTCAACTGATGAGTGAACCCAAGCCAACTTCGTGGAAATCGCGGGACTGTAAATACAGAAGTATTGGATTAACTTTTATGTGTATATTTGTTTTCAAATACAGGTGGTTTTATGACCATCCCAGCCGGACATAGGGTTAGTGTTAAAATCATACTAGTTAACTGCCGTAATAAAGCAGGAATAACCCTAAAATGTAGAATCTCATTTTTAAGGAATGTAAGATAATTTAACAGAGAATTATTCTACAAATTTACCAAAGTTTGTAAAATTATAGAATTCTCTGAGTAAAAAGTCTTTAACTATACGCCCAACCCCTCCCAATTAATTGCGATCCGGAGGATGGGTAGGTTTCCAAAATAATTATTTATAATTATTTGACCCTTTTTAAGAAGTAAGTTCTTAAAAGTTGAGCACTGTCTGGGAAATAAAAGGTTGTGCTTGTGCGATATTGGTCGCATAAGATCGTCTTAATAACGTTATGCTTCTTTTTTTTTTTTTTTTTTTACAAAGGAGTCACCTCTTATTAAGGCTTGGAGGACACTCGAGGATAAGGGTTAATGAGTGTACGGTAGTTATTGGGACAATAGCATAGTAATCGTTAAAAGTGAAAATTTGGTAGGATTTGATTATTTAAGGAGATGGTTCAATAAGAACGTTGGACTTGAAGACGGGCATATTGTAGTCAGCTGGAAAGCAGGCTAGCAGAACAGTTCCACAGATGGGCAGTTCTAGGAAAGAAACTTTGTTCATGGAATCTACATTTAGGTTTAGGGACTGATAGTGTGGGGGAAGTGATTGATAGTGGTTTTAGCTAAACGAGTGCTTTTTGTGAAAGTTTGGTAAAGGGGGGACCATAGATTGGAGTTCAGACGAGCGCTTGCCTGTATTTGGCTTTATAAATGTTAAATTTCTCCTTATTCTTGTGACAATTGATGGTGGTCTAGGGGAACGTTCTTTGCTAATAGTCAAAGGTAGCTTCGTGGCAGGGTTTAAATCCTTCAGTGAGCGGCTATCGTTACTTCCTACACTGATGATTGCGAAAGCATGAACCACTACTGTGTAGGTACAACAAATAATTATTTATAATTTATATAATGTTTTGTTTTTTGTATTTTTTTTTTTTTTATAGAGGTATTGAACAACTCTATTTTCTTTAATTGCAGCTTTGACAACTATCGGTTATTTTGAGTTCAGCTTGGTTTGGCAATTCATCATGAATAGACTGACACCTGAACAGCATTTGAAAATAATATGATCAATTTATTGAGAGAAGCTTTTAATGAACAAATAATTTCACGAAATAGACCTGTCAAGTGGCCACTTCGCTCGTGATTTAATCCTATTCAATTATTATTATTATTATTATTTATTTTTTTTTGAGATATGTAATGTTCCATGTCTACGCTGATAAACTAAACAAAATAGACCACTTGGAAGACAATATTCGGCGTGTTATTGCCGAAATACAGCCTAATTTAATGCATAGAGTTTGTGAAAATTGGTCCTCTAGATTACATCATACGCATGTGAAATTGTATTTCAATTATAACTGCCAAAAATGAATCTTTAGAATAAACCATATTTGTATAATAAAAATACTGTTCCGTGATTTTATTTTAATTTAAGCAACTGGCCCTGACGGTTTTGCAATTATAGTGTTGAAGAAGCTTCAACCGGAACTAACTGCCATATTTATGAAACTATTTAAGCATTGTCTTAAGGAAAAATGCTTCCCAACACACTGGAAAATCTCATTGGTATGCCCCATATTTAATAATTCAGGTGATCGGTCATCTCCCTCTCTGTACAGACCAATAAATCTCCTGTGCATCATGAGTAAGTTGTGGAATCTGTGTTAAATAGAGAAGTAGTCAACCACCTTAGCAAAATAACCTCCTCAGTGACATGCAATATAGTTTTCATTTTGTTAGATCTACAGCAGATGTGCTTACAGTTATATCTCATAAGATTAGTGAATCTCTCAACGGAGGCTTCCTTTCTAGGGTAATTGCTCTTGACATATCAAAGGCCTTTGATAGAGTGTGGCATAAAGGGCTACTCCATAAGACCTCCAGCTATGGTATAGCTGGAAATGTTTTCTCAATTATTAAATCATTTCTCTGATAGGTTCAAAAAGTAGTGGTTGATGGGCAGAAATCAGAAGCTTACAGTATTAATGCTGGAGTCACTCATGAGTCCATCCTGGGCCCAACTCTCTTCCTGATATACATCAATGATCTCCCAAATCACACCCCAAGATCATTCATAGACATTTATGCTGACAACATCTATGGCACCACTTCAAAGGCCGTAAATGACCAAGTTCTCTGATTCTCTCTCCTCTGATCTTAAGCTCGTCGTGCAATGGGGAAAGAGGTGGCTGATTAATTTTAATGCATCTAAAACCAAGCTTCTATCTTTACATCATCAATGCTCTGATTCCTGGTTGGCATCAATTGAAATGGATGGCTCTTGTCTTGGGGAAGCTCCATGTTTTGACAAGCGTCTGGGTCTGACCTTTACTCCTTATCTGAAATGGAACACTTACATCAAACCTGTTGCTAAGGTCGCTGGAAAAATGGTGGGATCATTCTACAGCTACAGTAGATATCTCACCGCCGATGCAATTCTCTACTTCTATAAGAGTTAAGTACATCAAAGGATAGAGTTCTGTGGTCACATCTGGACAAGAGTTGCTAGAAGCACTTATCCTGCCTTGACAGAGTTCAAAATAAACTTCATAGCCTAGTGGGGATGCTCTTTTCTATTTGTTGCAACCTCTTTCCCCACAAGAGATGTTGCGAGCCTGTCTCTGCTTTGTTATTTTCATGGCAAGTGCTCGTCTGAGCTCCAATCTATGGTCCCCCTTCATTTAAATTTTCACAAAAAACTCTTATCTAGTTGAAACCACTATCCATAATTTCCCCCACTCTTCATCTGTGCCTAAACGTAAACCTAGATTCCATGAACGAAGCTTCTTTGTTAGAACTACACGCCTGTGGAACTCTTTTCCATTTCCTGCTTTCCAGCTGACTACAATATGATCGTCTTCAAGTCCAACATGAACACGTTTTTGATGAGTCATCCTCTTAAGTAATCCAAATTTCCACAATTGTTACGATTACTATGATATTGTCCTATTGACTACTGTACACTCATTAACCCTTATCCTCGAGTGTTCTCCGGGACTTGATAAGTGGTGACTACTTTGCTTTGTAAAAAAAAAAAAAATTTAAAGTTTGCCGCTTCTAAAAAAACAGCCTTTATATACTTGAAAATAGATGACATCCTGAAGGATGAATAATAGTTTTATGACGTCATTCTTTTGTGACATCATTTAGTTTGCATGGTGATTAGCTACAATTTGGCCTTTTGGTCAAGATGAAAGTGTAGTATCTGTTCTTCAGATGCTGCACTTCCATTTTTTGTTCTCTTTCGTAAAGTGTAGTATCTGTTCCGGCAGATACTGCAAGCTATGACTAGCTATGACTAGCAAAGACCAGATGTGGGGGCAACCCCACATGCCTGACCATTAACCAGCTCCCATTTCCCACCTCTCGGGAGCTGGTCCCCTTTTTCCCTTCCCCCTCCCTTCACTCCTCACATTAAAAATCGGCCTTGTGCCTAATTTGCTCGGTGGGGGAGCAAATAAATACCATCTGTTCCGGCAGATACTGCAAGCTATGACTAGCTATGACTAGCAAAGACCACATGTGGGGGCAACCCCACATGCCTGACCATTAACCAGCTCCCATTTCCCACCTCTCGGGAGCTGGTCCCCTTTTTCCCTTCCCCCTCCCTTCATTCCTCACATTAAAAATCGGCCTTGTGCCTAATTTGCTCGGTGGGGGAGCAAATAAATACCATCTGTTCTTCAGATGCTGCACTTCCATTTCTTGTTCTCTTTCGGTGGAGGAGAAATCCTTCGCGACTGAGACAATTTTTATTTTTGTACCTTTTCTCCACGTTAAAAAACGACCCTGGTGTCTAACTCTGTCCCGTGGGGAGGCATAGTAAATAGGTACAGACTAACAAGATAATGGACCCACGCAGTTTCTAAAATATAGACCTTATTCAACTTTGGATTTTGTTATCTTGCTTGTTTGCATCTTGTCACCATGTTCACTGGCCGACGTAAATGGATGACGTCACAAAGATACCACTCACCCTTTATGACATCATTTATTTTCAAGAAAGTATATATAATTTTTTAATTTTATTTTTTTTATTATTTTTAAAACAGTATTACTGTTTTAAAAATAATAAAAAAATAAATAAAAAATATATATATATATATATACGTCCAAACTAACTAGGGCGACTTTCTAAAATCTAGCTTCGAGGCGAAGCCATTATTAACCGAATCTATCGTTTGAAAAAAGACAATATATATATATATAAACGTATTAAGCTGTTCATTTGGATGTGCAGCATAGTATTTACTTCCCTTCCACCGCAACAAAATGTGACGCAAGGTCGAAATGTGAGGATTTAAAAGCCAGTGCCCAATAGACAGAGCATTCTTGCTTTCAAAAACTGCCTGAGCAGCCCTGTAGCAATCGACCAACCCTATCTCAAAAAGGTGAAAAGTTAGTCTGGGAAGGTGAACCTCCTAGGACTGCACAGGACCATACCCCAGCCTGACAGAATAGCCACGTATCTCAAATGGGCAAGACTTTGTTGGACTGATTGAGTATCTTTGACTTGGTTACAAATGGATATGCACAGAAAAAATTATGGTAGGTAAAAATATTTTGAAATTCCAGAATTTTTCATAAATATAGATGTTACAAAATGAGCAATACGGATCCACTGGTATTTCATAAATATAGATGACGTCACAAAAATGACAGCTTTCATGATGAGGTCACAAAATGAGTAATACTATGGCTATTCCATAAATATCGATGACATCACAAAATGGGCAATACAGACAGCGTGTGTGTGAGAGAGAAAGTTCCCTATGGACTCGAAAACGGCTGGGTCGATTTTTATGAAATTTCACAGGAAGGTAGTTTGCATGCCTGGCAGTGTTCTTAGATAGGGTTTGTAGTGGAAGCATCGATAATCGAAATAATCTGATGAAAGAAGAAACAGACGATTTTGACCAAAGTTAACACCTTACACAGCCTAACATCACAAGTGTATTTGAGAAGTTTATTAAAAGCATAAAATCAATATATAAAAATAAAATCAACAGTAGGTTCTTTCATATGACCGGGCACGTTCGAAATGAATGTTTAGAGCACAATTTATGATACTTGACTTTTGCATGTTAAACTTCAACGCAAGCCATAGAGCTCTCGGTTGGTTTCAATAAAAAAAGCGGGGCAATGTTGGCAGCTGGTTTGGCTACCCCATACCCGGCATTACAATCTTCAAAGGAAGAAAAAAAAAATATATATAAACTAATTTAATAAAACCAACAGTAGATTGATTAGGGTGTATCATGAACTAAGTCACTGCAAGAGGCATGCGAAGCCCACCCGGTCCCCAACTAGAGCAGGCAATCAATCAATGTGCTTGAAAATGGTCGATTTCATCAATTTATAAAAGTATGGCAGTCTGAAACATTCGTTTTCGGGCCAGGATCGCAGTGTAATATCGGTTTTGATGTTACATTATAGTTTTTCTGTCCTCGGTTAGTGGAGGAGAAATCCTTCATGACTGAGGCAATTTTAATTTTTGTTCCTATCCAGAGTGCTCCTTTTTGGGGAGCTGGATTTCCCCACATTAAAAAGCGACCTTGTCTAACTCTGCCCTTGTAGGGAAACAAGTAAATAGGAACATTCGTTGATCATTATTCAATCCCGAGCATCGGCAAGTCTTCCTGCTAGTATATATATTTATATAAATCTTCGAAACAGTGTTTCATGGTAAACAACTGATGATCTCTTAAAAATAAATTATTACTGGTACTATAGTGAATTTGAGAGAGAAAGCTGATACAGTGATTGCATGTGATTGAATGACTTACTGACTAGTTTTCTAACGAATGATAAAAAATAATTTTTTGTATAGTTTTAAAGGTTAAAAACTTCAAAGACATATATATATATATATATATATATATATATATATATATATATATATATATATATATATATATATATATATATATATACTCATGTTTTCTATCATTCACACTGAGAAAGATCGAAGGATCGGTCGAAAATTATGTGCTTTTGAAGGAAACATTCTTGTTTTTTTTTCAAACACGTCAACACACAGGAAATAAATACAGAAAAGATATAAACATTCATATATTTTTCGTATTGATTTTTTATTCATACATATTTAAATAAATATATCTATATATCTATATATATATATATATATATTCGTAAAAAAAAAAGTGTATTACCTTTATCTCGCTTGTACTTGTGGAACCCTTAAGCATGTGTGTCAGAAATTTCGTGAAAAATAGTCAATAATTCCACCCCATCTTTCCAAGCTTATAACTCCTCGAAAAATGTAATTCAAGCCCTATTTATTTTTTCAATTAAAGGAGCAAGGACCAAGGTTTCATTAAAAAACAAAAACACAAAAAAACTACGTGTTTTTTTTTTTAAAAGGTTTTAAACTTCGGACTTTACAGGTAAATTTCTAAAAAACACTACTTTTTTTTGTTTTAAATTTGAATATATTATTTATTGACCTTTTCTCTTCAATTTGTGATATATAACACTTTGGTGAGTAAATTAATTATTTACTTTTTAATAGACATTTCAAAATGGGAGGCGTGAATTATTCGACCCCCTGTCTTTCCAAGCTTATAACTACTCGAAAAATGTAATTCAAGTCCTATTTTTTTTTTCAATTAAAGGAGCAAGGACCAAGGTTTCATTAAAAAAAAAACAAAAGAAAAAAACAACGTGGTTAAAAAAAAAAGGTTTTAAACTTCGAACTTTACAGGTAAATTTCTAAAAAAAACACTACTTTTTTTGTTTTAAATTTGAATATATTATTTATTGACCTTTTCTCTTCAATTTGTGATATATAAAACTTTGGTGAGTAAATTATTTACTTTTTAATAAGACACTTGAAAATGGAGGGGGGATGCGTGAATTAAAAATAAAAACGTTTGTCTAAAATATTATATTCGGTTTATTGGAAAGAGCATAAAATTTCACATTGACCCTGAAAATATCGTAAAAATAGAATCAATAGAAAAATTTTGATAGCTTTTTAAAGTTTAAAAATTGAAAAATATTGAGTTCATAAAATTCATTACTGTTTTTAAAAATAAAAATATTTCTATTACTTTTAAAACAACTTTAATAGTTTATTTTGGAAGTATAATCCATAAAGAAAATAAACAACCCACTTTTAAAAGAGAAATTACGAGTTTTTTTTTATATTTTATTCGAAGTTTCGTGTTAGGGGTGTCAAAAATCCCTACAAAAATTCTGATGTGATACAATGTATCACTGATACATTAGGGTTCCAACCGCGGTTGAGAAACGTTGGTGTGTATAATAAGATTGGTTGCGTTGCTCGTTACTACGTATTAGTGCCATGTATTCCCTTTCACACTGGTGGTGGTAGTATTTGTCCCTGGTTGGAATGTAGATAAAAAAAAAAATGTAGGAATGAAGACTGTATCGTGTAATAGGCTAGAAAAAAGAAAAAAGGGCTAGAAAACACTTCCCTTTTTTTTTTTTTTTTTTTTACCCTTCCGCGCCTTCACTATGTGAGCAATGTAAAGACCGCGGGAAAGAATGTAAGAACTGTAGAAAAAGTTCGTTGGTTGAATGGGAAATAGTACAAGTGAACCCTCTCACATTTGTTTTTTTTGTTTTTTACTATAATCGTTATTCATTCACAAATTCCCCCTCCCCTATACACACAAGTCAAAAGACCTCATATTATTGTTGGTCGTGGTAGACCGCTGGAAAATATACGTTAGGAGAGGGGGCAGGCTGGAGGAGAATAGCAGATGCAAGTTGAGATCAGAAAATTCTTAAAGTGTTGACTCTCGCGACCCTGTACCGCGTAATGGAAAACCCGTACTCTGTTGTCACTTGTCAGCACCACATGGCACACCACCGAATCTTATCAGTTTAGCCTGCCTACCAACAATTTCTTTTAACCAATCACAGAGCAAGGAACATTGGTTTCGATCACTTCCGCGTACTATATATACGTTTACGAGCACCGATCCATGGCCCAGTGGTTAGAACTGCCGACTATCAACGCGATGGTTGTAAGTTCAGTCTACGGCTAGGGAAAGGTGATAGTCTAGCTGCACTGATGATGTGATACAACGAAATAGTACTATATATATATATATATATATATATATATATATATATATATATATATATATATATTAGTAGGCCGTCCGGCATTGCCCGGTCGTACCTAATATGCTATTTTGATTAATGCAGATTTCGTATTTATTATTATATAATATTGGACCCAATATAAAGAAATGATTTAAAGTTTAAAAAAATGACTCGTGCTCCACCACCGAGAATTGAAGTCAAAACGTTTAGCTTACGAGTTACTTTTTCCTTTGACGTTAATGCCTGAGCTGCAAGGCTAAAAATGAAAACATGAACCAATAGCTATTACATTACGCATGCATATTAGTAATGCTGTCGTACGACCTTCACCTGGCAAATTCCATTTTTAAAATTTTCACCGATTTGTACCGATTTTCCCCAGCAAAAAACCCAAAATAAAGTTTCGCACGAGTTCGAATACCGTATATATATTAAGTTTCATGTTTGTAGACCAAAAACTGACAGAGGAGTTTGGTAGGCAAACCTTTTTAAAAACAAATATATACGTATACATGAATATATATAGAAAGTGGTTTGTGTTTACTATAAGCTTTTTACGCAAATATTACACAAGTATAAATCATGTAGAATATCTGCATGAATATAATTACACGTTAACTAAAGATGATCATCCCATAAGAAAACCGAAAAAGCTAATAGGGAATTAATTAAAATGATTGTTTAAAAGAATATACAAATTAGCTAGATCTTTTGTAGATGAATGCAATTCCACGCCCCATATACAAGTCGTATTTTCTTTGTAAATAAATATAAAAAAAGTGCTTTTAATATGAATATCAATACATAAAAAATAATGAATAAAATTACCGGAGTATATATACATATATAAACCGTTTTCTTCCACAGACAACACGCATGCATACGTCACAAACCAGTTTATCCCTTTAGGGGGGGGGAGAACGTTAACAGGCGCAATTAGATATACACACAAACTACTAAACCTAGCAACGGCATATATATACTTCTAAACAAATGCATGTGTACAGTTAATACACGCACTCACTTACAAGACGGATGAGCTCGCATGTATATGTATCTTTATGCCTATCCTATTTAGATACGAGTAAACGTACACGTGGCCAGCCGAAATGAACATGTGAATTCACTTTCTCCCTACAGCCAAGACACCTCTTCTTTCAGCGCTTGATTTTACATTGCTTCAAGTTCAAGTCTATAGAAAATTAATATATTCTCGTCTATTTCAAATTCAATATAGAACACACCGAATAGATAATTTAAGACACTAGTATACGTCACAAAGTAAATAAATAAAATAAAATAAAAGGTGAAAGTACGCTAGTTGACCCCCGGAAGACTTATCTTTAAGAATTTGGGATTAAATTGTTAGGTTACAGTCCAAAATAGTTACAAAACACCCTTCCCTCCACATGTTAAATATTAGGTTTCTAAATAACTAGCATTTCAGTCCGGCGTTGCCCGAGTGTTTGGAGGTATGTTGCGCAAAAAAAAAAAAAAAAAAAAAAGCAGTCAATTTTTTTTTAACTTTGACCTCTATTATGACCCCTCAATATTTATCGTTTTGGGATCAAATCAAGTTATAAAGTTAGATCCATGTCCAAGGAACCTAGATCTAAAATTTCAAGTGTTTAGACCCAAAATTGGCGGAGGGGGTTGGTAGAGTTCTCAAAGGTCAAATCGTTGCACTTTGACCCCTTAACAGCTAAATTCCTGGCTGAAAATGGAGTAAAAAGATTTTCCCAAATCTCAGTATCCTGTATATCAAATTTCGAGTCTGTAGACTGAAAATTGACAGTTATTGCATAGGAAAATATACACAGACAGACACACACACAGACACGTTCACTTTTATATATATAATAGTTTAACCCCAAAACAGAATATGTTCGTTTATTTTAACTTATGATTGGAATTTTTAATTCCAAATCTAGCTTTGCAAGTTCGAATCCTTGACTATCCTATTTCATATTTATATTTAACTAATTCCCTATTTTTTTTACTTACATGAAAAGAAGACAGCCCTTTTATCATGTAACATCCTTTTCCTCTCATTTTTCAAAAAAAAATGCACGCATTTTTAAATTTTAGTACATTTTTGTTTTCTATATAACCACTTGGCTAAGAAAGATCAGACACCATAAAACAAAAACGAAACTTTTTCTAAGTCAGCCCTTTTTCAACTGACTTCATAATTTTATTTTTTAGACCAGACTCTCTATCTGATCTCCCTGGCATATTCCTTTGGGGTGTAGGGTAATACCTCCTATAACTCACGTCAGCTGCTTCATCCAGCCACCCTTATCCCGTAAACTGAGGTCTCATTTTACCTCTTTATGAAATCGACGAATCTTCGTCCAAATGTGTCCTTGATCCTTTCTTCCGTATGGTTCTTCTATTATTTTGAGCTTTGTTTTCGTTTTGTAACTAACTTATCTTTTTGGGACATTCTTAAAGCTCATTTATCTTTGTGGTTGGCTTCCAAAGTTTAAGATATACCTTTCATCCACTGATTCGCTCGGATTTCCTTGCTTGGACTCTTGGAACTTGATGAAGATCTAGAAAATATCAGCCTTAACTAACTAACACCTTTTGCGCCACACTAAATTTGCACACTAAATTCTATCTAATGGCCCGATTTTTGTGATTTTTCTTTTCTCTCACCAGAGCTTCCAAGATCCAGCAGAGATATTCCACATTCATGCGTCTCTAAAAAAATACAAGGTTATATCTTCCTCCGTACTTACGGTATATTTTACTTTTCTCTCACTTCATTATGCTATATGTGATTAGCCTTCGGGTTCTCATAGCCCTTTTTTAATAAGAATTCTCGTATCTGTCCAACGCCTACATTTTTAACTTATTGTGTCGAGACTTATTCCTTTGCTCAAAACCGTTACATGCAGCCTGCTTTAAAAGCACACATTATCGCAGGTTCCCATCTGTATTTTTCGAATTAGGGGCACCTCTAGTGCTTATTCCCTACCAAGTTACTCTTAGGAAAAATGTTATGGGCATCATAAAACAAAAACCAATTGTCAAAAAAAAAAAAATCTTTCTTTCGGCTTATCACATCTGAAAACTCTAAATACCCGTTTACGTAATTTATTTTGTCCCCTCTCTAAAACTGATTTCTAAGCCAACCATTCGTCTTAATTAATCTTATTTTCTCTTAGATCATTTCAATTCTAATGTATATACCTAATAATGACTTTGAATTCCTGTCGCAAAAAAAACATAACATTTACATACATTTAAGACATTTCACAATATAAAAACATTTTCGAAAAAAAAAAAAAATACGTTACATTATACATTTAAACTAT
The DNA here is from genome assembly GCF_053919585.1 of Euprymna scolopes. Taxonomy (NCBI): domain Eukaryota; kingdom Metazoa; phylum Mollusca; class Cephalopoda; order Sepiida; family Sepiolidae; genus Euprymna; species Euprymna scolopes. The sequence goes on from NC_136506.1 coordinate 74,795,894, forward strand.
GATTTTCACAAACAGTTGTAACTTTTGTCAAGAAAAGAAAAATTTTTTTTTCTTTTCTGTAACGCAAAGTCCATTAACACAAAAACAATAAATTGTCCCTTTTTCAAAGACCAAAAAATTAACCACATAAAAAGCTGGAAAGTTCAACAGTTTCACATTTCTGCATCTTATTTTTGACCATAGCGTATTTTCGTTTTCGAACGAAACACGATCTTAAGTACACAGTACTTTTGACATTTTTGATACAAATTTTTATGAATGACATACTGACTTATTTTTTCTTTCTCTGTATTCGTGTGAGTTCATATTTTCAAAACAATTTATTAACCGAATTCAACAATTATCAAAACAAAATTTTTCGTATCGTGTAGTATATCTGAACATAACAATCTCTTTATTTTATTTTTTTTTCTGCTTAAACTTTCTGCGTGTGTGTGTATATTTTAAAAATCTTTAAATGAATGAAATGCATGGTAAAAGAAAAAAAAATTTTTCCATTCATTACATGTTTTCTATTTGCGGCATATCAGCCTTTTTTTCTAATTTTCTTGTATACTTTTGTTCTATTGTGTGTATGTGTGTGTTCATTTTTTTTTCTTTAATTATTGTTTTATTCCGTTTTGTATTTTTTTCTTCTTTTTAATGGACCCTTACAGAGACAGACAGTTCTGTATATATATAATAGACAATGTACATGTTACTACAAGAGAACCTATTCAATGAGAGATTTATGAATATCTTGATAGATAGACCGAGAGATAGTGCGTTTGACATTTATGTTTTGACAGTTGTGCATATAATATAAACACGTTACCTTTCTCGTTGTAATGATGAACACAGAAGACGCAGATACACAAAGATGATGACGTCCTTTATTTCATGACCGGTTCATGATTTCGTGTGAGGAATTCGAAATTTCTTTACATGGTTATTTCTAAAACCCTTTCACTTCTAGAGGGTGCCGAGAATCTGTCTGAACCTCTCTGCTCCTCTGATCTGACTGATCTAACTCTCCCTAACTAACTTCGAACTCTTTCCTATATTGAGAACTCGTCACGTCATCGCATGATTAAACATGTGCTCATAAAGCACGTTGGATGACATGCGTCACGTTGCCAAACTTGACATGACCCCGAATTCAGTGACCTATTTTTCAAATAACATTTTTACAGAATGTTTTCAATTTCAATTGATTAAATTCCTTATTTAAATTTTCACAGAAACAAATTTCATTATTACATTCCTTTTCCATATACAGATATGTAAGCTAAACAATTGTAATTCCTTATTTCAATAACATTCTGTATTTATTTTAACTTATGATTGGAATTTTCAATTCCAAATCTAGCTTCGCAAGTTCGAATCCTTGACTATCCTATTTCATATTTATATTTAACTAATTCCCTATTTTTTTTACTTACATGAAAAGGGGACAGCTCTTTTATCATGTAGCAGGACAAGTAATAACTCGACTCCTTTTTTTTTTTAATGACATTTATTTCCTCATTCTCCCGCCATATGTGACCTTGTTACGGCTGTAACGTCATCTAGATCTCTAACGTGAACGTGATCTCGAACGTGATCTCAACATGATCGTTGGTCTGCGCACACGTCTCGGCATTTGCATACACACGTTTGTGCTCTTTTACAGTTTCGCTAGGAACAAAGTACAGTATCTGTTTTTTTTTTTTAACCACATTTTATCTTTTCTGTGTTCAGTCAATGAACGGAAAATTATTCTAAACTAGGTCGATTTTTATTTTTGTGCCAACCCATAGTGTCCTTTTTTGTGGAGATGGATTTTCTCCACATAGAAAACCGATCCTTTGTCTAACTCTATCCTCTTGAGGAGACAAATAGGAAGACTGGTTAAGCAGAATTTACCTATAGTCTACGCCGTTAAAAACTTTACAGAAGAGAAAGAACAGCCCTTTCAAATCATAATGATAACTAAAGGAGACATTTTTGTCTCTAAGTTATCACTCATTAAATGTAACTATTTTTATCTGAAAATCAAAAATATTCCAATTAACATTTCATAGGATTGAACTTTCCTTCTCTTAACCTTTGATATATTGAGATGGCGTCGACAAGACTAGTTCTTTATGGCTTAATTTTTAATGTCCCAGATTCCTTACCATGTAAAACCCTTAAGTAGGTATAATTATGCAAGAACTTCCAGCGACCACACACCATAACAGCTTGTGCCGTGATTCTCCTTCTTCGTCGTCTTTTTCTTCGTTGTATTTCTTTTCATAGTCTTCGTCTTCTTCACCGTCTTTGTCGTCTTTATACTTGTCTTTCTCGTCGTTGTCGTCTTTGTCTATATCGTCCTTTTCTGCATCGTCTTTGTATATTTATCGTCTTTTTCTATATCTTTATCATCTTTTCCTATATCTTTATCGTCTTTTTCTATATCTTTATCGCCTTTTTCTATATCTTTATCGCCTTTGTCGATACCTTTATCGCCTTTGTCGATACCTTCATCGCCTTTGTCGATACCTTCATCTCCTTTGTCGATACCTTCATCTCCTTTGTCGATACCTTCATCTCCTTTGTCGATACCTTCATCGCCTTTGTCGATACCTTTATCGCCTTTGTCGATACCTTCATCTCCTTTGTCGATACCTTCATCTCCTTTGTCGATACCTTCATCGCCTTTGTCGATACCTTCATCGCCTTTGTCGATACCTTCATCTCCTTTGTCGATACCTTCATCTCCTTTGTCGATACCTTCATCTCCTTTGTCGATACCTTCATCGCCTTTGTCGATACCTTCATCTCCTTTGTCGATACCTTCATCGCCTTTGTCGATACCTTCATCGCCTTTGTCGATACCTTCATCGCCTTTGTCGATACCTTCATCTCCTTTGTCGATACCTTCATCGCCTTTGTCGATACCTTCATCTCCTTTGTCGATACCTTCATCTCCTTTGTCGATACCTTCATCGCCTTTGTCGATACCTTCATCGCCTTTGTCGATACCTTCATCGCCTTTGTCGATACCTTCATCGCCTTTGTCGATACCTTCATCGCCTTTGTCGATACCTTCATCGCCTTTGTCGATACCTTCATCGCCTTTGTCGATACCTTCATCGCCTTTATCTTTATTGTTTTCGTCTGTATCGTCTTTGTATTTATCTTTATATTTATCATCTTTGTCGTCTTTCTTTTTGTTTGCATAGTCTTTGTGTCGTCTTTGTCTTTATCGTCCTTTTCTATATCATCTTTGTCTATATTTATCGTCTTTGTCTATATCGTCTTTTACTTTGTCGTCTTTGTCTTTATCGTCCTTGTCTTTGTATCGTCTTTGTCATCTTTGTATCGTCTTTTTCATTTTCATCTATATCTTTATCTATATCTTTATCTATATCTTCTTTGTCTATATCGCCTTTGTCGCCTCTCATCCTTCAAATTCAGGATCTCAGCTTACTTTGTCATGCGACCCTTCTCATTAGGTTTTGTCGTCGATCTGTTGTTTGAAACGGTTCATTGGCGATCTTTCTCAAGATCTCTCTCCCCCTCTCTTTCTCTCAAATTTTTGCCCGAACAGCCAGTGTCCCACAAATATATCTACTCTCGTTCAGAAATCCTAGATGTCCAATTGTTCCTCAGCTTATTACCGGGAACTGGCTCTGTCAACTTTTTCGTCAGCGTACATTCTCCATCGTTATGCGACCAACCAGAAAGTTAACAAATAATTGGCATTGCTTTACATAAGACAATCGGTCAGTTGCTTTCATACTGCTCTTTAATTCTTAGCTAATCTTTCCCGGTGGTCCTGATTCGAGTTGTAAAGGTGAGGCAGTCCATAGTAACACATTTTTTACACTTAAGAAATTACTTCACTCGGACCTATTTAGTGTAAGTCCGATAGCATATGGAAAGGGGCAGATTCTGAAGTAATTTCGATAATTGTGCATAAAACCAGATCCCAAGTTTAAAAGATGGCGACAGGTCTGTCAATTGAGGTATGAAAGCACAAAATGGATACAATACTTCCGCTATTCTTCAAAGCTCCATCGTTATGCGACCACCCAGAAAGTTAACAAATAATTGGCATTGCTTTACATAGCACAATTAGTCAGTTGCTTTCATACTGCTCTTTAATTCATTAAACCCGTTGCCAAGGTGGGATCCTTCTATCGACTCAGTCGATATCTCACTGATGCAATTCTCTATCTATATAAGAGCCAGGTACATTCAAGGATGGAGTATTGTTGCCACATTTAGGCAGGGGCTGCTAGAAAGGACTTATCCTGCCTTGATAGAGTTCAAAATAGACTTCGTAACCTCTTAGGGGATATCCTTTTCTCTATCCTGCAACCTCTTTCTCACAGAAGAGATGTTGCGAATTTGTCTCTGCTTTATCGTTGTTTTCATGGCAAGTGCTCGACCGAACTTCAATCTATGGTCCCCCCTTGCCAAACTTTCGCAAGAAACACCTGTCTAGCAGAGAACACTATCAATAATTTCACCCACTCTTTATTTATGCCTAAACCTAAACGTAGATTCCATGAACAAAGCTTCTTTCTTAGAACTGCACACCTATGGAATTATCTTCCGTTTTCCTGCTTTCCAGCTGACTACAATATAGTTGTCTTAAAGTCTAACGTAAACAAGTTTTGACGAGTCGTTTCATATAAGTTAACAAATTTACCGAATTTCCATTACTAACGATTACTATATTGTTCAATTGTCTACTGGGCACTCTTTAACTCTTATCCTTGAGTGGCCTCTTGGCCTTGATAATGTGGTGATGCCTATGTAAAAAACAAAAAAAAAAATACTTATATATTTGGGCAAAATATTAAGATTTCTTTTGTTAATATATTTTTTTCTAACATATTTACTTTTTTTTTTTCAAATATAGTTACGTTTTCTTTTTTAAATTTACTATATTTAAATGTACTTTATTTAAATGTACTTTATTTAAATGTACTTTATTTAAATGTACTTTATTTAAATGTACTTTATTTAAATGTACTTTATTTAAATGTACTTTATTTAAATGTACTTTGTACTTTATTTAAATGTACTTTATTTAAATGTACTTTATTTAAATGTACTTTATTTAAGTGTACTTTATTTAAGTGTACTTTATTTAAGTGTTCTTTATTTAAATGTACTTTATTTAAATGTACTTTATTTAAATGTACTTTATTTAAATGTACTTTATTTAAATGTACTTTATTTAAATGTACTTTATTTAAATGTACTTTATTTAAATGTACTTTGTACTTTATTTAAATGTACTTTATTTAAATGTACTTTATTTAAATGTACTTTATTTAAGTGTACTTTATTTAAGTGTACTTTATTTAAGTGTTCTTTATTTAAATGTACTTTATTTAAATGTACTTTATTTAAATGTACTTTATTTAAATGTACTTTATTTAAATGTACTTTATTTAAATGTACTTTATTTAAATGTACTTTATTTAAATGTACTTTATTTAAATGTTCTTTATTTAAATGTACTTTATTTAAATGTACTTTATTTAAATGTTCTTTATTTAAATGTACTTTATTTAAATGTACTTTATTTAAATGTTCTTTATTTAAATGTTCTTTATTTAAATGTACTTTATTTAAATGTTCTTTATTTAAATGTACTTTATTTAAATGTACTTTATTTAAATGTACTTTATTTAAATGTACTTTATTTAAATGTACTTTATTTAAATGTACTATATTTAAATGTACTTTATTTAAATGTACTTTATTTAAATGTACTATATTTAAATGTACTTTATTTACACCTGCGTAGTCTATTACGACCGTCGCCGATTTCGCATAGAAATATCTAAACAGTTTGACAAAATATAAACATACTTATTTGAAAAAGATATACGATTAAAAACACACACACACACACACACACACACACACACACACACACACACACACACACACACACACACACACACACACACACACACGAAATCAATTGTTAAAGATGACTGCTAACATCAATCGACACTAAGTTTACAAATCAAAGATATTCTAAAATCTTAAGCCGCGAGTATATGCTTCTCCTGATGCTTCAGTTCATAAGAACTAAGTTATATGAGAAAACCTAATAAAAACAATGCCCTCTTGAGAAGGGCACTATTAGATAATCGTGATCTCTGCTTATATATAAAAATCACTCTGTGTGTCTGTGTCAGTTCGTTCCCTATGGGCCCCGAAATAGCTGAACCGATTTTTTTTTTAAATTTCACACAAATGTACCCTGTATCTGGGAGTGTTCTTAGATAGGTTTTGTATCGGAATGCCTCCGATAAGTATCGATAATCGGGGAAAAAATATCTGATTAAAGAATGAAGAGTCCAATTTTGATCAAAGTTAACCTCTTATACAGCCTAACGTTACAAGTGCATTTGAGAAGTTTTAGCACCGCACAGGCAGAAGAGTCCAACGTATAAAATCAAGAGTAGGTTCTTTGATAAGATAGAGGCGCGTTCGAAATGAATGTTGCTATTTAGAGCACAACTGAACCATGATGTTTGACTTTTACATTTTAAACTTTAATTCAAGCCATTATATAAAAATAATTCCATAAAATCAATAGTAGGTTCTCTACAGTGCAATGTAGATTACAATGTATTATGGACTAAATCACTGTTGGAGGTTATGTAAAGCTTCCTCTCCGTGCATCCTCTACTAAAGCAAGTACTCAATCTATTTGATTGAAAAATGAGCGATTTTACCGATTTCGATAACAATATATATATATTGGAAGTGTGGAACATTCGTTGGTCCTCATCCAATCCTGGGTAACGTCGGGTCTCTTTGCTAGTATTTTTTAAAATTGACGCATTAAGAACTGAAGACCTGAATTATGAATCTAATCTAATTACTATACACAGCACACTGTGCCCGCAATAATGGAATAGTTAACCTTTGTTTTTATTCCTTTACAATACGTTAATTTATGTATCACGTGGTTGTGCCGTTGCCAAGATGGCTGGAAAAATTGGTTGGATCATTCTATCGCTCCAGAAGATCTCACTTTTGGCGCAATCCTCTACCTGTACAAGAGCCAAATAATACTGTTGCACATCTAGAGAAGAGCTGCTAAGAGTACCCCTTTTTCTTGATAGGGTACAAAACCGTCTTCGAAATCTAGTAGGCGATGACTTTTTGTTCTCCCTACTTACTCTTCCTAACAAAAGAGACGTTGCAAATCTATCGCCTCTCTATGATTAATTCCATGGCTAGTGCTCAACAGATTTTATCTATGCCCCCCATTGTATAACATCCATAAGCACTCGTCTAACTAAAACAACTGCCAACAATCAATAAAAACTGTATACTATAAACGTGGAAATGGAAGACGTCACAAGATGACCATTATTTTTTTGAAGTTGCCCAAAACTACCATTCACTCTTTATGACGTAATTCATTTTCAAATAAATATTTGTAAAAAAAAAAAAAAAAAAAAATAGTATTATCAACTCGTGTAAAAGTTAAGAAATTACATGTTCAGTAATATTTCTTATAAATTATGACCCAACGGGTTACTAAAATTATATTACACACTTCCAATATATATTGTTATCGAAATCGGTAGAATCGTTCATTTTTTAATCAAATAGATTGATTGTCTGCTTTAGTAGAGAATGCACTGAGAGGAAGCTTTACATGACCAGTGATTGTCATATTTGTTCTGCATACAATTTTAGGTATGGAGCCATTAAGCTGAGATGTAGCAATCGTAAAATATTAATATTTATTTCTGTACTAACGGGAGGGGGGTTGCTCGGTCGTAAAATACGCTTAAATATGATATTTTAATTTGTCTGGATTTTGTATATATTATTATAGAGTCGTGATTTCAAAAGTAAAAAAAAAAAAGAAAAGAAAAAAGAAATTGTGCAATCAGCTAGAATCGAAACCGAAAGCAAAACTGTAGCATTCAAAGCTGGTGACGTTACCACTGTACCAACGTGACAAGCATGTGAACTGATTAAAAATAAATTAAGATGAATGTAAAAAAATGTATAACGATTTTCAATTTTGACCCTTTTTTGACCTCTTAAAAACTATTTTAAGCAACTAAAGACCCATAAAACAACGGCCCATAAAAATATCCAATCATTTGAGGCCTTTAGCGCCGCTCTGCCACTTTTAGTTTCGAAAGAGATAGTTTGAAAATATGGAGACACTGACAGACATGGTAAATTTTATAAATTAAACTTATCCAGAACCTGACTCAAGGGCACGTTGACATATTCTGTCAGCTCACAATAAGCAGCTGGATTTGGCGAAAATAAATAAATAAATAAATAAAAAATTAAAAAAAAACAAACACGTGAACACTATCAGACGATAAATTCAAAACACTGAGAACAAAACTTTAGCACAAGAAGTTAAGACTTAAGTTTAATTATATATATTTTCATGTAAATATATTGTAACGTTGTACACTTGTTTTTAACTGTGTCATTACATTTTAACGGACCCAACGTGGTGTAGATTCCGTCGCAAGGAAACAAACAGAAAAAAAAAAAATTAAAAAAAGAACTGGTCGTACTTTTTTTTTTTTTTTTGGACAAAACCTTTATATCTGGTATTTCCAACAACACATTTTTTCTAAATATTTAAACACTTCGTTTTTCCTTCTCCGACTGCGTGTGACTTCTCGTTTTGCTGTAACATCACCCTCGTGTCTCGAATATGTGCTTTTTCGAACACCGGCTACGCCTCGAACAGCACTCCTTTGAACACTCTATCCTTTTTTGAACACGTGTCTTTTCTTTTATCTCTGCCATGACGTCACATTGCTTGGCTTGCTCATTTGCATATGGCTGCTGCTGCTAACCGAGCATTAGCGGCTCTGTTACAATATTAACAGAAAAATCTTTTTTCAACCTATATTTCAAATAAATATATATTTTTTTCTTTTTAGACGAAAACATGGAAACAAGTATAAAGGAAAACAATTTTTTATGGAAACAACTATGATCAAAAACATTTTTTTTTTAAGTATCAGAAAAGTGTTGGTTCCCCCCCCCTTATTAACGAAAACAATTTTTTCGTCTGCTGACAGCCGATTGCTGATTGAATAATCGCGTCGTCCTTTTCCGATGGCTTTTTCGGCAGCTTATCATAAACTGTTGGAAGATGCTGATGCGACCTTGGATCAGGTTCTGGATCAATGCGTTTATTTCTTCATGCGAAGAGGAGTCCCTGCTAGGTGATTGAGCCACACAATAATCAATTTGTTTGCAGGTGCGCTAATTTCATATGTCCTCTGAAGGACTACTTCAGCCACTTCGGAAACTGCGGACAGCAACACTGTGTTCCCTCGTACCGACCAAGAAAGGTTCTCTTCTCCTCTGCTCACATCACCGAACATACATTCTTTCAGGAAAAGTGGCAGCCGACTTTCTAACTTAATCACCTTCTTCACTCGGACACTGTCCAACTTTCTCCAACCTACACCGAACGGTGTAAACTAAAATAGGTACATCTCGTTGTTTGTTTATATAAAGATTTTGTTTCCCTTGCGTCTGACGGCTGTTTTTGTTGCTATAAACAACAGTATTGGTACAGCTGTTGAAACGGACAAAACTGACTTTTTTATTCGACATCTTCCGGTCGTTTACATAAACAGACGGGTGATGCCGAAGCGTCTACCAAATCAAAACTCTCGAGGAACAGACGACAATTTTACTTGTAAATTGAAATTGAGTAAGTCTTCACATTTCCTAAATGAATTCGACAAAAATCGAACTGTTTTTTTTTTTTCAACCCTTACCCTAACCCCAAAACAACCCTAACCTAGTCGATTTTTGTTAGCCTAGTGTTCAAGTACCCCCCCCCCCGAAAAAATGTAAAAAGAATTGTTGCACTGATTATGTTACAAACAAACAAAAACTATTTATCGAATGAAAAATAACTTTCCCATGAAATAAATAACAATAAATATAACTGATTTTATTCGTTAGAAAATAAGTTGTCAGAAATAAAAAATAAATAAAAAAATACGGTGAGGTTTTTTTTTTTTTTTTTTTTTTTTCAGCCCCATTTTGATTTAATGCCGGTGCGTTTTGATTCAGCCTTTTTTTTTTTTTTTTGCTTTTTACGTATTTCAGCGTCGACAAAAGTCAGTTTTGTCTAGTTTAAAAGCTGTACCAGTAGCTCTTCTAGAGGTCATCGGTCTTTCACTTGCTCATTTTTTGTTTTAACTATACTGATGACTGAAAAGGTGGGGTATCTGTTTCCATTATGATTGAGATTTAAATGTCTGCCCTACTCCATATTCGACAGAATGTCACTCTAATATATAAAGAGTAACATGGGCACGAGCGTTTGTGTATGTCCACGAAAGACATTTTGCATCGGCTTCTCGCGTCAGTTAGATTCTGCGAGAAGTTTTCGCATACTTCCCAAATCGTAATATCTCGCATTCGCAAACGACCATCGTCTCTATTTTTTTTTTTTTTTTTGATCGAGTTAAACAAAATTCCCACCGTGCCATCATCTCGGTTGTTTGTCTTTTTCGTATAAACAAAGTGAAACTATTCGAACGCAACTGCCTGGCCTTCGGGCCGGATAGTATCTGTTCTGTAATTGGTCCTTGGTAAATGTAGGGGAACCCCTTCATACTGAGACAATTACTATTTATTTGGATGCTGCCAGAGTGCCCCCTTTTTGGGGAAGCTGCTTTTCCCACCACATTAAAAACGACCTTGTGTCTAATTTGCTTCCGTGGAAGGTTTAAAAGCAACGCCATTTCTGAAAGTCATCTTTTTTTTTCTTTTTTGATTGACTGTGTTAAATTTGAACGCTTTAGACTTCCGGTCGCGTCATGGAGAAGCGGTAAGACGTTTCTTTCACTTTCTTTTCCGCCTTCGCGTCACGGATTCGACCCTACCTGCCTAATACCACTTTTTTTTTTTTTTTGCTCAACACACACCTCCGCAACGCAGACTAGTCGTTTATAAAAAGGAATTTTACGCACCTTTGTAGATTTTATCCCATCGCTGATGCGTTTGAAGAGCCAGCGGCAGAATGTTGGGTTAATACAATTTCGAGACTTCAATTGCTAAAAGCAGGGGAAAAACCAAATTGCGTGCGTACTGTAAGTTGTCCAACAAATTGTATTCTTACACCATGATATCTAATTGGCCAATGGACGAATCACCCAGTGAGAAGCTTGCTTATTTACACCAAGAGGAAACAGTACATAAAAATATGTGACTGCTATATTACTCCCTGCTTAGGCTTATTCGGTGGTACATGTCTGTTTACATCAAGAGAAAATAGTACATAAAAATATGTCAACAGAATGACAATCTCGTGTCTAATTGAAGAATAATTGTACTTCTGCATTTACTGTCCCGCAGTTTACACGAAATTTATCAGGTGGGCCCAGCTGCTGACGGGAATAGCCGGAAACAGCCGATCGCGAAACGTTAACCCGCTAGGAGAAAATTATGATGATAAACAGGAAAAACATGGAAATACAATAAATAAAATTACAGACATATATCTAAACCCACCCTAACTCTAAACCCTAACCCTAACCTGCGCGATTAAAATTAATTTTTTTTATTTCTTCCAATTTAGTTAAAAAAAAAAAAATGAATAGCCTTCATAGATACATATTAACTAAAAACAGCCAACGCGCTGGTTAAAAAAAATAAAAAATAAAATAAAAATAAAAATATTTGAAGAACGCTCGGCCGACCTTTTCCGGTTATTTCCGTCAGCTGCCAAGCGAGCCCGAGTCAACTTTGTGAAAATCGTGAGTCGGTAAATGCAGAAGCACTAAAATAATTATCCCTGTTGTATCCTCTTCCATTTATGATATGTTAAAGTCTGTATCCTGCAGTCGCGATAAGATTTAAATGCTGATCTATTAATTTTCTGGGCGTACACATTCGTAAAACAATGAAATATATCCTTTATACTATCTCTCCCCGAGCACCAGATGTGATACAATATTGGTTCCACTTGGGGGACATTCAACTCCCACAAAATCTGTATGTGACAAAAATAAGAACGGTTCTAATTCAGAAAGATCCATTATCCGCTCAACATCGAAGCCCGGACACCAGCATCGTGTGCATTTTTTCCTGTACATGAATATTGTGTATAGTAAGAGGAAGGGCGCTAAGAGAAGTAGTGGAAGAAGGCGAAGGATGTAAATAACAAAGAGAGGGAGAGAGAAAGACGAAAGAGAGAGGGTGGGGAAGTTGTATTTTTCCAAAGTTACCAAAAGCTACCATTCTGACGTCATATGTTCTGACGTCACAATTTAGTTGCAACGTATGTTTGTTTGAAAGCAACCGTAACTCGAAATTTCCAAATTTTTTATGAAGACGGTTTCGAGTTTCCAAATATTTCATATAACCACTAATCCAACCGGTCACTCTTGGTCTCGTTATTTAAATGCAGTTCATTCTTTTAAACCTTAATAGTATATTGTGACGTCACAAGACGAAGAAGCTTCATTTTGCGTCACAAAAAAAAAGGAAAAAAAAAAAAAAAAGCCAAATCCAAGATGAAAATATCGATGTTCAGTTTACCGAGTCCAGAACGAAATTTATCACGAGTTGAGACTTAGTAAAACGGGTTGTCCAAACGAATCTCCTGGATTTTCCCCGTTTTCTTTTTTTTTTTTTTTTTTTTTTTTTTTTTTTGTATTCAAACCGCAGATAATCCGGCCGAGAGGAGCTAATAATTTCATGCCTGGGGCCAATCATGAACTACCAAATGTGTATTGGGACCGACCCGATGTCTGATATCGTTCACAAAATACAAGTGCATAACGTCGAAGTAAATATTTCGAGAGAGGCCACACAGATTGACGAAAGTTCAAACACAATCTTTAAGTATCGCACCCCTAATTTTCGGTAAGTTGACGGTGTGCCCCCACCTTTTTATCGCCTCTCCACAAGGATCAGATGTGACACAATGTCGGTTTAATGTGCGGTAATATGGAACTCCCTAAATGGTGCACCCTGTATAAAACAAAAATAAAAATTGCTCTAGTAAGGAATAATATAACAAGAGTATGAAATGAAGACACAAAACTATATATTGGTAGATATATAATTGATCATTTATTTAATAATGGAACACAGGCAAAATTTGGGGGATAGAAGGGACTCTTTATGCCAGGGCATTTTGAAGCCTAATGCTTCTCATCAGAAGAGTAGAGAAGAAGCTAGGTAGCACGGGGAAGATGCAGCGTCTAGCGTAAGGTTATATATAAATATATATATATAATCCCCGTCAACTTATATAGTTAGACTGTATCCATAAATTCCGAAAAACTAAAAATCATTACTACTTCCGGTGCGTGTAGAATATATCCGTCAGTTAGTTTGTCGCGCTTAAATTCAAAGAAATAGCGTTTTAGTTTTCTGTCGTATGAGGTCTGAATGTCCATTTCATCGCTAAACGCGTAGTTTGAATGGACGCATATAAGAAGCTCTCTCTCTGTATGTCGGTCTGTCACATTTAAGTTTGATATATTTCAGAACTAAGCGCGTAGTTTGAATGAACGCAACTGATTTTAGAAACATCCGTTGTTAGTGTTTCCTTTAAAATATGCCACCAAAATTATTTTTTTACTATATTTAAAAACTAGGAAAATGTGATCCGTTGAGTTACCCAATAAGTTCGCGGAAATTGTTTGAATCAATAAAAAGTGCGTTTACCAAGTAAGTTAAATGTAATAGAAAACAAAAAATAAATTAATAAAAATAGCTTATTTCTGCTTGCTATATTTCCTCCCTCCCCCCCCCCTCTCTCTCTCTCTCTCTCTCTCTCTCTCTCTCTCTCTCTCTCTCTCTCTCTCTTCAACAGTGTTAAATAATATTACTGCGTGTGGTGATTTTCCATTTTTACTATAATGGATTATTTCAATTTTTTAATTTTTAATTTTTTAAAATTAATTTCGACTGGGGAGAGAGAATCAAATTTAAATAGAATTTTCATCGATAAATGCACAGATTGAATGGACGCAACTTAAGCATAGTGCGTTTATGTGACTTGCGGCTCTCTGTCTGTCTGTCTGTCTGTCTGTCTCTCTCTGTCTGTCTGTCTGTCTGTCTCTCTCTCTCTCTCTCTCTCTCTCTCTCACACACACACACTCATATATATAAACAAAAAGAAACGGTACTTATGCACTTACCGTGCTGAAATAACGTTATTATTTAGAAAGCCATTCTAAATATGGGAAGGGAGAGCGTTTTGTAATTATTCTGTACTTTCACCTAACAATTAAATTCAAGTTTTATGGTATGTTTTTATTAAACTTAAAGTACTATTTAAAAAAAAAAAAAAAAAAAGCACGGTAACATAAGTGCATAAATACCCCCCAAAAACTTTAACTTCTGCCAATACGCACGATCACTCTATATACAATGACAGAATATTCTACCGCTCCAGAAAGTATCCCCCCCCCCGACGCAATCCTCGACCTATACAAGAGCCAAATGCACCCAAATACTCAGTACTGTTGCCACATCCGGGGAGGAGTTGCTAAAAGTATCCTTTTCTGCCTTGACAGCATATAAAACAGGCTACGAAAGCTTGAGGGTGAGGACCTTTTCGGCCCCTTACCTTTTCTCACAGAAGAGACATTGCCAGTCTCTTTGCTCTATCCTTACTTTTATGGTAGGTGTTCGGCTGAGCTGAACACCCCTCCCCTCTAAAACATTCGCTCCCTTCCGTAAAACATTCGCAACGAAACTACTACAACTACTGTCAAGAAGTTATTCGCAACGAAACTAGCTACAAAAACTGTCAAAAAGTTATCTCGCTCTCAATACGTACCTAAAACTAACTAAAATTCCATGAGTAAATTTCTTTCCTAGAACTGTCCGCCTGTGGGACACAATGCTGTTCGTCTATTTCCCGATCGACTATAACATGGTCATTTTCAAGTCTAATGTAAATAAGTTCTTGAGTCGTGGATTTAGATAATTAAACTATACCCAAGTTCCACCATTACTGATCATCACGGTGTTGTCTTCCTGTCTACCTAACTCATTAACCCTTATCCTAAAGTGGTTCCTGTAACTTCCCTTTCCCCAAACAAAAAAAAAACAACAACAACAAAAAAAAAACTACTCATGTGCAGTTGTTTTTAAAACCGTTATTTTCGTGTCTATTAGCAATCTATCAGAGGGATGATTAACTTCTACACATATGCCAACAGTGTAGCGAGTCTTTGGATCCGAAGATGCGTAGCGAGTTTTTGGATCCGAAGATGCGTAGCGAGTCTTATTCTGTTTATACTTTTAAATGATGTGTTCAGAGAAGATTTATTCTATTGTTTCCCCTGGTTCGTACTTTTCAACACCATTATGGTTGATCTAAACCCTAATTCATTTCATCAAACATTAATCGCACATGAGCATTTATATTCTCACTAGTAATGGGGCGATTCAAATATTTTTTCCTGATTCCAATACAATTACTGATTCTGTTGTAAATTCCCGGTTCCGATACAATTATCGATTTCGATTCTTTTTAAATTTCTAAATATAGAGTTGTTGTTTTGAGGGGGTAGGGATGAGGTCATCACAAACCCCATGTAATATGTGCACATATTATCACTTATGGCTGTGACCTATAGATATTAATTTTACTGGTAGTTTTAAAATCAAATATTTATCATTTCATCATTAATACAAACCATGGAAAATTAAGTAAAAAAAAAAAAAAAAAAAAAAAAAAAGCAACCTAAACGTAGATTCCATGAACAAAGTTTCTTTCTTAGAACTGCACGCCTGTGAAACTGTCTTCAGTTTGCCTGTTTTCCAGCTGACTACAATATGGTTGTCTTCAATTTCAACGTAAACAAGTTTTTGATGGGCCGTTCCACTTAAGTTAACAAATTTACCGAATTTCCATTACTAGCAATTACTATATTGTCTAATTGACTACTGTACACTCTTTAACCCTTATCCTCGGATGGCCCCTTGGCCTTGATAAGTGGTGATGCCTACGTAAAAAAAGCAAATAGAAACAATTAAGAATCATTTTTGGCATCGGAAAATAGGTACAAATTATCCTGGTTTTGATACAGGCTCTGATGCCCCTAAAAGGTTTTTGACTCCTGATTCCGATTAATCATCTCAACATTAGTTCTCACCCATGAACAATCAAGGACCAAATCAAACAAAGTTTTTATACATAAACACACGTATTCTTTATATAATCACCGTTTCTTCATCATCGCCATTTCTTGTCATTTCTTTCAGTGGTCAACGATTTTGAGCCGTCTCCTTAAGTAGTTAATTTCTCCACAATTCCCACCACTAACGATCACTATGCTGTTGCTTTAGTAGCCATAGTACACTCATAAACCCTTAACCTTTAGTGGCCTTCGAGCCTTAATAAGTGGTGACTCCCTTGTTAAAAAAAAAAAAAGACGAGTAAACTACTCCCGCAGGAAAACACAAGGAGATTTTTACTGCATTTCATCAAGGTTCTATTTGCGAGAATTTACTTATGGAGACAGACTAATGTATCTTTATTATTTATTCTTAGGTTATCAACTGTTAAGAAACGGACGATGCACGGACAGTTTCGAGGTACCATTCGCTTAGATGCTCCTACATTATTGGACTATTTTCTGCATACTTCCAACGGAGAGACGGATTTTTAAAACCTTTGTTTCTCTCGCTCACAAAGATGACGTCATATTATATCCTCTATCATTCGACTATATACTTCGTCTAGCGCATTTAACCTTTCCCCTGCCCTATGACCCATCATTCGTTCAGGTCTGAGAACAGTTCTGTTTTACAGATCTGGATTATCTTGACATGTACTAATGTGACCCTTACCAAAATTCACACTAGCTAATTTAACCGCTACTTATTGGCGTAGGGTCCCAAATATATAACGGTTCCTCCAACAAAAATATTGCCACAATTTTCACCGCATCAGTTTCATATGTCCATCCCCTTCAACTCTGCTCAATCTTGTCTCTCTGAAGATATAACATTCACTAATTACATGGAATAATTGTTTTATGATGTCCTTTTTGAATGCGGTAGGCTTATACTCAACAATCTAATATCTACATGTCCAATAAATCATTTTTTTAATGAACAGTAAAATGAAATTTAATCATGGGTGTTTTTTTTTTGTTTTTTGTTTTTTTTACTTTAGTGATGGTGACCTTTTAAATTAAAATAAATCACAGAAAAATATTTTTATTATAAAAATATTTGGTTTACTCCAAAGATTACTTTTTTTGCATTTATAATTTAAATACAATTCCGGGCATATGGCCTTCGCTGCTCGTGCGTATATGGTGTAATCTAGAGGTCCAATTTTCACAATTGTACGCATTAAATTACACTGTATTTCGACAGTAACACATCAAGTGTTGTAGTCTATTGTGTCTGTTTTATCAGTATAAACATGGGACTTTACACATCCCCAAAGAAAATAATCGAATATTGTTAAATCGCGTGAACATGGTGACCATGTCCATTTCGTGAAATTATTCGTTCATCAAGTATTTCTTCTCAGTAAATTGATCGTATCATTTTCAATTTTCAAACGCTCCTCGGGTGTCTATCTTTTCAGATAAATTGTCAAACTAAGCTTAACTCAAAATTACTGATAGCTGCCAAATCTACTATTAAAGAAAATAGTTGTTAATTTAAAGTTCGCCACCTCTCAAAGAAACACCCTGTACGACTCTGAATCCAAACGTAAATCTAATTTATAAAACTGTCTGTCTGTCTGCATCTTTGTCTGTCTTCATATTTTCAAACTCTATCTCTTCCGAAACTAAAAGTCGTAGAGTGGCGCTAGGGGCCTCAAATAATTGGATTTTTTTATGAAACGTTCGTAGCCGGTTAAAATAGTTTTTAAGAGGTCAAAAGGGGCCAAAATTGAAAAAAATCGTTATACAGTTTGTACATCCATCTTAGTTTATTTATAATCAGTTCATATGCGTGTCGCGTTTGTACAGTGGTAACGTCACCAGCTTTGAATGATACGGTTTTGCTTTTGGTTTCGATTCTATGGCATTCAAATACTTTTTGAAAACACGACTATACATTGGGTACAATATCATATGAAATCATCGATAGAGACTAAGCGAGTTTGTTAGTAGGTTTAGTCTATTAGCGTTCATAAAAATTGGATGCACGTACAGCTCCGTGATGATAATGTATCAGAAAAATCGAGCGGTCATATGAAGATTGCTTAAGCAGCATAAGTTGAATGTAAACTCCGCATTAAAACAAGCCATCACATTGACCACAGCCGGTCCCAAGTAACACCACCACGGGGTCCGAGCAAAGTCGGGCATGAATGCTAGTCTTGTATGAAATGAATAGACGTGAGCATTAACCGATCCATAAGGGTTTATCTTTTATTATACACTAGCCTGGGTGCCGGATGTTTGGAGGTGTGTTGAAAAAAAAAAGTGATAGTACGAACCCGTATCGCAAAGGAGGGAAAGAACGTGAACAAACAAAACAAAAAAAAAACGTGACGTCTTTGCCGTTGCGTCCACCGCCAAACCGGAAGTGACGAAAATTTAAATTAATGCTAGTCAATCGAAAAGAGATGACTTTCGAAAATATCGATGAAAAAAAAAGCGACCCCTCCTTGTAGAAAAGTTCCCAGTTGAGGGTAAAATAATTAATATATTTTAGCTAATTTTTCGATATTTGTCGTTTGAAGGGTCGAGCTTCAAAACGATACCAATCTCGTGAAAATCCGTCGCCTCTGTCGAAAATTTTAGGAAGACATACATACATGCATGCATTTAAACAGACAGGTAAGATTTATATTATAGAGTAGCCTGTGTGCCCGGCGTTGCCCGGGTGTTTGGAGGTGTGTGTTAAGCAAAAAGAAAAAAAAGTGCAAACAGCCTCGAACCCGTGCCGCAAAGGCAGAAAAGAATGTGAAAGAAAATCTGACGTCTTAGCCGATGTCTCCATGACGCGACCGGAAGTCAGAAGCATTGGAATTAACCGAAGTCAATCCAAAGGCGACAATGACTTGCTAAAATGTCGGCGAAAAAAATCGACACCTCCTTGTACAAAACGGCCGAGTTTAGGGTGAAGGAATTAATGTTTTTAGCCAATTTTCGATATTTCTCGTCTGAGACGCCAAGCTTCAAAATGATACCGATCTTGTCAGGATCCATCACCTCTGTTGAAAGTGTTTGCGAGACATACACTCATGAGCAAAAAAAAAAAAAAAAAAAAAAATGGGCTAAGAGGGAAAGAAGGAAGAAATCGATTTTTCAATATTTTTCCATGAATTTTTGTTAATTTTAACTGAAAATTTCTATTTTGTAGATCATTATTATGACATATAATAATAAGTGGAAAAATTAATTTTAAAAATGTTAAGACCGTATCTTTGGCAAGGATATAAAAAACCGAATTACAGGATTAAGGTAGTCCAAAATGATTTACAAGCAGATTTTTGATATTTTAAGAAAAGAAAATGTGAAAACACCTTTTTCTATAGTGAAGCGAATTGGTCAAAGATTAGAAGTCGAACGCTTGGTAAAAGGGAAATCTGTATCTGGTTGCCCTAGAGCATCCACTTTGAAGGACGATAACAAGCTTAAATTAACTGTTTTGCAGGATCGGAACAAAACTTATGTTGATAATAGCAAAGAATTCAAAAGAGGGGCTGGAAATTCTCTTTCTAGATATACAATATGTAGACGAATGAAAGAAATGGGATTTTCCTCTAAAAATGTGCAAAGAAGCCACTTTTATCTAAGAAGAACATCAATGAGAAAAGATTTTTCTCAGGTTATGCCAAGAAAGATACAGACTGGTTCAGGAATGTTTTCTAGCTAGATGAATCAAGATTTTGTCCTGTTAGAGATGCTCCCGATGCTCCCGAACGGTGCAATCGAAGAACTGGAGAAAGATTTTCACCAAGTTGCATAAAATCGACAGTTAAACACGGGAATGGAGGGATAATGGTATGAGGAACTTTTACTACAACAGGAGTTGGGGAACTTATTATATGTGAGAAGTCAATCAATGCAAAGGAATACATTCGAATATTAGAAACAGGACTGTTACTAAGCATCCAGAAGCTGGGAATATCCCAGAACATTATTTTTCAACATGATAATGCCCCTGCACACACTGCTAAAGTCACAAAAAAACGGTTTCCTGATAATTCAATTGATGTGATATTTTGGCCAGGTCAAAGCCCCGATTTAAACCCAATCGAGAATATTTGGTCCATAATATCTTGTGCATTGGATGGAAGAACTTTTTCGAACAATGACAAACTGTGGGAAGCTGTGCAAAGCGAATGGAATAGCATCTCCTCTTCAGTGTTCCACTTTGGTTGAGAGCATGTTTAAAAGGATTGATCTTTTTAAAGAAATCAAAAGGGAATGCGATTCCATCCTAAGCATTTATTAAAGTAAATGTCTTGTTCTGTGTTAGTCTCGTTTAAGTTTCTTTGTTCAATATAGCTTTTAGTGCAATAAAATGTATAAAAATTTTTTGGCCCATTTTTTTGCTCACGAGTGGACATACAAACATGCATGGATGCGTACATACATACATACCTGCATTTAAATAGACAGGTGAGATTTATATTATAGATTATACGGAAGCCGAGTTAATCGACGCTCGTTTCCCTAAAGCTATGTTCTCTATAGCCACTTTCTCTGTCTTTCTTTATTTTATCGTTATTTTCATAATAGAGGTTCAACGGGGCTCCTATCTGTAGCCGCCCCCCCCCCCCGTAAAAATCACAAAAGAAACTCATCTATTTACCACTATTATTAATAATTTCCCTTTCTACCACTCTGCACCTGAAAATAAACGGAGCTTCTATGAGCAAATTTCTTTCTTACGACTTTTCGTCTGTACACTACAATACCACAAAGCTGCTACCCAGCTAACTACAACATAGTCATTTTCAAGTCTGATGTAAAAAAATATTTTAGAATCTGATTAAGATTTTTTTTTTTTCTGATGCAAAAAGTGTAATCGAATCGATGGTCCAATAACCCTACAAAAATAAACTGACTAAACGTCAATTTCTATCTTAGAGTCATTATAGAATCGTCTTTAACCTTTTTTAAGTAAGACATCGTATTCAGATAGTAATCTTAGTAGTCTTAGCTTTCCTGTAAATGACGGTTATACTATTTATGTATGACAAATTAAGGCATGACAAATGCGTGACAAAGCAAGGTAACTGCTCCTGCTGATTATCTATTTGTGTGATATTTATCACGATAAAGTGCACCTGCTGGTTTTTTTTTTTTCGTTAAACATTCTCATAAAATTAAGTTTTTTTTTTGTTTTTTTTTCAGACCTTAGAGAATTATTTCAAAACTAGACTACCCGTGACTCGTTGGGTCAGTATGTTATATTAGCTATGGAATTCATGTATGAGCGTGACACTTGTGACGTAAAGAAAATAGTTTTTTTTTTTTTGACACAACAGAAACATTTCTATGGAAGTATATTCAAATGAAAAATATGGACGGATCACTCATACATGAAAAAAAAAATCCTCCCTATTCGTGTAAATTTGCCTATTTTTCCGAATAATCGCTCAAAAATCGAAAATTAAACATGATTTTCCTACGAATCGAACACCAACGAAAGTCATAACAGCAAAAACGCACATGAACCTACCGATGAGGAATATAAGAATGAAAAACCCATATTGGAATCCGTCAACCAAGTTATAGAAACTTAAAATCTAAAAAAAAAAATAATTAATAAAACCTGAAGCAAAAAAAAAACCCTAAATAAATAAAATAAAATAAAACTAATATTGAAACAGATTAGTAAATGTGTCAACAAATTCACCGTTCTCACACAACTATTTTGTATCTAGAAATGTAAACAAAAAATAAAAAAGAAGGAAGGAAAAGGGACAGATAGAGAGTAGTAGTAATCTTGGCTTTACTACAATTGTTCTTATGTTTGTCAATGGGTTAAAGTTGTTTAGTTGTAAGAAAATAGCGACAGTATAGTTGTTATAAAGAATAGTTGCAAAACACCCCCCACTCTTCCCATGTTAATAATTTCGAAATAATAACATTAATATTTCAGTGCGCAGGTCAAAATCTGCAAAAGAAGTGATTTGTGTTTATTTTTTTACGTTGTTATGGGTTAATGTTTATGAGCAGTCGGATGTCGTAAACCGGAAAGTGGGTTACATCACTCGTTACAAGGTCATTTGAGTTTTATAATTATATAGATATCAGACTGACAAGAAAGTTCTTGCAGCTTTTAACTTTTAAATTCAGATGAACATGTATATCTCTGCTCAAAGAAAATTTATTGACTGAAATCAGCACCATCAGAATATTTACGGATTTGTTCCTAGTCTAGGAGTAACGGAACACCGCAAAAATATAATGAAAAATAAGAGTAAAAAAAAAAGATAATTTGAAAAGAAAAGAAAATTTTGATTAATAAAGTAAAAGAGAAAGTAAATCAAAATAGTAAAGAAAACGAAATGTCTAATAAGCTGTTTATAATCGATAATGTAAGGGAGATAACACTTTTATATGGAAGTTACCACTTATCAAGGCCTGGAGACCACTCGGGGATAAGAGTTATTGTGTGTACAGTAATCAATGGGACAATATCGTAGTAATCGTTAGTAATGGAGATCTGATAAAGTGTCTTACTTAAGGGGGCGGTTTATCAGGAATTTGTTTATGTTGGACTTGAAGACATCCAAATTGTAGTCAGGTGGGAAACAGGTAAACGGAAGAGAGTTCCACAGGCGTACACTTCTAAAAAAGAAGCTTTGTTCATGGAATCTACGTTTTGATAGATAAAAAGTGGGGGAAATTACTGACAGTGGTTTCAGCTAGATGGGTGTTTTTCATGAAAGGTTGGTGAGGGGGGACCAGAGATTGGAGCTCAGATAAGCACTTCCCATGGAAATAACGATAAAACAAAGACTGGCTCGCAATGTCCTTTCTATGGGAGAGATATTGCAGGGAAGAGAAAAAGGCATCCCCCACTAGGCTATGAAGTCTATTTTGTACTCTGTCAAGGCAGGATAGGCTGTTTTTAGCAGCTCCTGCCCAGATATGGTAGTAGTACTCCATCCTTGGACGTACATGGCTTTTTTATAGATAGAGAATTGCATCAGCAATGAGATATCTATTGGAGCGGTAGAAGGATCCCACCATATTTCCCTTTTAATAGGAGCAAATGTTTTTATAGTAATGTTTGTTTTTATCTTTTAGACATAAATGCTTTTTGGTCAAATATAATTCAGAAAAATCTATATTTACCAGTTTTCGATGAAAGACATTTTTCTCTGTATCTTGTTTGGTTAATCTGTTATTTTAACGACTCGAGTTTTCTTGTGTTTTCCTTCGGTCGGAGTTATAATAGGTGGTCGCCTCTCATTGCATCCCAACTTCGTGTTATAACTGAGTAAAAATAACGATCATTCACTATTTATAGTTATTGCTAGAGAAAGTTCCAGAAAGAACAAAAAGGATTTGTTTTGTTTCCATCTTTGAAAGTCCCCAGAGACGCTAAAAAAACGTTTTTCATTCAAATTCTTAAGTGATACTTTTTATTATATTTTATATAATCTTTTAGTTAGGTAATTTATTATTTTTAATATTTTATATTATTATATAATATTTTAAGTATTGTTATTTTGTTATTAATTATATTAATAATTATTTTTATATTATATTTTTATTATATGTTGATATTTGGGATAATTAATATTATCATTATAATTATATTAATAATTATTTTTATGTGTTATTATTTGGCTAGTTGATATTATCTTTTGTGTAATAAATCATAATTTCTTCATATCGAAAGAGGAAAATATATTATCCCATGACAAGAATCAACACGCTTTTGCCAACGCAAAACAAGTTTATTTATGTCAGTAACGTAAAAATCTTGCGTTCTGGTGGCAGTGAAGTTGTTGAAGACGTTTTTGATATCGCTTAGATTTTTGAAGCATTTCTCACGCAAAATATTGTCGAGATGTCTGAAAAAGTCTTAGTCAGTAGGTGAGAGGTCTAGAGAGTATGGTGGATGAGGCAGCGTTTCATAGCCCAATTCGTTCAACTTCTCCAGGGTCGATTTAGCAATGTGCGGTCGAGCATTGTCTTGGAGGAGAATTGGGCCTTTTCTGTTTACAAATACTGGGTGTTGTTGTCGAAGTTTCTTTTGCATTTCATCCACTTGTTGACAGTACTTCACTGCCGTAATGATTTTGCCTGCATTAAAAAAAATGTAATGAATGAGACCGGTCGTAGACTACCAAACAGTCAGCATGATTTTCTTTTAGTACAACTCTGGTTTCAGGAAGTGTTGGAGCCTTGTCGGTGTCTAACCACTGAGCTGAGCGTCACCGGTTGTCGTAAAGAACCCACTTTTCATTGCAAGTTACAACCCGGTCGAGAAATAGGTCGTTTTTGTTTCATAAAGAAAGAGATGACATTTCATTACGGCGTTTCTTTTGGTTGTCGTTCAATTCGTGAGGCACCTATTCATCAAGTTTTTCGTCTTTCCGATCTCTCAAGTGGTTGGTAATCGTCATATATGTTATGTTTAATTCAGAAACAAGTCCTTGAACAGTTGTCCATGGACTGGCTTTGATTAAGGCTCTTAATTGATCGTTGTCACTACGCTCATCAATTTTAAGACTCATCGCTGCCACGAAATTTCTTAACCCACCATTATGCTGTGCGCTCAGTAGTGGTTCCTGGGCCAAACGCTTTGTTGATGTCGCGGGCTGTTTGAGCAGCTTTTCGACCTTACTTAAATTGAAATAAGAAAATTGTACGAATTTGCTTTTTTTCCATCTTATATTCAATGTTCTGAAAAGAAGACATAATTGTTTTAAAACGATTGTAATTTAAACGATTAGATAGAGCGAAAAACGCTCTTTAAAATGATATATAAAGTAAAAATATAACGAAAACTTATTTGAAAATACATCATTTACATCAATAAGTTATTGAAATTAAAATAAAATAAAAATTGATACTAAAATGCTTCCATTTAATTTGTGTGTTTTTATAGTAAGACTCGAAATGTTACTAATTCAAAACGTAAATTCCATGAACAAAGCTTCTTTCTTAGAACTGCACGCCTGTGGAACTCTCTTCCGTTTACCTGTTTCCCACCTGACTACAATTTGGATGTCTTCAAGTTCAACATAAACAAATTCCTGATAAACCGCCCCCTTAAGTAATCCAATTTATCAACTCTCCATTACTAACGATTTTAATATGACTTTGCACACTGACACCGTATATAAATTGCTATAGTTTGAGATGTGATGCATCTCGCCTCGGGAAAACGCTGGCTTAACCCCTACCGATGTGAATACCACAAGACCGTGAGTGATCAACAAAGACCCTCGTGAGGAGAACAAATTCCTGCAAAGAAAGCATATCTCTTGATATTACTCGTTTGTGTGCCACTATTTGCTCCCCTGCTTGACAACAATCGCCGACCTTAACGCTATTTCTATGGTCTTCTCTTTCATCTTCTCTCTTTGTCATGTCGTTGTTTCTGGCATTGGCGGCTACCAAAGAAGCGTGCAGTGCCCTACAAGTATAAAAATAAAATAACTTAAAAAATAAACCCAAGAAAAACAAGATTCGTGTGTGTGTGTGTGTGTGTAAAAAAAACAAGCTTTTAAGCATTAAGGTTCACATCTGTCAGTTGACATCTGCTCATCTTTATTTGCTCTGAGCCACGACTTGTATTAAACTGTCCCAAACTGGGAACTGTCTTCAACCTAGAAAACTCAAGACTGTCCGTAAATTGTCCTTAACTGTCATACACTGTTGCAAAATTCACTGCCACGTATAAAACTGTCTATAAACTAACTCTAAATATATCGATCTGTATGTCCGATCTTGTGTTCCAGTCATCTGCCACACCTTGATTAACAATCCTATTTCAGCTGCCTTTGTATTTCTTGGTGCACAATTTCCTCTGTATTGTTTTTTCAACTTGGCTCACTCTCTATAACCTTTGTTCTGCTGATCAACTTATTTCCTTTGTTTGTTATAGATTTTCCTCTTTTTTTAAAAATTCTTAACACTTGGGGGGGGGGGACGTCGATAGTATCACAGAATTAAAATGTGAAAGACCTAGATTATTGTATGTATGTTTGTTTTGAAATTCTTGGCTTTTTGAGACCTGGCGTGGCTCTAAGGTTGGTGGCATTATATTGTTTTTTTTTTTTTTTTTTTTTTTTTTTTTACAAAGAAGTCACTACTTATCAAGGCGCAAAGGCAACTCGAGGATAAGGGTTAAAGAGTGTACAGTAGTCAATGGGACAATATAGTAATCGTTAGTAGTTTAAATTTGGTAAATTGGATTACTTAAGGGGAATGGCTCATCAAGAATTTGTTTACATTGGACTTGAAGACGACTATATTGTAGTCAGCTTGAAAGCAGGAATACGGAAGAGAGTTCAACAAGTGTGCAGTTCTAAGAAAGAAGCGTTGTTCATGGAATCTACGTTAAGGTTTAGGCACAGATAGAGTGGGGGGAAATTATTGATAGTGGTTTCAGTTAGACGAGTGTTTCTCTGTCTCAAATTCAAGACTGCCCATTAGCTATCACAAAGCTAACTCTAAATATATTGACCTCTATATCCGGTCTTTTATCCCAGTCACCTGCCGCACAATTTAATAATCCCATTTCAGCTGCCTTTGTATGCCTTGTTGAATAACTTCCTTTTCATTGTCTTTCTACTAAGATCACCAGCCTTCAACTGTCGCCAACTTTAACACCGTCGTCAACGGTTGCAAACTCAACACCGTCCGTAAACTATAAACTGTCGCAAAACTGACTCCAACTCCTAAAAGCGTTCGTAAACTAACTTTAAATATATTGACTTTTATGTTCAGTCCTTTGTTCCAATTACTGACACACCTCGATTAACAATTCTATTTCAGCTGCCTTTTGGTGTCTTGGTGAACCACTTCCTCTCTATTGTCTTTTCTACTGAGCTCATGTCTTATAACCTTTGTTCTGATGATAAACTTATTTCCGCTTTTTAGTTATAGTTTTTCCTCTTTTATTCAATTCCTAACACGTTGTGGAGGGAGGCAAACGTCGATAATACTACATTTGTCCCTTAACGCACGTGACTTTCTTTTAGCACAACCGACATTGGCATAATCGTATTATTTTACACGGAATCCCACATTAAACTGACCTTTTGTCAAATTTACCTCCCTGAGGAGTATAACATTAAGTTATAATATTCTGATAAAAAAACAAAAACAAGATTGGAAAAATTGTTTGTATCTTGTGTGAAAAAAAATTAAAATGTGATTGTGTACGTATGTTACTATGACAACCGGTCTGTGATAACAAAAAAAATTTTTTTAAATTATTTTCAGCCTTGACATCTGACAACTTATAGTTGCCAGTTGAATATCCAAGCTTTTTTGAGACCACAATTTTATTTATTTAAATTTTTGATTAAGAAATCAGAAGAAAAATGGTGACAAATTATTATCGATTACGTTTTCATATATTGATTTTATATATTGTTTGTTATTACTTGACATTTTTATTTCATTATTTTACAATTTTATTTTATTACTTTAAATATTGGTTTTTATTATTTAAATATTGAATTCACGTATACGTTTATGGTGTTCCGATTGAAATTTTAATTTTTTATAGCCCATTAAAAAATAATTAAAAAAAATGACTGCAAATTATTTTCCATTGTTTCGTTTCTGATTTTTTTTTTTTTTTTTTTTTTACAACAAATTAATTAATATTCATAGTAACGTTCAGTATTTTAAAGTGAAATATCTATGCCAAAGTCGGTACCTCTTATCTAGGTGTATCAAAACTTTTGTAGGAATTTTTGACACCCCGAACACGAAACTGCAAATAAAATATAAAAAATTCGTAATTTCTCTTTTAAAGGTGGGTTGTTTATTTTCTTTATGGATTATACTTCCAAAATAAACTATTAAACTTGTATAAAAAGTAATAGAAATATTAAAAAAAAAATAGTAATTAAATTAATTTAATGTTATGAGTTCAGTATTTTTCAATTTTTAAACTTTAAAAATCTATCAAAATTTTTCTATTGATTCAATTTTTACGATATTTTCAGGGTCCATGTGAAATTTTATGCTCTTTCCAATAAACCGAATATAATATTTTAGACAAACGTTTTTTTAAATTCACGCCCCCCCCATTTTCAAATGTCTATTAAAAAGTAAATAATTAATTTATGCACCAAAGTTTTATATATCACAAATTGAAGATAAAAGATCAATAAATAATATATTCAAATTTAAAACAAAAAAAGTAGTGTTTTTTTTAGAAATTTACCTGTAAAGTCCGAAGTTTAAAACCTTTTTTTTTTTTAAACACGTTGTTTTTATTTATTTATTTATTTTTTTATGAAACCTTGGTCCTTGCTCCTTTAATTGAAAAAAAAAAATTAGGGCTTGAATTACATTTTTCGAGGAGTTATAAGCTTCGAAAGATAGCAGGTGGAATTATTCAATAGTTTTCACGAAATTTCTGACACTGCTATCTCTTATCCTCAAAATTCTACCCGGCATTCGGGACTGTGTTGGGATAGAAATTGTGCGTTTTTTCGTATGATATTCTTAAGCATTTCTGGTCTCCTCCACCATTTCAGAAATTATTTTCGAACTAACATTACGTTTCCACAAAAAAAAAAAAAAAAAAAAAAAAAATGCAGAAAATCTATGAATCAAAAGAATCTTTTGTATATATTTCTTTGATTTAATTTGTATTTAACGAAATATACCAGATCGGCGCAAAAATTTTTGCCGATTTTAAATTTCGTCTTAAAAGGGAAAATCTGTAATTTTGAAAATCTTTATTCATAAAAATAATGACTTTTGCTCGCTGTAATTCGATTCCATCGC
This sequence comes from Euprymna scolopes, assembly GCF_053919585.1. Lineage (NCBI taxonomy): Eukaryota > Metazoa > Mollusca > Cephalopoda > Sepiida > Sepiolidae > Euprymna > Euprymna scolopes. The sequence continues at coordinate 74,824,789 of NC_136506.1, forward strand.
TCAACGGCTTATAAATGTCTCGTTTGTAAATCTCTTTATTTTAATGTGAAATATGAATCCAACACCTGTTCAATCTCCTAGTGATATTAACTCTAGGCCACCTAAATGATATTGTAACCCTCAAAATAAGTGATAATCTGAGGGATCTAAGTCAGGAGAGTATGCAGGATGGGACAAGATTTCCCAACTAAATTCTTCCAGGAGATCTTTGAGCAGTAGTGCTGTGTGATGACAAGCATTATCAGGATGGTAGAGGATTCCCTTTCTGTTGACTAAAAAAGGTTGTTTTCAGGTGAACATGGGTAAAAATAGTGCATAAGATATGAATTCTGCTTTAATAATGCTAAGTGTTGAGACATTATGTTGAACAGAGTGCAGTCTCGATACTGAGTGTGAAGTAATTTCCATTAAAAAAGATGGCGGCTAAGAATCAAATGCATCCAAAATTCGACAATTTTTATAGTAACTTTGGAAGATTTTCATTGGTTGGTTAGCACAGCCGGTGGTTATAAAAACGATTGTCGAAATCATTGGTCTCATACCTCCGTATCAGGAGTCAAAAACATTTCACAAATAATCTGAAACAAAAATAAAAAAAAATAACCATTGTGATATTTTTAAAATATAAAATTACAATGGTTTAAATGCCCCTTCTACAAAATGGACCTTTACACTGACCTGATATATATATATATATATATATATATATATATATATATATATATATATATATATATATATGAGAGAGAGAGAGAGAAATGGAAGAGCTAGGAGAACGGGAGTGGTACCACTGAGTGACCTTTATACGCCAGAATGTAGAGTCACCATCATTCTCAACGCACTTTTGTCAAAAATTCAATGACTCATCTCTTTTTGACGCACGTCCTTTTCCCAAACTTACCGTCTCCGAGAGAGAGAGAGAGAGTTGGCCGCCATTTTGAATTTTCCAATACATCGGTAAACACTGTATGTTTTTCGAGTTGAATAAACATGTTACATTAAATATAAACACTAAAAACATATCCAGTTGGGTAGAAAAGTAACTTTAATAACATTTATTTGTTCTATATTTGTTTTGTGACAACTTTTTCGAATCTGTGTACAGTAAAACAAACCCCTTTTTCCCAACATTTACTGGATTTGGCATTAAATAATCCGAAAAGGGTTGATATGTCGTGAAACAAAGCAACCAAACTATATACTATGAATAAATATTTGAAGTAGAAAGAATTTGAAGCATAACGAAAACAACCAACCAACAATTCCTCCCCCTCCCCCCGCAATTTTCCGATTCGTGTTTATACGTGATATTCCTTGCTTACTTTCAAAACTCGGAACCACCTTGTTGCAATTGGAATCTTTCTTCTCTAAAAAGTGTTGGCCTGGATATTAACCTTATCTTCTGATAATTATTATCTTTTATAGGAGTGTCTTTGAAAATTGTAGACCTCTTTTCATATCTGTACTCGACTTTCTAATTCAACCCTGTATTTCTCTGTTAAGCGTGATCTTTTTGACGCCATGCCAAACATTTGAACCCCCTCTCTCTCTCTCTCTCTCTCTCTCTCTCTCTCTCTCTCTCTCTCTCTCTCTGCCCGTATACAAGATATCATTGTCTTGGTCTGTCGCCAACTTTCCTCTGTTATTGATGAGTGTTTGCACAACGCCTCCACCAACTCCCTTAGAAAAATCGGTTTAAACATCCAGTTGTCTGATTTTGGCGACGCTGAGAGCATAGTAATTGCCATCACAAGGCAGTCGTTAATGCAGATGCTCGACTGAGCTTTTATCTATGCTCCCATCGTAAAACATTTGAAAAAAAAGCCCCCCCCCCAAAAAAAAACCCCACTCATCTAGCTACAACGAATTTAGGAAAACTCGTCCCGGGAAAACTCGTCTCCGGAAAATTCGTCCCCTTTCGCTAGGTAGGAAAACTGGTCCCTTATTGAATAAATGTCGATTGAAAACACATTTTATGATCGTTCTTGAAGGAGATATTGTTTTTTAAAATAGACTATAACCCCCATAATATTAAAAAAAAATATATATATTTTTACTTGTTTAATGTTTTTTTTTTTTTTAAAAATAAAATCGATTTTCTAAGTGTCCGTTTTCTACCTAACTGGTTAAGTTCTTAGTGGGGGTTTGTATTACTGTACGCATAGATTCGAAAAAGTTGTCAAAAAACAAATATATAACAAATAAATGTTATCAAAGGCAAGATAAATTACTTTTCTACCAAACTGGATATAATTTTCGTGTTTTTATTCAATTTAACATGTTTATTCAGCTCGAAAAGCATACAGTGTTTACCGATGTATTGGAAAATTTAAAATGGCGGCCGACTCTCTCTTTAACACGGTAAGTTCGTAAAAAGGTGTAATAAATAATAAACTAGACAAAATACTGTTAGAAATTTGCTCAATATATGTTACTGTGACATAACTTGACATATATTCGGTGGTTTTTTAATAGTATTTTGTCTAGTTTATTATTTATAACACCTTTTCCCGAACTTACCGTGTTAAAGAGAGAGTCGGCCGCCATTTTAAATTTTCCAATACATCGGTAAACACTGTATGCTTTTTGAGCTGAATAAACATGTTAAATTGAATAAAAACACGAAAATTATATCCAGTTTGGTAGAAAAGTAATTTATCTTGCCTTTGATAACATTTATTTGTTATATATTTGTTTTTTGACAACTTTTTCGAATCTATGTGTACAGTAATACAAACCCGAACGGGAAATAATGTCCGGTATATCACATCTTAGGGGTCTTGATAATCGCTAAAAAATAGAAAATTAAAGAAATTACTGAGGGAGATTTGGTTTTAAAAAGAAAATAATAAATTTTAATATTTTTTAAAATATAATTTAGAGAGAGAGAGAGAGAGAGTGGGGGAGGGGGTAAGAACTATATCTCCCTCCGAAAAACAACCAACAAAAAATGAAATTAAAAAGATTCTTGATAAACGATAGCGGGGTTTTCAAGAAAATTGATTAATAAATTTATTTAGTGATTACTTTTTCTCTTAATGATTGATTTTAGAATTTTGAAGTAAAAATTAAAAAAAATTAAAAATTAGTTAACGAGAGATTGTTAGCACATGGCATCTCTCGCGCCAAAAAAATATTTCGTTTTTATTTATTAGTTAATTTTTTCAAAATTTGGCAGGACGACAATAAATGTTGATAATTGATAAAATTATAATTTTAAATAACGCATGAGTGCATTTGGTATGAGAGAAAACAAAAACATAACAAAAAAAACTATCATAATTAAAAAACCAAAACAAAAAAGTAACAAAAAATCGAATCGCTCCATGTTTTTAATTTTTTGGTTTTGTTTTTAATTGTTTTTATGACTCCAAAAAACATCGTTAAAATAAGAACAAAAAAAAATTGTAATTAACTTTGTATTAACATAATAAACGCTTTAATATAAGTGAAACCTTGGCCAGTTAGGTAGAAAACGGACACTTAGAAAATCAATTTTATTTAAAAAACAAAAAAACATTAAACAAGTAAAAATATTTTAAAAAAATATTAGGGGGGGGCTATAGTCTATTTTAAAAAATATCTCCTTCAAGAATGATCATAAAATGTGTTTTCAATCGATATTTATTCAATAAGGGACCAGTTTTCCTACCTAGCGAAAGGGGACGAGTTTTCCGGAGACGAGTTTCCCGGAGACGAGTTTTCCGGGCACCAGCTACAACAACTGCCAACAATTTCCCTCAATCTCTATATTGTGAGAATTTCTCTCACAAGGTTTTTGCCCTTGGCAGAATGGAAGAAAACCAAACAGAAATTACCACAGGTTCACCTTTTTAAACTTCAACGTAAATTTTATTAAAGCAGAAAAGATCCATGTTACAAAAGATGCGTCATCTTCAGCTATCTGCCACTATGGGCTGGTAACGTCCCCGAAAGGATAATAGTTCGTCTTCGATAAAAGCTGGATAGAAATCTTCCGCTGGCGAAGAACTGCGCAGGCTGAAGAGTTGAGATATCTTCCAAGATAGATACCGCAAGTCTGGTAGCCTCGTGGGGTCCTCTGTTGATTCAGTCCAATGGCAGACAAGGCAAGTCAAACAGTAGACCTTAATTTCGTCTTTGACAGACAATAATTTGAAGTGAAGAAAGTCGATAGATTCACAGAGTACAATGCGTGCGAGAATATAATTCGCCCAACATAAGGGCATTATAACGTCTCGGTAACAAGGCAATTTCGCTGCTTCGAGTGAGAATTCGGTGTTCATCTGCCTCCGTCTTTTTGAATTCTGGTGATCTGAAAGAATAATTTGGGCGCCAAGAACATTCTCGGCAGTTAGTTATAACATGCAATTTGATTGGTTCAAACAAATCCGTGGGCGGACAAACCGTCCAATAAAGAGCTTGTTTATTTCTGCAGAATTTCTTACAATATGTACCCAAAACTAAATGAAAATTCCATGAACAAAGTTTTTTCCCTCCAAATGTCTATCTATGGAACATAATACCGTTGGGCCGTTTCCCAGCTTACTATAACATGGCCGTTTTCAAGTTTAATGCAAATAAGGTCTTGCTGAGCCGGCTTCCTATATACTTAAACCCTATCCAAGTTCCACCATTACTGATCATCACTATGTGGTCTCACCCCGCTATGTAATACTAATCAACCCTGATCCCAGAATGTCTTCCTGGTTTTGATAAGGCGGGGGACCCTCAAGCAAAAAAAAAAAAAAAAAAAAAAAAAAAAAAATCAGCATCTCTACGTGTCCAAGACTGAAGAAAATGCGTATAAGATGAAAATGACATCAGTGTGACAGTGGCTAAGTGGTTAATGACGCGGACTGAAAATCTATGTGCGCCAGGTTCAAATGCAGTTTGTTTCACAGAATTCATGAAACTCACACTTGATTTTGTGTCTAATCCCATAGAAAAGAGGCAAATAAAATGCTCATAGCTTATATCTTCATTTATTTACGTCATTCGCCTCTTCTTTATTTCTATTTTCATTCGCCCATTATTTACGTCAATCCTCTGACGTCATATAGACGTCATGTAGTATGCACGTTGACACGATAACAAAATCCAGCTTTTAAAAGCTTACTAGATTATCGCTGGTCTGGACAGTTCGTCTATTAGACATGTATACACTCTTGAAATTATCTCAACTTGCTACATGAATACGCTATGCCACGTTCCCACGAGAATAAAGAATGGCACTTCCCCCGGGATGGAGCACTTCCCCACTATCATCATGACGTAAGAGCATATCTTGATAGTCACCTGCGAAACGGATAGTTAGGATGTAGAGGAAGTATCGAGTACTGTCCATGCTCACAAGATTTGACCCCCTCCACATGGATTTTTCTCGTTTTTTGAAAGCAACCATTGAAATAAGATGTGTCAACATACCACTTGAACTGATTAGAAACGTTTTCAATTCAATCAGTGAGCGTTGTTAGCTGTTCATGGACCACAATGGCTAGGTGTATCAGAATTTTTTGGGAATTTTTGACACCCCTAACACGAAACTGCGAATAAAATATAAAAAACTGGTAATTTCTCTTTTAAAAGTGGGTTGTTTATTTTCTTTATGGATTATACTTCCAAAATAAACTATTGAAGTTGCATAAAAAGTAATAGAAATGTTATTTTTTAAAAAACAGTAATGAAATAAATTGAATTTTACGAGTTAAGTATTTTTCAATTTTTAAACTCGTAAAAATAATTTTTAACATCGTAAAATTTTTCCATTGATTCAATTTTTTACAATATTTTCAGGGTCAATGTGAAATTTTATGCTCTTTCCAATAAACCGAATATAATATTTTAGACAATTTTTTTTTAAGTCACCCCCCCCATTTTGAAATGCCTATAATAAAAATAATTAATTTACTCACCAAAGTTTTATACATCACAAATTGAAGATAAAAGATCAATAAATAATATATTCAAATTTAAAACAAAATAGAAGTGTTTTTTTTATAAATTTACCTGTAAAGTCCGAAGTTTAAAACATTTTTTTTTTTTTTTTTAAATAAAACCTTGGTCCTTGCTCCTTTAATTGAAAAAAAATTAGGGTTTGAATTACATTTTTCGAGTAGTTATAAGCTTGGAAAGACAAGGGGTCGAATTATTCAATATATTTCACGCATTCGTAAGGTCAGTTTCTGAGAATGGCCAACAATTTGAACACTAGATAATTAGCTGGTTTCTATATTTGTTCACGGTATTTTGATGTATGAAATTTTCTTTCATATAATAAATATTGGTTTTATGGTAATTCAAAGAGTGTATACATTTTATTGGCACACCCTGAATTTATAAATGTGTTTTGCATTTGTAGTAGGTGGCAAATCATTTAGACAATCATGTCATAAGTAGATCTCATGCAGAAAATGTACGTGCTCCCCTGATATAGTCATTCGCTGACAGTTGTTTCACCTTTTTATTATACGCTATTTCATTTGAAGTTGCAAAAAAAAAAAAAAAAAATTCTATTTTGCGCTATTGATATATATATATATATATATATATATATATATATATATATATATATATATATATATATAAAAATTCCAATTAAGGAATAATATATATTCGCACTATTGACTTTGGTTTCAATAAAGGTTCAATTATTTTCATGGGCAGTGATGACATTTTATCTCTCAGGTTTTGGATGTAAATACCACTGAATAATACGGCAAGCAGCAAAATCCCACCCCTTAACTGTAAAGGTTCTTAAATATCGGAAAGTATTTTTCTCTAATAGTTTCTTCCCTCGAACTGCTATACTTTGAAATTCGTTCCTCCTTTCCTTGACTGTATTAACCAGAAGAAATTTAAATATACAGTTGAACCCCGGCATACGCCATTAATTAGAATATACAGTATAGTATATAATACACATGTATATAATCAAATAACATTATAACATCGTAAGGCGGGGGAAATACCATTACCAGGGGTCGGGAAAACGTATTCGACATCGTAATCTGAAAAAAACGTATCCCAGGGTTCTACTGCAATGCGAAAAGGTATCCCACTGCCCAACTCCCCACATAGTGCCCCGGTTGGCATGGCATCATATAGTACACCCTTACGCCTGAGTGACAATAAAAATAGTGATTTGTTCGTACAAAGTATGGCGAATATGCGGGCGATGAATAATTTACTAGTTTATTTTTAACCTCCTTACTTCCTCTTTCTCACAGAAGAGACGTTGCGAATCTATCTCGACTGAGCTTCAATCCTTGGTCCTTTTTGTAAAACATTTGCAACAAACACTTGTCTAGTTACCACGACTGTCAACAATTTTCCTCACTCTCTAGCAGTGCCTAAAACTAAACGAAAATTCCATGAGTAAAGTTTCTTACCTAGAACTGTTCGTCTGTGAAACACAATACCGTGGAACTGCTTCCCAGCTGACTATAACATGATCGCTTTCAAATCTAATGTAAATAAGTTATTTTTGTACCATCCTCCTATATAATTAAACCCTACCCAAGTTCCACTCATCATCCTGGTGTTGTCTCACAGTTTACTTCTTACTCATTAATCCTTGATAAGCGGTGACCCCCCTCTCCCCGCCCCAGAAAAACATTTCCTATCTTTTGTACTCTTGAAATATCATTTTTATCGCGAAATGCGTAGATTGAACGGACGTATCTATAAGAGGCTGGTTTGTCTGTCACATTTAATTTTCCAAAGGGATTTTTGTTGGTCGTAACTTAGTTCTTCGCTTCTTACTAATTGGGCATTTTGCAGTATAGACAACAAAACGAAAAAGTGGCAAAAAAAAAAAAAATAAAAAATAAAAAATAAAAAAATAAATAAAAAATATAAAAAAAATAACAACAAAAAAAACAAAACAAAAACAAATGTATAAGTAATAAATGTTACCTAAGGCAATATGTTATTCCTACCTGGATAAGTTTCATTGTGTTTAAACTTATTTTGAAGCATTTATTTAATTCGAAACACAAGTAGTCTCGCGTGCTAAGTTGGAACAAGAAAAAAGTGGCTGACCTGAAATGGTCTTCTGGGAAGTCCCTATAATCGCTCGAAAATGAAGCAAAATACTGGTAGAAACCTACCCACTTGTTACATTTATTGAGTGGGTTTCTACTAATATTTTGTGTATTTTTTTATTGAGACTCCCCAGATCATCGTCTCATGTCTGCTACTTTTTTTTTTCTTTTCTTGTTCCAACTTAAGACTCTGTACTACTTTTGTTTCAAACTGAATAAACGTTTTAAAATAATTTAAAGCATAAAAACTGATCCAGATAGGTAGAACAACTTGTATTGCTTTTGGTAACATTTATTTGTTGTATAATTGTTTTTATATTTTTACTTTTAAACCACTTTTTCGTGTAGTTGTCTATACAGCAAAAGGCCCACCTATTTCCTCTCTTTTAGCTCGGGGAAAAATTTAAATAAATAAATAAAAAAAACAGTACCCGGAAAAAGAATAAACACCCAGATTGATAATCTGTACGTGAGATTAAAGTGAGCGCGAATGACGTCACCGGGTTTCTTAGCAACGGCAAACGCAAAAACTCGGAATCAGTGAATCATTCCAGAAGGAAAAAAGAAACATTGTAAATAAAAATACTGAGTGAGGAGGGCGGTGCTGGTGGGGTGTAGATTGGTTAGTTAAGTGGCAGTAGAAATACTTCCCTCTTTTCGGTTTTCTGCGAAATGTGCGGTTGCAGAACAATAAGGCATTCTAAGAAATGGTTAGGGGAGGAGGTAGTGTCGACCTCATTTCCAAAATGACCTCCTTTATTTTCTATTTTTCATCTCGCCAGTTTTTATCCTATCGAAATGCGACCTGCATATAAATAAAATGTACTTATATATTTTATATGAAGTGAGAGCCAATCATTTCATATCTGCTTCCTCACACCACTTCCATGACCAAACAGTGGCCCGTTGAGTCGGTATTTGTTACTAATATATATATATTATTAGTGGGGCTACCCGCGTTACCTAGGGCAAAAAGACATTCACACTTTTGTACGTTATTCCAGGGATTAGTCTGCGTAAAGGAAATAACTCAGTACATCAAATGGCTGGAAAACAAACCCCCTCTGACGAAAGCTGCGCCGGTTTAGGATCAAAGAATGGATATTATTTTCTAAGTTTCAGATATTATTCATTCTGGGTCACGCCGATCAAGAAAATATCAACTTCGTGCTGGTTTGTTTTGTAGTTTTAGAGTTTTAGCTGGATATACACACAAAAATGCACACATACATATGCAACCTTGGTTGAAGTGAGTGTCCCTAATGATGAAGGTCTGAAAGGGAGAAATAGACCAAATATCAAGGTCTCATGTATGACATGAACTGGAATCTTAGGGAGATATCAATCATACCAGTTGTTATAGGTGCTACAGGGCTTATGAAGTCCTATCTAACTAATATTCCTGGTCAACTAAGTGCAAAAGAGAGCCAGACAATTGCACTTAAAGGAACACCGAGGATACTAAAAAGAGCTCTCGGCTGGTTTCAATAAAAAGCAGGGCAATGTTGGCAGCTGGTTTGGCTGCCCCATACCCAGCGTTACAATCTTCAAAGGGGGAAAAAATTATATATATACTAGCAAAAGTACCCGTCGTTGACTGGGTTCAAAAACAGCCTACAGAAAATGAACTCTGATTTATGAAAGTATGATAGGTTATGAAAAGGAAGGGTTGTAAAGAGATAGCTTTGAATTCGGGGGTATCAAAACCAAAGCAAAATATGATGAAAGTAAAAATAAAATAGATGAACCCCATAATTTATTATACCATACCTGATCATACTGAAACACTTATCACAATATTCTGTGGATCTATATTAAAAGGCCTTGTTAAACTTTGACATATTTCCATTCTATGGAAGCCAGGCGCGAACGCAAACTCCACAATTTTATTATACCATCCCTATTTAAGTTAAAACATACTTATCAAAGTATTCTTATGTACATCTATATCAAAAAACACTTGTAAACTTGTAAACGTTTTTTTTTTTTTTTTTTTAATTTTTAAATTTTTTATTTCCATACTTTGTGGACCAGGTGCAAACGTAGACCCCACAATTTTAATGAACCACCGTTCTGCAGGATCAAAGATACCCATTCCTGTGTCTCGATACATCTTCTATCATTATATGTAATCAGTTTTTTTAAATAGTTAACCATATAGGAGCCTATTCGTGACCACACACACACACACACACACACACACACACACACACACACACACACACAGAGCTTTATATATATATATATATATATATATATATATATACTAGCTGTACCCTGCCACGCGTTGTTGTGGCTCAATTTGGTGTATTGGAAAATTCTAATAAAGACAGAAAATGCATGTTTCTTATAGTCTTAGTACGGCAATCCACTCCAAAAAGTTAAACAAAAAAAAAAAGGGCGAAAATGAAAAAAAATGGTATTCTTGCAGAATTAGATCCTGATCCTCGAGATTACCGTCAATCATGGCTTGGGCTCGACCAACAATCAGTGGATAAAGCTGAAAGTAGCAAAAATGTTGAAACGCTAAATGTTTTTTTCTTTTTTTTTTCTGTATACAAAAATGTGAGTTAGTAATTAATATTTGAGTGATGGGGGGGGGTTACTATACACAGATTCGAAAAAGTTGTTCAAAAGCAAATAAATGAAAGCAAAGGTAAGGTAAGTTACGTTTCTACATAACTGGATAATTTTTTAGTGTTTTTATGTAATGTAAAATGTTTAATCGACTGGAAAAACAAATGGTTGCAGACTCTGTTGAATACGTTAAGTTTGGGAAAGTAAGTTGAAAACTAAAAACTATAGAATACAGTGTCAAAAACCCACCGAATATATGTTACCATGACATAGGCTGACATAATCGGTGGGTTTGTAACAGTATTTTGTATAGTTTTTTAGTTTTAACTCACTTTCTCAAACTGAACGTAATCAACACTGTCCGCCACCATTTGTATCTTTCAAATACACCGATAAACACTGTTTTTCGAGCCGACTAAACGTTACATTAAATGAAAAGGGTTTGTATTACTAAACACAGATACAAAGAAGTTGTCAAAAAATAAATATATAACAAATAAATGTTATCAAAGGCAAGAAAAGTAAATCTTCTACCCAGCAGGATAAGATTGTAGTGTTTTTATCTAATGTATAATGTTTAATCGATTCAAAAATATGCAGTGTTTATCGGTATATTTGAAAAATACAAATGGCGGCAAACTGTATCGAACACGTTAAGTTTGGGGAAATTTTGGGAAAATGAGTTTAAACTAAAAAAACTATACAAAATACTGTTAGGAACTCACTCAATATATGTTACTGTGACGTAGGCTGACATATAATCAGTGGTTTTAAACTTTTGCTTAATACAGGTGACGACTTTTAAGAGTCCCTTTTAGTGATTACCTGGTTTGAGGATATTATACAACTAAGCGGCAAATCTGCCCCAAAAATCCGGTATTATTTTATTTTAAGGCCCATCTCATGTTCGTATATAACGAAATATTTTATTGTAGATTTCAGTGTACTAAAAACGAATCTGCAAACCGTTTCCGTCGCAAAAAGAAAGTTTTCATGATATGAAGAAATTACTTTTTCGAAAAGTGGGTGATCACGTTTCAATGTAAATTTGACTTAGAATGAGCACCTACTTTCTGGCCATCTGAGAGAGGGACATCTTTTTGTGTGTTCTGGCTAAAAAGTTTTTTGTTTGATTTCTTTTGTATGGTAATAACCCCTGAACTCTGGGACTATTTTCCATTTCACAGCCGTAGCCTTCGTTTATGCTACGTGCGAGCATAAACGAAAGCTGTTTAGTCAATAAACATAGGACCCCCCCCCCCCTCTCTCAGGTGGTTAGAAAGTGGGTGCCGAAATTTACAAAAAATTTTTTTGTTATATACGAACGTGACACGCACGGCCCTTCATGGAAAATTTTTATCAAAAATCCGGGAGAAAATAGTTTTCAATAAAAACAGCAAATGAATTCAATAGAAAAAAATGGATGCTATTTTTAAAAAAATTTCTGTGTGTTTCTTGGCTAAAAAGTTTTTTGTTTGATTTCTTTTGCATGGTAATAACCCCTGAACTCTGGGACTATTTTTCCATTTTACAAACGTAGCCTTTGTTTACGCTACATGCGAGCATAAACGAAGGCTGTTGAATATGCACTCGCGTACCAAACTGGCTTGTCAAAAAAACTTTAAGCCAATAAACACGAAAATAAATGCCCCCCTTCCTCAGGTGGCCAGAAAATGGGTGCCCATTTTAAGCTAAATTTACATGGAAGAGTGATCACCCACTTTTCGGAAAAGAAATTTCTTCATGTGAAAACTATTTTTGATACTCCTTGGGCGTTGAGTTCCATGGCGACTTATTTAATGGTCGTTCCTTAGTCCTCCCCCTCAGTCAAGGCTAACACATGCGCACATAATATTTTCGTTATTTATTTACTTACGTTGCCTTTGCCACTTTTACAAACATTACTTACGTTGGCTTGACTCTTTTCATAAATAATAATAAAAAAGTAACTAAACCATGTATTGATAATTTGTCACGTGTACAAACATTTATTCATTTATTTATTTACGTTGGCTTAACTCTTCATCATTAAAAAAAAGTTTTACTCCTTAAGAATAATAAAAGGAAAAAGTTACTAAACATTTATTAATAATTTCTCACGTACTTACCTCTTTAACTCTTTTCATGAAGTATAAAAAAAAGTAACTAAACCGTTTATTGATAATTTCTCACTTACAAACATTTTTAATTTACATGAGCGGATAAGTCTGCTGGTCGCCATGGAACTCAACCGCCACCCCCAAAAAGTATTTTGTTATATACGAACGTGAGAAAATGGAAAATTTTATCGAAATTCCGGGATGTATTTTTTATTTTTTATTTTTTGGTAAATATGAAGAATTACTCCATCCTCGAAAATTCCTTTAAAATTACCATTCTTAAATGTTTTCGGGATCGCTAAAAACGAAAATAACGTTTAAAATTACGGCAAACGAGTAGTTTCCAAGGTATGAAGAAATGTTAGTTCTAAAAAAGTGGGGGATCTCTATTCTATCATAATTTAACATAAAATGATCACCCAATTTGTGGCCACGATTTTTTTGGGAGGGTGGGGGCAAGGGACTTTCTTTCCAATCTCGGAAAATCCTTTAAAATTTCAGTAAACACGTAGTTTCCAAGATATGAAGAAATGCACTCACTGGTATTTTTTTTTTTTTTTTTTTTTTAGGGGGGGAATTGCCGGTTTATTTTTCGCCAAAACACCCCCTCCGCCCGTCCGTCCAACTAATTTAAACAGGTAATTTTAAAGGATTTTCCAAGGGTAGAAAGAAAGCCCTCCCCCCCCAAAAAAAATCGGAGCCACAAAGTGGGTGATCATGTTACATTAAATTATTATGGAAAAGTGATCCTCCACTTTTTTAAACTAACATTTCTTCATATCTTGGAAACTACTCGTTTGTCTTAATTATAAACGTTATTTTCGGTTTCAGCGACCCCGAAGACCTGTAAGAGTGGTAATTTTAAAGGAATTTTCGAGGGTAGAGTAATTTTTCATATTTACTTTCTTTTTTTTCCAATAACATAAGAAGTTAAGAATTAGACAAATTTATTTTAGGTAGGCTTTGCCAGGAAAGCTTTTAAAAATAAAACAATTAAGATAAACACATGGTGCCAGTGCACTTACCGATCCGCGCTATTTTAACTCAACAGCCACCCAAAAAAGTATTTTGATGGACGTGAGACGGGCCTTAATGGAAAATTTTATCACAATTCCTATCTTTTAAATCGTATTTCCAAAGTTTTATGGTTTTTTTTAAAATTTAATTGTAAGGTTAAAGTACAAATATATATATATATTTAAAAAAATAGGGATTTTTTAACCCATCAATTAAATAGATAGTTAAATGTTGTAATTCGAAAGTCGTCAATGTGTGGTGTATGTGAAAGGCTCATTTCTACCGAAAATGCAATGGCGGACAATCTCGCAGTTACAAAAAATATTTTAATTTTATTTCATATATTTTTTATAATTTACGATCTTAATTTATTTTAATAACATGTAATAATTCCTTTACTTTACAGATAAATTTTCTGAAAATTTCAATTAAATTGGTAACGTAGAAATATGGTTTTATTCACTTTGAACGAACCAAGACTTGCATATATATATATATATATATATATATATATATATATATATATATATATTGTAGTCAGCTGGAAAGCAGATAAATGGAAGAGAGTTCCACAGATGTGCAGTTCTAAGAAAGAATCTTTGTTCATGGAATCTACATTTAAGCTTAAGCACAGATAAAGAGTGGGGGAATTATTGAAAGTGTTTACAGCCAAACGAGTGTTTCTCCTGAATATTTGGTGAGGAATGACCATAGATTGGAGCTCAGACGAGCACTTGCCATGAAAATAACGATAAAGCAGACAAGCTCGCAATACCTCTTCCGTGAAAAAGAGGTTACAGGGAAGAGAAAAGGCCCTTCTCCTCTTCTGATGAGAAGCATTTAGCTTCGAAATATCCTAGCCTAAAAAGTTTTGATCTACATACTTGAAATTTGGTATATAGGGTATTCATAGATATGGTAAACTTTTAAATCAGTTTTCATCCAGAAAAATGGTTGCTAAGGAGTAAAAATTGAAAAAATTAGTATGTTATAGGCATCGGATTTTTGTCTGTCAACTGTTTCACAAATGCGCACACGTGAATCGTTCATGTGGCAGGTTACTTATTTTAAGAATAAGTTTTTTCGAAAGCACATTTTAAAGATCGTGTCAAGCTGGCCTAATGGTTATCGTACTTGATTCACTGTCTTTAGGTTTGGGTTTCGATAACAACGCGAGAATTTTTTTTACATACAAGAAGTGAAACTGTCTAGAAAAAACATAATACTTGCACGCACAACGCCAGGCGGCCTGCTAATATATATATATACACACACACACTAACTGGCAGCCCGGGGTTGCCCGGTTGTACAATACGCTTAAACATGCTATTTTAATTTCTGCAGATTGCGTATGTATTATTATAGTATCAATCCGCTAGTGATTATTATATATTACGAGGAATAATTTGCCCTGTGGACTAATTCCCAAAATGAATAAATAATGATCGATTATCAAATTTCGACTGTGTTTGTTTACACATCAGCTAATATTTGGGCTTGACGATGAATGTCTTGGAAAAATCACTTCTGATTAATATTTAGTTTTAATTTAATTAAATCTGTTTAAGAAAAAATTTGAAATTTTATTATCTCCCTTGGTCGGTGTCACGTAAAATATTCCCCTATAAATTTTTTTTTATTATTTATAAGAGAAAAAAGCTATTTTTAAGATCGGACTTTTTCGATACTTATCAGATGAATTTCTATACAAAACATACCTAAGAACAGAGGCAGACATGAATTAGCTTTGTGTGAAATTTGCAAAAGATAGGCTCAGCCGTTTCGGAACCTATCCTATGAGGAAGGAACTCGTGCGCACACACACACACAAAGTGACTTATATATATATATATATATATATATATACTGTTTTAACAAAAACCAAGACTTCAAGAAATGGGTTCATAGCAACAAAAAGTGTATTTCATTGTTAGTTACAAGTGTTTCAAGACCATTTCGACAAATTCAAACAATGTCGTTCGAAAATTTTCACAAGAACAGCCTTTCTTCAGACTTATTAAATAAAAACACTTTAACAATGAAACATTAAGGAAAAGAAACATTTCCTTTATGAGGAAAAGAAAACAAACGGGAACTCTTTACCTCTGCCGCATCCTTTGTAAAGTATTTTTTAAAGATTACTGAATTATATTAACCCAGTATAATTCGGAATACTACAAATTCGTCTCATATATATATATATATATATATATATATATATATATATATATAATGGAAAAACTTGGGGGATACCTTTTCACAAAGAAAAAAAAAAGTAATAAATCATCGGAATAAATAAAAAAACGAATAAATAAATAAATAAAAATAAAACAATATCGCATAAAAGAAGCAGAAGACAAAGCACGTTGTTGTAAATTTTATCGAGGAAAATATACGAATGTGAATATAAACGGGGTAAATAATGATGTACAATTAAATAAAATATATGTACAAATAGAATGAGGGTCTTAGGGTAGAGTTAAAATGTATCCACGAATAAGTCTAATGACTTAATTCTTTCTGTTAACAGAGGATTTCATGTAAAAATCGAGACTGACTCTAAAATCCTTAAATAATTTTGAGGTATAGGATTCTAAAGTACTCTATTCTATACATACTGAGTTTTCAAGGTGTTGGCCAATGGTAGATTCCAAGGTGAAAGAGGTGTGAAAATGACGTGGCTTACCCAGTATAATTTCTGATGGGATATGTTAATTAATGCGTGTCTGCAAATGTAAGGAAGTTCTCCCCTCATAGCTAAGCAGTATACTGGCAATTAAACTCATAAATTACATTGGTTTGTATATAACCAAGTTTTCAGAAATTGTATCGGAATCTGGAAAATATTGGAATCCTCCCATACTGCAAATCATCTTTCGCGACCAAAAATGACTCGAATCTAAACGGGAAAAAATTAGATCAGTCTACCCAAATATGGACAGACATCCCCCACAACAGCGGAGTTACTATCTTTAAGAGCATATCTGAGAAAATAGACCACATACTGTCTTCACATCCCTCGGCTAACATCCACATATGTGGTGACTTCAACGTCCATAAAATGGAATGGCTGACCCATTCAAATAAGACAGACGATGAGGGGAGGTTTTGTCATGATTTTGCCATTGCTTATGACCTCACTCAGATTGTTCGCGAACCCACCCGTGTGCCCGATACACCCGGTCAATATGCAAGCCTCTTAGACCTTTTTCTCTCAACTTCCCCTGAGCTATGTTCATGTTCCGTTCATTCTCCTCTAAGATCCTCCGACCACTCCATCGTATCAGTTAAGATAAAAACGAAATGTAAGAAGCCCCCAGACGTACCCCTCCACCGTACTGTATACCGATACTCTATGGCTGACTGGGATAGCTTCCGTACATTCATATCTGATTTACCTCTGCACTCCATGTTTAAAAAGAAGGTGTCCTCTATAGTATCAGATCTGACCGAATGGTTAATTGTAGGCATAGACCAATTCATACCATCTAAAAAATTCCAACAAAAACCTAACAGCCAGCCATGGTTCTCCCCAGAATGTGCTGCTGCTATTGCGCACAGAAATCACTTTTTCCATAGCTACCAACGTAATAGATGCACTGAGACTAAAGCTGCTTTCAGGTCTGCCAGCAACCACTGTAAAAGAGTAATAAAAAATGCAAGACAGCTATATGCCCAGTCTGTTAAATCCAAGGTAGCTGATCAGCGGCTTGGATCCCACCAGTTTTGGCAAATAACAAATAGGATCCTGAACAGAAGTGTGCGTTCTATCCCAACCATTATCAATGGACCAGAGATCATCTCGTCAGCGTCAAAACTATTTGCAAAGAACTTTGCAGCTAATTCTACCCTATGCGACGAAGGCCATCAACTCCCAATATTTCCTCCTATAACACAGAACAAGCTAGGTAACATACAAATATCCGTGCATGAGGTCGCCAAGCTAATAAAGAATCTAGATTCCAGTAAAGAAACTGGCCCTGATGGCATCCCAATAATAGTGTTAAAAAAGCTTCAACCAGAACTTGCTCCCATACTTACGAAACTATTTAAGCGCTGCCTTAAGGAGACGTGCTTTCCGACTCCCTGGAAGACCTCATCAGTTTGCCCTCTATTTAAGAATTCAGGTGATAAGTCATCTCCCTCTCAGTACAGACCAATAAGTCTCCTGTGTGTTATGAGTAAGTTGCTGGAATCCATATTAAATAGAGAAATAGTCAACCACCTCAGCAGGAATAACCTTCTTAGTGACACACAATATGGTTTCCGCTCTGCAAGATCTACCACAGATGTGCTGACGGTTATATCCCACAGGATTAGTGAATCTCTTGACAAAGGCTTCCTTTCTAGGGCAATTGCTCTTGACATATCAAAGGCCTTCGACAAGGTATGGGATAAGGGTCTACTTCACAAGATTTCCAGCTACGGTATAGCTGGAAATGTTTTCTCAATCATTAAATCATTTCTCTCCGATAGGCTCATAAGAGTAGTGGTAGATGGACAAAAATCAGAGGCCTGCAATATAAATGCTGGAGTCCCTCAGGAGTCAATCCTGGGCCCAACTCTTTTCCTGATCTACATCAATGACCTCCCTAAACACATACTTAAATCATTCGTTGACATCTATGCTGATGACACGACCATCTACGGCAACACATCAAAGGCTGTAAATGACAAAGTTCTCTCTGATTCTCTCTCCTCTGATCTCGAGCGCGTGGTTCAGTGGGGGAAGATGTGGCTGGTTACCTTTAATGCATCCAAAACCAAACTCCTATCCTTACATCATCAACGCTCTGATCCCCAGCTGGCATCAATTGTGATGGATGGCTCTCGTCTGGGTGAGGCCCCGTGTTTTGACAAGCTTCTGGGTTTGACCTTTACTCCTGATCTGAAATGGAACACGTACATCAAGTCTGTTGCCAAGGTCGCTGGAAAGATGGTGGGATCGTTCTACCGCTCCAGAAGATATCTCACTACGGATGCAATTCTCTATCTATATAAAAGCCAAGTACGTCCAAGGATGGAATACTGCTGCCATATCTGGGCAGGAGCTGCTAAAAACAGCTTATCCTGCCTTGACAGAGTACAAAATAGACTTTGTGGCTTAGTGGGGGATGCCCTTTTCTCTTCCCTGCAAAATCTCTCCCACAGAAGAGACGTTGCGAGCCTATCCTTGTTTTATTGTTATTTCCATGGCAGATGCTCGTCTGAACTCCAATCTCTGGTCCCCCCCTCGCCAATCTTTCACTAAAAACACCCGTCTAGCTGAATCCACTGTGAAAAATTTCCCCCACTCTATATCTGTGCCTAAATCAAAACGTGAATTCCATGAACAAAGCTTCTTTCTTAGAACTGCACGCCTGTGGAACTCTGTTCCGTCTGCCTGCTTCCCACCGGACTACAACTTGGATGTCTTCAAGTCCAATGTTAACAAATTTCTAATGAACCGTCCCCTTAAGTAAACGCTTCATCAAAGCTCCACACTAAGGTAATGTACTTGCAATAACCCTTATCCCTGAGTGGCTTCCGGGCCTTGATAATGTGGTGATCAATGTGTAAAAAAAAAAAAAAGAAAAAAAAAAATCCCTAATCCAAGTAATACGAGATTATAGGAAATTTTTTTTTTTTTAAACTTTATTATTAATAATATAATTAATAAAATTATCCGAGTAACTATTATGAATGAAAATTTCTTTAACATTATTCAATTTGTGATCAAGTTTGCTTGAGGAACAGTTTTTTTTTTTTTTTTTTTTTTTAGAAATGAGTCACCACTTATCAAGGCTCGGAGGCCACTCAAGGATTCTGAGGGCTCTATACTCTAGCGTCTATTTTCCATGAAGTGGGCGCAAATGAACGCCAATTCATATATAGACCGTATTCGTATATATATATTAGTGTTGGGATATTAATCTGAATCTGAAATCGGAAAAGCCAGAACTTTTTGGGATATTGGAATCGGAAAATTTTATGTCTATTTTCCGATGCAAAAAACGATTCTTTTGTCTTTGCTTATTTGATTTTATTTAACACAAAACCTACTGTTGGTAGTAATATTAAAATAAATATTCATTGATTTTATTTTATTTTAGCCTATTCTCCACAAATGTATTTTTATGTTTGAGAACAAAATCTGCACATTTCTATGGTAATCGAGAAAAAAATAACAAACCTATAGTTAAATATTTAGAGATTTATAAAGAATTGGAATCGGTAATTGTATCGGAATGTAGAAAATATTGGAATCCCCTCATACTACAATAGTAACAATAAGCAAGACTGCCCACTCAAAAATGATTGCATCCACAGAGATGTCATATGTTCATGCACTTTTACTGAGTTACACCCATACAATAGTTGCAAATAACCCTCCCATGACAGAAATTTCCCATCCGCTTACTACTCTAAATGCAACTCCAATTAGTGAATCGACCGATCCACAGATCGTTTCACCCACAAACGTCACAACCAACAACACAAATAATAATATCAATATTGATGAATATAGTAATGAATGATCGAAGCAATAGTAATAACAATAGTAATAATAACATTAATAATAACCCGCCCCATTTTTCTCAAGACACTTATAATGCTCTAATCTCACCTCCGAATATAGATCCAAATACCTCAGCACAAATTGCATCTACTATTGCTAATTATAACAACCCTGAATTAAACAGTAATCCGACCCTAAATCCTAACATAAATCCACATATCATTAGCACTACACGAACGTCGGCTAAAATATACACTTATATTAGCGCTACTTCAACATTAATAAAGTTTAGAATAT
>NC_136506.1:74850301-74895301 GCF_053919585.1 Euprymna scolopes
TTATGTTTTCGTTTTCTCTCATACCAAATGCAATGCACTCATGCGTTATTTAAAATTATAATTCTATCAATTATCAACATTTATTGTCGTCCTGTCAAATTTTGCAAAAATTAACTAATAAATCAAAAGCGAAATATTTTTTTGGCGCGAGAGATGCCATGTGCTAACAATCTCTCGTTAACTCATTTTTAATTTTTTTAATTTTTACTTCAAAATTCTAAAATCAATCATTCAGAGAAAAAGTAATCACTAAATAAATTTATTAATCAATTTTATTGAAAACTCCGCTATCGTTTATCAAGAATCTTTTTAATTTCATTTTTTGTTGGTTGTTTTTCCGAGGGAGATATAACCCCCCCCCTCTCTAAATTATATTTAAAAAAATATTAAAATTTTGGTTTGTATTACTGTACACATAGATTCGAAAAATAATAAACTAGACAAAATACTGTTAGAAATTCGCTCAATATATATTACCGTAACATAGGTTGACATATATTCGGTGTTTTTTTTTAATAGTATTTTGTCTAGTTTATTATTTATAACACCTATTCCCGAACTTACTGTGTTTAAGAGAGAGTCGGCCGCTATTTTGAATTGTCCAATACATCGGTAAACACTGTATGTTTTTCGAGCTGAATAAACATGTTACATTGAATAAAAACACGAAAAGTATATCCAGTTTGGTAGGAAAGTAACTTATCTTGCTTTTGATAACATTTATTTGTTATATATTTGTTTTTTGACAACTTTTTCGAATCGATGTGTACAGTAATACAAACCCAAATCGATTTTACCCTTTTATAACAACAGTAAATAAGTAAATTCTTTTTATATTAATATAAAAAAATATGCGGTCTCGTTTATGAACATAATAAACGCTTTAAAATAAGTGAAACCACTAAGAACTTAGCTTAGTTAGAAAACGGACACTTAGAAAATCGATTTTATTTAAAAAAAAAAAAAAAAAAAAAACATCAAACAAGTAAAAAAAATTTTTTTTTAATATTATGGGGGGGGGGCTATAGTCTATTTAAAAAAAACAATTTCTCCTTCAAGAACGATCATAAAATGTGTTTTCAATCGATATTTATTCAATAAGGGACCAGTTTTCCTACCTAGCGAAAGGGGACGAGTTTTCCCGAGACGAGTTTTCCGGAGACGAGTTTTCCCGAGACGAGTTTTCCCGGGACGAGTTTTCCGGGCACCGTAATTACAGAACAAAAAAGGTGGGGGGGGGGGTGAAAAACAAATATGTAACAAATGTTACCTGGATATGTTTATTTGTGTTCGAACTTATTTTAAAGTGTTTTTTGTTTTGTTTTGTTCAATCACTGTGTTGAGTTAGAGTAATAAAATGGCTGTCAATAAGCCTTTCATAAGAACCCTTGATAACCGCTAAAAATCGAAAATTAAACAAACGCTGGTAGAAACGAATTTAGGAAAACTCGTCTCCGGAAAACTCGTACCCGGAAAACTCGACCCCGGAAACCTCTACCCTTTTCGCTAGGTAGGAAAACTGGTCCCTTATTGAATAAATATCGATTGAAAACACATTTCATGATCGTTCTTGAAGGAGATATTGTTTTTTAAAATAAACTATAGCCCCCCATAATATTTAAAAAAAATATTTTTACTTGTTTAATGTTTTTTTTTTTTTTTTTTCTAAATAAAATCGATTTTCTAAGTGTCCGTTTTCTACCTAACTGGCTAAGTTCTTAGTGGTTTCACTTATTTTAAAGCGTTTATATGTTCATAAACGAGACCGCATATTTTTTTTTATATTAGTATAAAAAGAATTTACTTATTTACTGTTGTTTATAAAAGGGTAAAATCGATTTTTCTACCTCGCCGACTATGTTGTTTATTGTTTAATTTATTTGGAATTGTTTATTCGGTAAAGAAAAAAAAATACAGAAAACAAACAAAAACATGTCGAGAGGGGACGAGTTTTCCGGAGACGAGTTTTCCCGGGACGAGTTTTCCGGGCACCGGTAGAAACACATCGAATAAATCGAGCGAAAATGTTCTACCAGTATTTTGTGTCGTTTTTTTTTTGGGGGGGGGGCGATTTGACAAGATTAAAAACTTAAAATGAAATGATTATGATTTTCCATTAAATTTATGTGCGAAACTGTTCTCCTACTCGAAATTCTAACACAATTGTTTTTCTTTATTTCTGCTAAAAATCAACAAAAGTAGAATCTCATTTTAGGCGAGTGATTTAGCTACCTGCCATCATTCTTATTTACTCACTAGGAGTAGTCACACAAGTCATCATTAATAACTTGTGGTGTTCACTGGAGTTTGAGTGACAGCAAGTCTCCCCTGATTTCCAGTACTCTCCGCCTCTTTCGTTAACATTTGCAGATAAATTTGCCTCAACAGCCGCTTACCATTGATTTGCCGTTGGCGGCAACCATTGGTCTTCACTGGGACTTGGGTGGCAATAAGTCCCCCCACCATCACCACCACCAGGTCCCAGTCCTCTTTGCACTCATTCTAGCGAAGGAGGTCTGGCTAATACTTTCTCTCCTTGGTCTTTTCATGCTCTTTGACCCTTCTTGATTGTTTGATGCGGTGTCAGTTTATAGTGACACACACCCACAATAGGTGGGGAGAAGGTAGGGGCGCAGTGGGGTTAACTTACTATCATATAATTTCAGTTTTTATTATTCCATGTAATGTTCCTTTGTGTTTTACATCCGTATGTCCAGTTTGTGTTTTAGTCCCTGCATTCAAGATATCTACTTAATATTTCAGCCATTATTATTATTATTATTATTATTATTATTATTATTATTATTATTATTATTATTATTATAACCTCTGGAGTTTTCACACAGGTTCACATTAAAGATTTCTCTTTGAGAAAAACCTGTGGTGTTTCCTGTAGTCTGGGTGACAAGTAACCCCCAGATTTCTAGTACTCACTATAACTTTTGATAACCTTTGCAAATAATTATGCATTATCTCAATAGCCGTTTACCATTGATTTCTCTTTGGTAGCTACCATTGCTCTGGAATTAGAGTAGCAGTAAACCTCCCCAAAGTCTCAGTCCTCTTCGCACCATCCAGTGGAGATCGGATTAATGCTTTTTCACCTAGGTTTTCCCATCCTTCTTGACCTTCCTCACTTATTTGGTGTGGCGCCACTTTATGGTGACACGCACACAAAAAATGGAGGGAGTATTTATAGTCATCAACTGACACTGTTTAACTGCATCACAGCCCCACAGTGCGGCTAGACTAGCAACTACCTCAAGCCAGAATTGGAAGTCGACCGCGTAGGTGACAATCAGTGCTTTGAACCGTTACGCTATCTGGCTGCTTATAAGATGGGTGTGCGAAATTACAATGATTAAACATTATCCATTTATATATATATATATATATATATATATATATATATATATATATATATATATGAAAATTACAATTGAATTTACCAAAATGATCCTAGATGGTAAAATTAAAGTAAATTATAGATATTAAAGAATTATTATTTATAAAATTATCTCAGCCAGATATAAAAGCTCGATAAAACCAAATAGGAAATAGAGCTTATAATATGAGCAAACAGTTAATAAAATATGTTAAAAAACAGTTTGAAATGAGTTAAAAACATATTTAATCTGAAAAGGAAACACTAGATAAGTCCTTAATCCGCGGAGTTTCAAAGAAATACTCTCCTTCTTATCAGAGGGTAGGAATTAGCAAAATTCTGGATCGGATTTTGCATGCAGAAGTATTTGATGAAACAAGTAAGTCAAATATCTTACTTGAAAACAAAAAAAGTTAAGCAGAGGGAATATGGTAAAGAAAAATAATGGAATAATTCACAAAAATGTGTACAAGGAAAAAAAGAAGATTCCAATAATATTAATAAAAGAAAAATAAGATGTGCTTTTCACTCTACTTCCGAGACATAAATATAAATAAGAAAGATCTGGGAAGAGAAAGAAGAGAGAGAAGAAAACAAATGATAAAGTTAAATATAAAATATAAAATAAAGGGAAACAAAAGTCAAAATGACCCAGACAGGAAATGTTAAAGGCGCGAAAAAATATATAGGGCAAAAAAATATAGGTCAACTGAAATGTACAGGTCATCACTCGTATATATTACAGATTTAAGGCGGCCTGCAGGAGGAGCATAATTGTTGTATTTAATCTTTTCCTTGTGTCCTGAGTTCCATAAAGCATTATTGAAGAAAGTAGCATTTTGATTAAAAGTTTTTTTTTTATCAACAGAAAGAGCAGAAATTCTTCTAGAGACAGATGGTACTATAGATTTTATAATTGAGTTGGGGTGGTTAGAAGATTTATGGACGTATAAAAGCGTAATATTAGGTTTATGATAGGGGCTATGAGTTTCGGTGTTAAGATTAATTGTAACATCTAGAAAATTTTAAGATTTTTGTTTGGTTCGATAATTATAGAAAAGCCAAAGTTAGTGAAGAAGTTATGTAATTTTTTATTTTTGTTGTACTCTCTTGCTTCCTTTGATAATACGTGTTTTCTTTCTTTATTTTCGTTTCGTAATGACACAACAAGTGTTAAAACTAGAGTATTTTTTAAATAAATATTTGGTTTCGTTTTTCGTATCTTGACTCTGTGATCAAGTTTATTTTTTTAAGCAAGAGTTAAAAGTAATTTTTTTTTTAAATATTATTGGGGTGCATAGCCTCTTTTAAAAAAAAATATCTCCTTCAAGAACGGTAATAAAATGTGTTTTCAATCGATATTTATTCAAAAAGGGACCAGTTTTCCTACCTAGTAAAAAGGGGGGAGTTTTCCGGGTACGGGCTTTCCGTAAAAGGGACCAGTTTTCCGGGCACCGTGTATATTATATAATGTGTATATTATATATATATAATGTGTATATTATATATATATATATATATAAATATATATATATAATGTGTATATTATATATATATAATGTGTATATTATATATATATAATGTGTATATTATATATATTAATGTGTATATTATATATATATAATGTGTATATTATATATATATAATGTGTATATTATATATATATAATGTGTATATTATATATATATAATGTGTATATTATATATATTAATGTGTATATTATATATATATGTGTATATTATATATATTAATGTGTATATTATATATATTAATGTGTATATTATATATATATGTGTATATTATATATATATGTGTGTATATTATATATATATGTGTATATTATATATATATATGTGTATATTATATATATATGTGTATATTATATATATATGTGTATATTATATATATATGTGTATATTATATATATATATGTGTATATTATATATATATATGTGTATATTATATATATATGTGTATATTATATATATATGTGTATATTATATATATATATGTGTATCTTATATATAATGTGTATATTATATATAATGTGTATATTATATTATATATATATATAATGTGTATATTATATATATATATATATATCTATAATGTGTATATTATATATATCTATAATGTGTATATTATATATATATAATGTGTATATTATATATATATAATGTGTATATTATATATATATAATGTGTATATTATATATATATAATGTGTATATTATATATATATAATGTGTATATTATATATATATAATGTGTATATTATATATATGTAATGTGTATATTATATATATAATGTGTATATTATATATATATATAATGTGTATATTATATATATATATAATGTGTATATTATATATATATAATGTGTATATTATATATATATAATGTGTATATTATATATATATAATGTGTATATTATATATATATAATGTGTATATTATATATATAATGTGTATATTATATATATATAATGTGTATATTATATATATATAATGTGTATATTATATATAATGTGTATATTATATATAATGTGTATATTATATATATACTATAATATATTATATCTATGTTGCATATATTATATATATATTGCATATAAAATATATATATATATTGCATATATATATTATATATATTGAATATATTATATATATATATTGCATATATATATATTGCATATATATATATATATTGCATATATATATATTGCATATATATATATTGCATATATATATTGCATATATATATATGTTGCATATATATATATATATGTTGCATATATATATATATATGTTGCATATATATATATATTGCATATATATATTATATATATTGAATATATTATATATATTGCATATATATATATTGCATATATTATATTATATATATTGCATATATAATATATATATTGCATATATAATATATATATTGCACATATAATATATATATTGCATATATAATATATATTGCATATATTATATATATATTGCATATATTATATATATATTGCATATATTATATATATATTGCATATATTATATATATTGCATATATAATATATATATTGATTATATTATATATATATTGCATATATTATATATATATTGCATATATTATATATATATTGCATATATTATATATATATTGCTTATATTATATTATATATATATTGCATATATTATATATATATATATTGCATGTATTATATATATATATATTGCATGTATTATATATATATATATTGCATGTATTATATATATATATTGCATGTATTATATATATATATTGCATGTATTATATATATATATTGCATGTATTATATATATATATTGCATGTATTATATATATATATTGCATGTATTATATATATATATTGCATGTATTATATATATATATTGCATGTATTATATATATATTGCATATAGTATATATATATATTGCATGTATTATATATATTGCATATATTATATATATATGTAATATATTATATATATTGCATATATTATATATATATGTAATATATTATATATATTGAATATATATATATATATATTGCATATATTATATATATATTGCATATATTATATATATATTGCATATATTATATATATATTGCATATATTATATATATATTGCATATATTATATATATATATTGAATATATTATATATATATATTGAATATATTATATATATATTGCATATATTATATATATTGAATATATTATATATATATATTGCATATATTATATATATATTGCATATATTATATATATATTGCATATATTATATATATATTGCATATTATATATATATATATATATTGCATATATTATATATATATATTGCATATATTATATATATATATTGCATATATTATATATATTGCATATATTATATATATATTGCATATATTATATATATATATATATATTGCATATATTATATATATATATTGCATATATTATATATATATATATATTGCATATTTTATATATATATATATTGCATATATTATATATATATATATTGCATATATTATATATATATATTGCATATATTATATATATATATATATTGCATATATTATATATATATATATTGCATATATTATATATATATATATTGCATATAATATATATATATTGCATATAATATATATATATTGCATATAATATATATATATTGCATATAATATATATATATTGCATATATTGCATATATATATATATATTGCATATATTATATATATTGTATATATTATATATATATTGCATATATTATATATATATTGCATATATTATATATATATTGCATATATTATATATATATTGCATATATATTGAATATATGAAATATTGCATATATTATATATATATTGCATATATTGTATATGGTAGATATATTGTATAATTTATGTATATAATATATACATATATTATGTTTATATTATATATTTATATTATATTATGTATAAATTACACATATATATATACGTATACTACATATAATATATATATATATGTATGATATATAATATATATATGTGTATATTATACATATATCTATATTATATTTTACAATACATATATAGATATTATATATATGTATTATACATATATATATTATATATATATTATACATATATATAGTATATATTTATATTATATATATATTATACATATAGATAATATATATATATTATACATTTAGATATAGTATATATTATGCATTTAGATATAATATATATATATATATATATATATATATATATATTATACATTTAGATATATATATTTAGATTTGATAGTTATCAATATTATCTAAGTAAATAAGTACAGACTAATTTAATATTTTTTATATGAATGAATATTAATGTGAATACACGTCTTAACAAACATCAAGATTTTTTTTTATAAGGTATAAAAATTTTCGCAAAGGCGTACCTTTTTATTTATGGACCATTTTGTTTGTATGTACTGATGAATCACCGCTTATCAAGACTCGGAAGCTAATTGAGTACAAGGGGTAGTGACTTTGTCAGCTGGACGTCGAGAAACCTGGTGAAGAATAATACCAAGGTTAAAATTAGGTAGAATTTAATTTTTTTAATAGGGCGACTGAACAAGAATTTGTTTACACTGGACTTAAAAATGAGAATGTTGTAGTTAGCTGGCAAACAGTCCCGTTATGTGAGTAGTTTTTGAAAAGAAACTTTGCTCGCTGAAGTTTTTTTTAAGTTTTAGGTACACAGCGAAAGCAAGGAAAACTACCTGGCAAATATATGCGATGAACCAAGTGCAAGAGAGATACTAACAATTGCACTCGAACGGACAGTTAGGATATTCAAAAATATCTCTCGATGGAAATGCATGAGATGGCAATCGAATGCCTGACATCTAGTAGGATGCCCCTTCTCAGTTCGAACAAAATAAGAAAAATTTAAAAAAGAAAATATTTAGTTGAATGTTACCATATTTCGACCACTAACTTCCTTTCTAATTATTCTGCTACACTTACACTTCGGTCAGTCTAAAGAAATATAGAGAACACTTGACTACTGGAGTCTTGCCACCAAGAAAATATTTTGGATGCAAGTAGGACAAGTGTTTGTCTTTGAGAGTGACTTCCGTTATGACGGCATTACCAGATGCGGTTTCACTTCCAGCGTTCTTGTTTGTAACATTCCATTAAGCAAAAACCCTCTGAGATATCGTAGTGTAGTATATGATTATAAGAAATAAAATCAAGGTGCGCCATAATATGTTGGAAATTGCGTTCACGTCTATAAGTGGTGATTCTTAAACTTCTTAGAATTGACGCACTTCCAGTTACACTTTGCGACGCAGTAATAGTATGTGCCAGGGTTTCATATATGGATTAAACAGAATATGTCCCGACCAAGACGCTAGATTGTCTCGCTGATATCTGGCCAATGTGTTCGCTTTTATCATCATCTCACCTTGAAATCAAACCGTTTCTAGTTTTTCTTTATCCACCTGATTTCGCGACGCTAACGATGAAATATTTGCGGATCTTGCTTGTTGGGTGACTGTTTTGAAAAATTGCCCAAAGTAACCATTCATCCTTTATGGCGTATTCCACTTACACGACAATCCTTTCTTGTAAATATGATTATCAACAAATTTTAAAGTTAATAAATATGTTTACAAGAACTACTGACCTGACGGGTCACGAGTGATCTAATATATTACTAAAACTGATGTTACTTTCCCGTTACATTAATTGTAAAAGCATACAATTAGACACAGGGTCATTAAATTACAGGCGTGGGGGGTCTGTTGGTCTTTCACTTGGTCATTTCTTATTTTAACCAACTTTAAGAGGTTGAGAGTCCCAAATTACTTCGCGCCATGTGTCAAGGTGGAGTTAGCGATTAACGAATTGATATTGCACGTCATTTCTTTCTGACGACTCGATTCCCGGCGCTGGTCAAGATCTGAAATAAGGGGCAGATCCAAAGTAAAGATTTACCAAGCGCATGTGCGGACGGTCTTCCTTTTATGGCAGCGAGTGTTGTCCAATGAGAGCGGAAGTTGTTAAGTGATCGGAAAATTTAGATCACCAATACCTGCGCCGTATCCCCCGTGTCTGATTGTAGCACTTTGTCTCCAACTGAGTACGTTATCGCTGCAAAATTTACTCCCTCTGACAAGTCATTCTTACGTAATGTCTTCGCTGCTTGGGTTATGCCCTTTGCTGCCAACTAGGCGAATTTATCTATGAAGTAATTACCCCCGGCTCCTCTAGAGTTATGTTGGCCAATGAAAAACCTGGTTGGTGACAGTTAAAGTTGACCCGGAACCTAATCTGGCCCCGCCAAGTTCGCCGATGAGATCGTAAGATGTTAGGTGACAGGAAACATTCGATGCATCACATCCTCTGTGTCCGATGTTTTTCCTGTAAAATTACATCCTCCCAACAAGTCATCCCCTTGAGAAGTCTACGCTGGCTGGGTCATACCATTCGCTAAATACTAGGTGAATTTATCTACAAAGTAACTGCTCCAGCTTTTCTACAGGGTAGAAAAAAAACGATGTGGGGGGGGGATAATGTAAAAACCTATCCTGATAATGGTTAAAGCTAACCTGAAGTAAAACGTGGCCCTCCGTGTCTATGGAGTTCGTCGTTGGAACAGTGAGTGACTAGAGATTACCCAATTGTGGATCTCAAACTGTAAGGTCTCGCTGGTCTTTGTAACGGACGCTCTGGCGAAGATGAATGGAGCGAGCTCAACCTACTCGAGGTGAATGCTGTATCAAGTATATTAACCAATCTGGCTAGCCTTACTCCAGACAATAGTAAGTCATTTATTATACATTTTCCTTTTACAAGTTATGGTCTGTATTCTGTCATCGTGATGACCTTCAGAAACGGTTCCCTCTGAAAGGAGTAGAGTTCGTCATCTTCAGGAACGTCTCCCTCTGAAGGGAGTAGAGTTCGTCATCTTCAGGAACGTCTCCCTCTGAAGGGGGTAGAGTTCGTCATCTTCAGGAACGTCTCCCTCTGAAGGGGGTAGAGTTCGTCATCTTCAGGAACGTCTCCCTCTGAGGGGAGTAGAGTTCGTCATCTTCAGGAACGTCTCCCTCTGAGGGGAGTAGAGTTCGTCATCTTCAGGAACGTCTCCCTCTGAGGGGAGTAGAGTTCGTCATCTTCAGGAACGTCTCCCTCTGAGGGGAGTAGAGTTCGTCATCTTCAGGAACGTCTCCCTCTGAAGGGAGTAGAGTTCGTCATCTTCAGGAACGTCTCCCTCTGAAGGGAGTAGAGTTCATCTTCAGTAACGTCTCCCTCTGAAGGGAGTAGAGTTCGTCATCTTCAGGAACGTCTCCCTCTGAAGGGAGTAGAGTTCGTCATCTTCAGGAACGTCTCCCTCTGAAGGGAGTAGAGTTCGTCATCTTCAGGAACGTCTCCCTCTGAAGGGAGTAGAGTTCGTCATCTTCAGGAACGTCTCCCTCTGAAGGGAGTAGAGTTCGTCATCTTCAGGAACGTCTCCCTCTGAAGGGAGTAGAGTTCGTCATCTTCAGGAACGTCTCCCTCTGAAGGGAGTAGAGTTCGTCATCTTCAGGAACGTCTCCCTCTGAAGGGAGTAGAGTTCGTCATCTTCAGGAACGTCTCCCTCTGAAGGGAGTAGAGTTCGTCATCTTCAGGAACGTCTCCCTCTGAAGGGAGTAGAGTTCGTCATCTTCAGGAACGTCTCCCTCTGAAGGAAGTAGAGTTCGTCATCTTCAGGAACGTCTCCCTCTGAAGGGAATAGAGTTCGTCATCTTCAGGAACGTCTCCCTCTGAAGGGAATAGAGTTCGTCATCTTCAGGAACGTCTCCCTCTGAAGGGAATAGAGTTCGTCATCTTCAGGAACGTCTCCCTCTGAAGGGAGTAGAGTTAGTAATTGGCTGTAATCTCTTTTTCACAATACGTTATGGTCTATATTCTATGGTTGCTATAAGTTTAAAATGCTAGTTGTATTTATATCCTCTTTTTTTTAACAATTCGTGAAGGCGTGTAATCAGCTTTGTTTGCTTCTCATGCACTAAGTTCCGTTTTAAGGCTTGATTGACACAGTCGAGCCTGAATGTGAAGTAGGCCGCAAGCATGGACAATGTCGATTATGATAAAACGAACAAATAACGTCCTATTATAACAATATCTTTGATTTGCGTTCATGCATTTTTTTTTTTTTTTTTTTTTTTACTTGTTTTGACCAAAATTGGCTTTACATGATTTGCTTAAGTTTTGTTGCAATCCTATCTGTACTTCCTTAGTATGTATATTGTTGACAGACGAACAGACTTTTTTTCTCTCAATTATTTGAGCTCTTATGAACAATTAAGCGTTCGACTCATTCCTCCCCCTCCTCTTCCAGTTGTTGTGTCCCTGGGGTCAACAACAGCAGCTGTGCGCCAACTTTTGCTCCCCGGTTTCTTATTTTTTCTCCTCGTTGGGTAGCTGCTTAGCACCACGGTCTGGTTACAAGAGTAGCACCAGCGAAATCAGCAGCAGCTCCGTTATCAGAGATTTAATCTTCCTTTTTTTCCTTTTCCTTTTTCCACCAATGCTGTTCATTATATAACGAGAAATGGGCGTTTTATTACGTTTGCGATTGCCTACGTTTATTTATTTTTGCTTGTTTTCTCCATGTCATGAGATTTATCCATTATAGAAAAGAAAGTCGTAATTCTGTGTGCGTGAGTAAAAGTCAAAAACTACATAAGATACACTTATGAACCTGTTGTGGGGGAGCCACTCTCCAAATGGACTAATCCATCGTCCATATACACTTAACTCATGGCGATCCCGGGCGGGAATCTAATTCCAGAGCGATTCTCGCATGTTCGGTAAATTATCAAGTTTCCGTTTTACATGTAATACATGTTGTTTACATGTAGTACATATTGTTTACATGTAGTACATGTTGTTTTCATGTAGTACATGTTGTAAATGTTCTCCGTTGTTCTGTTCTTCTTTGTGACTATTTGCGAGCCATGACAGAACCTTACGACATCCAATTTAGTGTGAACCCGACATAGTTTATGGTAAACGAAATCCTATTAATATTAAGATTTTTACTGTTTATGTACGGCCGATTTAGGCACGATGAATGTACGAATAGGTACGACACCTGCACCTACTGTTTCTCTAGGCACGTCATTTGAGCAACCAGTGACGACGGACCACCGTTGATTCTATATTCAAGCAATCTCGACACATTAACAACAAAACCGAGTTGGCCACAATATTCAGTCAATAAAAATATTTATCAAAAAAATTTCGATGTTTTTTCTAAACATGAAAAATAAATGAACTAGCAATCGATTATAATTTAAATGCACTGGCATTTTTAAAAAAAATGTTTATAAAAGAAATCTTTGCAAAAATCTTTCATTTACTGTGACTAACTTTGTTTTATTGTTTACGTGTCAAGATTGCTTATATCTAGAATTAGCGGTTGTCCGTCGTCACAGATTGTTCGAATGATGTGCCGAAGTCCAACGAATAGAGAAGCAGCAAGAGCAGTTGTCGTGTCTGATCGTATATTTGTCGTGCCTAAATCAGTTGTACATATATAGTAAAACATAAATTTATTTGAGGGTCATCAGCGACCAATTTAGCACATTGTGGGAGAATGGTATATCTTTTTTTTTTCCATTCTTACTGTTGTTGGAAAAACAACGTTGAAAGTAGGTCGAATGGTGAGTCAACTTTCTTTTTACGTTTATATTGAACCA
The DNA here is from genome assembly GCF_053919585.1 of Euprymna scolopes. Lineage (NCBI taxonomy): Eukaryota > Metazoa > Mollusca > Cephalopoda > Sepiida > Sepiolidae > Euprymna > Euprymna scolopes. The sequence goes on from NC_136506.1 coordinate 74,863,944, forward strand.
GTTGAGAGAAGAGAAAGGAGAGGGTAAATGATATCTCTATAGTGAAAGAGAGGAAGGAGAAAAAGAAGAGATAAGAGATTAAAAGAAAGCTATTTCACACTTTTTTAAAATCTGTTATTTTGTTATCCGCGCCCGTATTAACACTTTCTGAACGACCATTTTATTTTGTTGAACATTGGTCCATGTTATAAAGAACAAATTGCCATTCAAGTTAATTCCTTCCAGAAACTAATTTATCTGGCGGATTTAGTTTTTTTTTTTTTTTTTTTTTTTTTTTAAGCCAATATTTAAATAAAAATGCAGGTAATTCAATATCCGTCAATTAAAGACTTACTTCCTTTGTTTGGAAGAGAAAAATATTTTGAAATAAGAATAATCATGTAATTCTGTATTCGTTTAACATAGACTTCATTTTTTTTTTTTTTTGCATAGGCATCACCACTCATCAAGGCCAAGAGGCCACTCGAGGATAAGGATTAATGAGTGTACAGTAGACACTATAGTATTCGTTAGTAATGGAAATTCGGTAAATTTGTTAACTTATATGGAACGGCTCATCAAAAACTTGTTTAAGGTAGACTTGAAGGCAACCACATTGTAGTCAGCTGGAAAGCAGGAAAACGGAACAGAGTTCCACATGCTTGCAGTTCTAAGAAAGAAGCTTTGTTCATGGAATCTACGTTTAGGTTTAGGCACAGATGAAGAGTGTGGGAAATTATTGAAAGCGTTTTCTGCTAGATGGGTGTTTCTTGTGAAAGTTTGGCGAGGAGGGACCATAGATTGGAGCTCAGTCGAGCATTTGCCATGAAAATAACGATAAATCAGAGACAAACTCGCAACCTCTCTTCTGTGAGAAAGAGGTTGCAGGGGAGAGAAAAGGACATCCCTTACGAGGTTACGAAGTCTATTTTGAACTCCATCAAGGCAGGATAAGTCCTTTCTAACAGCTCTTGCCCAGATGTTGCAACAGTACTCCATCCTTCGACGTACCTGGCTCTTATAGTTTCGGAATGATATATACTTTAGGGATAAAAACGCGTATTCTCAAAACAAGCCAAGTCAATTGCCCGTAAAAACACTACCGGACAACTCTGGTTAGATAATGCAGTTAACATTACTTATTCTTCACGTTATTGTCTTTATTGTCTTTTATATGGACTGCACGTGTAGATAATCTTTCTGATGATTTGCTTCTTCGTTACAGTTTGTATGTAATGAATTGCTTGTGTGACCACGTGCTTCCCCAATCGACAATAAATGCCGACCCCAACAATGTTTCTGTCAGTTCCTTCACTTTCGTCTTCCCTTCTGGTCGTGTCGCCGTCTCTCACATTTTGGCGACTGTCGAGAGGTTACACTAGCTTACAAATATAAAAATAAAATACTGTAGAAACAAAACAAAAAAATACAAATTCCGATACATTTCGTATATAACGGGCTCCGAGTGGGTGTGTGACACTGTCCTCTAAAGCCTATAAAGCTTTTTCATGATTCCTGTTGCTCGTATAAGTACTAGAAATTATGGAAATCTTCCTAAGATTCCAGTTTCCATGTACGTAATCTGTTGAAATCGTATTTGTCAGTTGCTGCCAGCTCATTTCGATCTGTTCCGAGCCACAATTTGCATTCAACTGTGTCTGACTGAAAACTGTCATCAACTGTTGCAAACCTAAGATTGTCCGTAAATTGTCCATAAACTATTGTTAACAATCGCAGAATCATCACCACTCCTAAAACTCTCCATAAGCTAACTCTAGATATATACTGACCTATATTATCTGGTCCTTTTGTCTCTAGGAACTAGCGAACAACAGACCCCCGCAAATCTATGAGAATACGTTCGAGTCCACGTTTTTTCACTAGACGCCATTACCGTTATTTTAGTAATAGTAGTAGCCATATTAGTTCAATAAAAGTAAAATAAATCGGTGTCACCCCAAACTTGTTTTAAAGCGCGTTATTAAATTAAATTCCATCATAATGCATTTTGATACATTTGTATCCGAGCCAACTATTTTATTTTTGTTAAATTACAAATTTCCCATAAAAAAATAAAATCAACCCAGCGAACGACTCTGGGCTTATTCCACTTCAATAACGTCTTTAAAAAAAAAAAATTTTTTATATGTAGTAGATAAATGTTTAGCATTTTGCGTGAAAAGATTCTCCAGTCCTTTGCGGTCAATTTAATTCTTAGGGTTTCCTTACTTTTTTTGGCAACACTGGTAGAATATAAAATTTATTAAATTAATTCGGCGTCATTCAAAGTGCATAATTCTTCTGAGGATTGAACTCATTTTAATCACTTTAAACCGCAAAGCTTTGCTTTTGCTCACTAATATTCGAGAAACGAGGCATCTTCGTTTTTTGCTGGTTTATCTTTTCACCCTGTTAGTATTCTTGCAGGCTCTCTTTCTTCAAAGCCACGGTCTTGGGAATTTTTTCTGGAGTCTGACCCGAATTATACATTTTTTGTTCTGCACGAATAATAATAATAATAAAGAAGCATTTGAAGAATTTTGAAGAGAGCATTTGGGGAAAGGGAGAGATATGTCATTGAAACCAAACTCTGGTGCTATCGTTTTGCGTCACCAAAAAAAAAAAAAAAAAAAAAAATTGGCAGACTGGAATCTGGGTCATTGTTTCTTTCTAAGAAAAAACTGACGAGCAAATCTAGTTATACGGCAATCGAGGCAGTCTACAGACTTCGGCACCTGTTCGCAGAAAAATAATAAATATAGAATCTAAGTACCGTTCATAAAACTGTTATAATTATTTCATTTGTGTGTGTTCGTTTTGACATACGTGGGGATACGTCTGTTTGTGTTGGCGTACGTGTATATGCTTGTATGTGGTGTCATACGTATGAGTACGCCTCTTTTTAAAATATTTTCTTGTAATTTTATTATAACTGGGCATTATATTATTTCATCTATATATATAAAAGCGAAAATGTATGTATGTGTGTATGTTTGTGTGTTTGCTAAAAACTTTCGACAGACACGACGAAAATTCACAAACTCGGTATCATATCGAAGCCCCATCCTTCGCTCGAAAAATTGGCCAAAAACGTTCATTTTTTTTCACCCCGAAGTCAACAATTTTCGACAGGGGAGGGGTCAACAAAAACGGTCTTCTCGTGATGACGTCCGGTTCTACGCATGCGCCAGATGACGTCATGACCTGATTTACTTTAAATAGTTGAAAAACTGAACAAATTTCAAGTACGTCGTGTTAGCTCAGTTGATTAGCGCGTTGGTTCATTAAAAGTTTTGGGTTCGAATCGTGGTGTGAGATATCTTTTTTTTTTTGTTTTGTTCTTTCGATTTTTTAAATTTAAATATTGAACCAGTGTTATTTAAGCCATTTTTCACGTAACGTTCGTTTTTCTGTTTTTTTTTTTACTTCGCTTATCCACCCCCGACCACACACCCAGAAACACCTGGGTACTCACCGATTTTTTAAATTTTAATATCGAAACAGGCTTATTTAAGCCATTTTTCACGTGTTCGTTTTTCTGTTTTCATCGTTCATTTGCCTTACGTTAGTTTTTTTCCCCCCGCTTAAGTTTTAACATTGTTTTCTTTTTTTTACTTCGCTTATAACAAACAAACCTGGTCATGGACGTCGTCGTCGTCGTCGTAACACTCGACGACTTCCGGACGCTCACCTGTCAATTTGGTTCTTACTTAAATAAATGCAAACATCTTTCAGTAACTCATTCTGGCTGGCCGATTTTATTTTCAAACTTCGCCTCAGGGCTTCGGGTTAGATTCTACCCCCCCTCCCGGTTTCTTTTTTATTTAACACCGCACACACCTACAAACACTCGGGCAACGCCGGGTACTCCCGCTAGTCTATTATATAAATCTCACCTGTCTGTTTAAATGTATGCATGTGTGTATGTCTGCCTAAAACTTTCGACAGAGGCGACGGATTTTCACGAGATCGGTATCGTTTTGAAGCTTGACCCTTCAGACGACAAATATAAAAATAATTGGCTAAAAACATTAATTCCTTCACCCTCAACTGGGCACTTTTCTACAGGGAGGGGTCACTTTTTCGCCGATATTTTCGAAAGTCATCCCCTCTTTTCGATTGACTAACCTTAATTTAAACCTTCGACACTCCCGGTTTGGCGATGGATGCAACGGCACAGACGTCACTTTTTTTTACGTTCATTTCCTCCTTCGCGGTACGGGTTTGAGCCTGCCTGCCTACTACCACTTCTTTTTATTTTGCTCAACACACACCTCCAAACACCCGAGCAACGCCGGGCACACAGGCTAGTATCTCATACATTCCAACCAATAAATCTGTTTAAAGATTCTAACCACCCCTTTAAGTGCAATTGTTTTTATCTCTCTTGCAACTGGTCCACCATGTATATTTATGTAATTTTTACAATTTTTTTCATTGCTCGTATAAGTACTAAAAATGATGGAGATCTTCCTAAGATTCCAGTTTCTTTTCATGTCGTGCAGAAGACGTTGATTTTCCCTTTCAGCTCTGTTTAACCCAGAATCATTGGGGACACTAACTTCTACTAAGGTTGCTTCTTTCGCCTCCTTATCATTACGCCAGGTTTAACAGCTCCATTTTGTAAGTACGTAGCTGTAAAAATTGCATATGCTATAGTCTGTGTTTACGTACATGGGTATGACCATGTCTACGTCGGCATACACGTGGGTACGCGTGTATTGTTTGCATTCGCGTATGCGTGATCACACGTCTGTGATGGTATACGTATAATTACGTGTATATGCTTGCGTTGGTATTGATATACCTGCCATTACGAGCTGACTGTGTGTTTGGCATACGTGTGAGTATATGTGTGTTTAAAATATTCTTAATCTATACAAGCACTGATTCTTGTATGCATCTGAAAACGAAACGAGTTTCTGCTCTTTTCTCACCTCTGTCTGTCTGTCTGTCTGTCTGTGTGTCTGTGTGTGTGTGTGTGTGTGTGTGTGTGTGTGTGTGTGTGTGTGTGTGTGTGTGTGTGTGTGTGTGTCCCCGCGCGCGCGTGCGCTTCTTGTGATGATGCCAACGGAAAATATCGTACTTGAAAGAATGGATGAAGGGGGTGAGGGTACTTAACAGCTGGGGGTTTCGGACGAAAAGAAGATCCATTCTTTTGTCACCCGCCCTCCACAGAGGATGTGTTCTGTTCGGGTAATGGATACGCCAGAGCTTTCAGTGAATGATATACCCGGCGTTTCCATAGCGACAACCAATAAGAACAAGAACGTTAAATTGCACAGCAAATCAATGAGAAATAATTTCATCTGAAAAAAGAAAGAAAAAAAAAACTTGGGCATTTTTTTTTTTTTTTTTGATGAATTCATGCATAGCTATACAAAGCTCAGTCAGGTATGTCACGCTTAAGGAGATAATAGTGTTAAGCGCCTAGATTGATTGATCGTATCTTATTTCACGTGCGACTAATTATTTCAATACGGGACCATGTTCGTTGATCTGTCAAACTTAAACTTGTAATAGCATTTTCATCAGACTGTCATACTTAAGATGAAAAAAAGCATTTTCGAATCCTCAGTGACGATTATATTTTAAATAGTATTTTAAAATAGTCTGTCCAGCTTATATTTGCATTCCTATGTTTATTTGTTCGTCACACGTGAGCTTGAAATAGTATTTTCGTAAGTTCTGCCATACTTACGATTGAAATAGCATTTTCGTCAGTCTGTCATGCTCACGTTTGGGATAGCATTTTCGTCAATCTGTCATGCTCAAGTTAGGAATAGAACGTTCGATTATTTTGTCGCGTTTAAATTTGAAACCGCATATTCGTTGGTCTGTCATGCTTAAATCGGAAATATCGTTTCACACACTATATGCACATACTGTGTAGACGCATCTTAAGAATTTTCATTTTTTGTTTTTGTTGTTGTTTTCTGTCTTTGTAGTGAAGGCTGTGGAATTTAACGATTATCTGCTTCTCAGTTATGTTGTACTTTTAATATCTCGAGTGCACTAACTCACTCTCGTCCCCCCCCCCCAAACCCTCATAAATTCGCGTGAGAAAACCGCGTTGGTACGGAACGATAATTCCGTCCATTTTTTTTTTTTTTTTTTTTTTTTTTTTTTGTCGCTTCGGTTTCAGTTTTTGGACAAATTTTCTCCTTAGATTACAAATGGCGCGGGATTAATTGTTTCCTGCCTTCGGGGGGAGGGTTATGAGGTGGTGTCTTGGGGAAGCGATCCTGGGAACCTTCACCTTGTTGCACAAGAGTGAGAAAGGGGATTCATATTGGAGGGGCGTGGGGCTCGAGATGCAGTACGATGCGAACGAGCATAAGAAGTTACTAACTCGTATAAGCTATTTTTCTTTCTCCATTCGTTTATCTTACGTCCTCGGAATAAAGAAAAACATGATTTCACATGAATGTGCGAATTCTACATCTTAAACTAATGAGCCTGTGTGAAATACCGTTATATATATATATATTATATATATATATTATATATATATATATATATATATATATATATATATATATATATATATATATATATATATATATATATATATATATATATATATATGGCGATTAAGCTACACTGAATAATCCGCGTTTCATCCACTAGTATTTATTCTACAGGCTTATGCGTCGTAGTAGGCGCATAAGCCGGTTTTCTTTTTTTTCTTTTTTTTTCTTTTTCTTTTTTTCTTTTTCTTTTTTCTTTTCTTTCTTTTTTTTCTTTTCTTTTTTTTTCTTTTTTCTTTTTTTCTTTGTTACAGACCATGTACTAGTTGACCAGTTGTGTACAAATTCCAAGAGCGATAGGAGCCTTCTATCATGTCTGAAAGTGACACAATGTTCAATAAGCGAGATTGGAGATGTGCATCTGTACAACTCATGTTCTCTACCGATCCAAGTACACTACCACCTTACACTGGACCATTGCCAGCACCATCAAAATGCATCGCTGGATTGTCATGAATAACAGGGACATTCCCAGGGTGATGAAAATTTCTGGTTATGGTCTTTGGTGTAGTTTCAAGTGAGAGCTACATCATGCCACCTCACATCTTCGAAGCCGGCTTGAAAGTTAATTCTAAAGTGTACCTGGATGTATTGAAGAGTGTGGTGATCCCCTGGTGCAATCAGGTGGCCGCTGGCAGACTCTGGGTGTGGCAGCAGGACTAGACACTAGCCCACAAGTCTAAAAAGACCCAGGCTTGGTTTCAGAAGGAGTGCTATGACTTTGTACAACATCAAAACCAGCCCGATCGCGGCCATCCGCCGAGTATTCACCGAGCTCCCCCCGGCACTTGTGGAAAAGGCATGCTCTCTGTTTCAGACCCGTATCGAGGCAGTGATTGAGACTGAAGGCGGCTACATTGAATAGATGTCAGATCTACTACTCTATATTAAGCGACCTGATTTTTTTTCAATGAAAGTTTAAAAAATAAATCTGTAGTGTCGTTTTCTTTTGGGCAACACTTTCATCGTTCCACCCTATAATAAAATAATTTTCAGAAACGTGCGTACTATAAAATTATACGTTGTTGGATATTTATTTCTTTAACCCGATTCTAATATTTGAGATTATAATTAGTTCGTATTATTTGGATTCTTTGGACCACTGTTCTCATCTTGAGTGCTATTTTCACAACGTTTCGGCCGATGTAACCTCCTACCTTATTCAGGTGTATCTTGTAGAACTCTGGAATCTTTCTGCCCAACTGAAAGAAACAAAAGCGACAAAAAGAAACCAATAATAGTAAATGCGCCGACGACACAGAAATTCAAGCTGAATTTGAGCATATGCTGGGCCACTATATCCTCTTTTATGTAATTTTTTTATCACATTTTCCTTAGGTGGTAATTGAAGCATGTTGGCTTTATTTTTTTAAGGATGATGTCCATAATGCAACCTTATATAAAAAAATAAAAATACAGAATAATCTTCATGATGTATGTACTCGTCAAGAACGAAAATGTCATATTCCAAAAATCTCGTAAAATGGTCAAGTAGATCTTTTAAAAATTAATGTTTACGAAGTTTCTTTTTCTTGACAATTCAACTGATTATAGTATATATTAATTCGAAAAAAACGCTATTTAAAAGAAAACATAATATTAAATTTATATCATTTTTTTTTAATTGCAACTTCAAGGTAAATTTTTGTTCAATACGTGTATTTAAACTTTTAAAAAATAAATATTTTTTACTTATTTGAACTCTTATGTTTCATAATAAATAGAAATTTTGATAGATTTAAATATATTTTGTTAGAATTTCGAAAAAATAAATATGGGAGGGGGAACACGCACTAAAAAATTATTTTCCCTCATATTTTACGGAAAATGCATTTTATATGTAATTTCATTCTAAAATGGATAAGTATCGAAAATTTCACCATTAGTTGATTTTTGCTAAATTTACTAAACACGGGTATATTTTCACGTTCGGAATGTCTACTACATGGGGACGTCATTTTAAAGCGCCAATTATGTAAACACGATTTTCGTCTCGCAATTTCATTATTTTCGTTCGATGAGAAAAATTTTTTAAAAGTATTACTGGTTTATTTTGCCCTTCTTTTAAATAGTACAAAAGTTATACTGATAATATTAATTTACAATAAAGTTACATCGTGTTACATATGGGGGGGGGTAATTCTGTGGTGAATTTTGGCAGTCCCTATGGATAAAGATCTGCAATTTTAGAAAGCCAGTACAGCGCATTTTTTTTTTTTAATGAACATTTATTTGTTTATAATTAGCTAAATTTTGGCGATATAACACCTTTATCGGGAATAGAATCAGCTTGTGTTTTTGTCTTTATCCTTTCTCGAGGCATGGTGTCGCCAGAAAAGTTGTTTAAACGGTAATATTTTGAAACGTTCTCATCAAAAAGAAATTAAAATCATACATCCCCTCCCATCTCAAATACATAGAATGACCTTTTTACAGGATGTCAATTTTAGGATTGTTTAACTGTTGCTGCTAAGTCTAATAATAATTTCCTTCTATTCTGCGAATTTCCTTCGTTACGTAGAATATTTTAAGTCCTTCTCAGAAATGGACGATGACGTCTTTCAGGAAATTGGATATTAAAAGAGAACATTATTTGCTTTTTATTATGAGAATTTGGGTAGGTATTTATTGCATATAAACTTCCCACCCTTCTCTCTCTTTCTCGTCATATTTTTTCGATTTTGTTTTTTATGAAGCTTCAAAAATTTTAATTTTTTAATATTCTCATGTTGTAGAATTTTTATCAAATGTTTATATATATGCACTAGTATTATTTAGATGCATGGTTATTCGCCGGGACAACGTTGTCGTTGTATGCCCAATGTATTATTATTTTCGGAGTTACATTCTCCCATAGAACATTTGAATTTGTACACTACATTAGTTTGTTCCAACGTCGTTATCACCGGCTATAAAAATATTAAAAAATTAAAAATTCTTGAAGCGTCATATATTAGAACCCTTCAACCCACTATAAACGATATTGCATTCGAGAGAAGCACTAACGTTCTAAAATGTCTTGCGTAGTTCGTATTGGACGGACTTTGTTAACGGTGTCCACGAACCTGTTAGTTTTAATCCTCGAATTTTTAATCGACTTTTCATCGACTTTATATATTTTACCTTATCGCCGTTTACTGTATAATTTAGTTTTCACTTTTAATTCTCATTTTCGCTCTTTCGCAGTTTTCACATTACAATTTTACACCTGAAGACAATTCGTGGACGAATTGAAAGTGCTCGTGACAGCAACAATTATGGAACTTTTATTAATATTTTTGATTTTGATACAAAAATGATTATACGGAAAATCGGAAAAAACAAATGAATCATAAAGAAAAGTGTCTCTGTTGCATTTAATATTTGGTTAAATTAAAACATGCTGTCTAAACATACCACTTTCCAATATATATATATATATATATATATATATATATATATATATATATATACACACACACATCTTGTCTGATTTTCAGATTTAACTAGTAATACAGTGATCAAATCGATGTTTGGCTCTAACTTGCCATGTGTTTTAAGTTTATAACTGTGTTATTTGCTAGAAAATTATAATTACAACCGCTTTCCTCGATTACATATTCAATCAGACGCGATAAAACTTTCAATAATAGAAACTGTAAAAATTTCAAAATGACGCTTACATTCGCTGGGTACGTATCTATTCAAATATGTTTCTTCGTTTACAAAACACATACTTTCGTTCTCATAGATATTTGCCATTTATTTTAAATCATAAATTAAAGAAAAAAATTATTATGGCGCGGGTGCAATTAACATTCGCAACCTCGTTAAAAACTTTACACTCTCGCTCACTTTAATTAGGAATATAAACATTTGTAATCTTATACCATTTAACGCATTTTTCCATTTATTAAAAAAAAAATCTTTTCGTAATTTTTAATTACTTGCGTCTGGCGTAAAAGTTAAATTTATGGACTCCAAAATAAAATATCGCTCGACAGTTTATTTATCGTATTTTTGGGGTGTGCGCGCACGCACACACACACACACACACACACACACACACACACACACACACACATATATATATTAATGAGAACAAAGGGATGTAGTTTTACCTGATATACGCAATGATAAACTTCAAACTAATATAAATAACAGTATTTATATATAGAAAATTTAATCCCAACCGAATTTAAAAAAAAAGAAGCTCAATACGCAATATACCCGCTTAAATTCGTATATTGTCTAGCGGTATAAAATGTTCTGACGAATTTGTGTATACAGAGTGTACATACGTTTGTATATACGTATCATAGTCATCCATATGATGTGTGTATATACGTGTGTTCGTCTAATCTAGTTTTCCTGTCGTTCGTTGAATTGATGCGTGTATAACACTTACGACGGTGTTGATCTATTAACAGATACTGTTTAGCAACTAACATGTAACATTTACAACAGAAAAGAACAAATAACAGTTCTCTGGAGATTTACATCGGCCAAAAGGAGAACATACCTGGTTCATCTTTGGTCTTGTTTGATGGAAAACTGCAAAGAAGATTCATCCCAATGAATCAACAAATCTCGAGTAGTCTTTCCAGCAATTTTATTACAGATGTTTCTCCTATTGGAAAGTTGCAATGCTGATCCTAGACTATCGCCATTTCTGATCCCCTATCATTCTCCTCTATTAAAACATCTTAACATTTTATTTCCATTGCCCTGTCAATATCTGACATATTTTCTATTAATAGATGCAAAAAATCGGTAAAAACTAAGTATGAATAGTTTTTATTTACATCCTCTTCAGGAGGGTAGGCATAAGGTCAAGTATGAGTTTGATGAAAATGTTTCTGAAGAACAAACTGGATTCAAACATGGAACACTCGGGTTTACAGTCTTTGTCGTTAACCACTTAACCATGGTCAATTATTCATTATTTGTTTATTTTCTAATGATTTATCACTTATGGGGGTTAAAAGCTACTTGAGAAGAAAGAGTAATGAGATGGATGGTCAGTTGAATGAAGAATATTATGAGAGGATTGAAAATAATGACTAAAATGAACAAAAAAGACAATTGCATATTAAAAAATTATTTAATTTACCTCCTCTCTAGGAAGTTAAACGCACGGTTAAGTGTGAGCTTGATGAAAGTGTTTCTGTGAAATGAACTGGATTCGAACTTGGAACACCCAAGTTTTCAGTTCGTGTGGTTAGCCACTATTAACCCCAACATAAATTCTAAGCAAGACTAGTTATATCTGTAGTCACATATGTATGTGCTTGTACGGCATATAAGTGTGTGTGTGTGTGTGTGTGTATAATGGGACAATCTCCCTTGGTGTGCGTCTCCTAGAGCCTCAGAGTCCAGCTCCTTGTTCGCTCGTGTGATTCTTTGACATAAAACCGGGACATAACTGTTACTACTGAGTGACTGCTTGAAGGCGGGTTACAGGACGCTTGAAAACCGATGTGTTTTGGTATATGCGACTCAGTCTGAGAAGACAACACATCTAAGAGAAGGAAAACTCCGATCGCAAACATCCGCTGCCTTACGATTATACCCACTCATAGAAAATGCCTCGAGAATAAACCCTGAAGAAAATTCCGAAGTCCCCAAGGTAGTTGGAGGCAATAAACAGCAGCCTTCTGACAACTCCTGCAACGGAACTGAAATCATGTATATGGCGCTTACCATTCCAATTGACAGGAGGTGGTTTTCTGCATGAATAATTGCTACCACTGCATGCTTACTTACCGTGACTTTGCGCTCTGAACCACGACCAATGTAAATAGAAGACCGTGTCACTAAGTCACGTGGCCTAATAACGTAACAGAATACAGTACAACGGTCACAGTACTGGCTATTACGAATTTTGATCATTTTCCGTTTCATCTCCTAAAGAAATTGCCGTTCGCTGTCATTTTTTATAAATTATTTATCGTTCAATTTAATTTAAATAAAAATGTCATTCATCGTTCGATTTTAATTTGCTTGTTTATTCCCTAAATTTATAATTCAGTTTTTGCAGTAATTCGTCTACTGCTTAAAACATACGTAATTTTACATACACAATTCTTGTTTTATTTTCTTTTAATTGAATACCATTCAGTTTCGATATAAATCGAATCGTGTTCTTTTTTTTTTTTTAATGCAATTTTTTTTAAGTAAATAATAAAAAAGTTTAGTCTTTAAAATTCATGAAAAAGATGACCGATTTTGCTTGCTTGTACCTCAAGTACAATGTCATTTTTCAGTAATCAGGCTTGTTTTACGGTGGCCGTGTCTGAGCACAATTCAATTAATCATTTTTGGTGTGCAACCAACATTTAAAAAAAAAACTATTAGAGCTAAAAGTTCTTACCGGATATAAATAGCCGAATATTTGCGTATTTTTAAGTGGCACAAAGCCTAATCGTATCTCTCCTTCTGTTTAGAGGTAATAATTTGAGAAAATATTTACAAACTCAGTAAAAATAACATTAATACTAACCAAATTCTGTGTCATGCGATGCGATATATTTTGGGTTTTATTGTAAAAGAAAAAAGTGGCGAATATTCTTAAAATGCGCCTATTCAGTCTACACGCTTGGCGATAAAAAAATTATTTCAAACCTAAGCGTAAAGATATTATTCCAAACTTAAGCATGACAGACCAACGAAAATGCCCTTCAAAACCTAAGCATGGTGGCCCTATTTCAAGCTTAATGTAACAGACCGACAAAAATGCTATTTCAAAGCTAAGCGTGACAGACGAACGAAATTTCTATTACAAACTTGGCCATGAGATTGATGAAAATGCTATTACAATTTTTAGGGTGATAGACTGACGAAAATGCAATTTCTATACTAAATGTGACAGACCAACGAAAATGCTATTTCAAACGGACAGAAACTCTTACAATTGATGCTAGGGTGCACCCAAAATAAGATGCGTTCATTCAATCAGTGCGATTTACGATGAAAACGGTATTCTAAGCTGCAATGTGACAAACTAACGGACTGAACAGTCGAACGATTGACAGAGCCTCTTCTATAGATGCGGAGATGCAACTAAAACAACAAAACATGGTTGATAAATTCATTCAAGTATGTTACTTACATTTACACACTGTTATGGCGTGTTTTATTTTCAACGAAGATATTAAACGAAGGTGATGAAAATCTTATTTTCTAAATTTAGATCGCGTGCCTCTAATTTTATATATACATGCATATGTATATACATCTTCACAGGATTAACCGATCATTATGATTTTGGAACCCGACTGATAGGCTTAAAGGGTCCAAATGCGAGCTATAAAACAAAGGGGATACGGCGGTCGGAAGGGTTCGTAATGTGGACTATATTTAAGTTTTAGTTTTCTGCGAAGAGAGTAAAAAAAAAGGGGGTCTGGAAGGCCTTTGTGGAAATTCTGATGTCTGATCTTTTTTTTTTTACAAAGGGGGTTACTACATATCAAGGCCGGGCAGCCACTCGAGGATAAGGGTTTATGTGTGTGTGTGTGTGTGTGTGTGTGTGTGTGTGTGTGTGTGTGTGTGTGTGTGTGTGTGTGTGTGTATTGTAGTCGTTGGGACAGTTGTGTAATAATCGTTTGGAGAAGCAATTTGGTATAATTAGATCATTTACGAGGTCGGTTCAAGAACTTGCTTACGTTGAACTTGAAGACGACGATATTGTAGTCAGCTGTCACTCATTCTAACAAGACAGATGATGAGGGGAGGTTCTGTCATAATTTCTCCATTGCTTATGACCTAATTCAGATTGTTCACGAAACAACCCATGTGCCCGACACTGATGGTCAGTATGCAAGTCTCTTAGACCTTTTTCTCACAACTTGCCTTGAGCTATGTTCATCCTCCGTTCTGTCTCCACTGGGGTCTTCTGAACACTCGGTTGTATCAGTTAAGATAAAAACAAAACGTAATAAGTCCTCCGACAATACCACTCCATCGTACATTATATCGATACTCTATGGCTGACTGGGATAACTTTTGTACATTTATATCAGATCACTGTCTGCGTTCCATATTTAAAAACGTGTCCTCTATAGTATCAGATCTGACGGAATGGTTAACTGTAAGCATAGACCGCTTCATACCCTCCAAAAATTACAGCAAAATCCTAACAGCCAGCCGTGGTTCTCTCCAGAATGCGCTGCTGCCATTGCGCACAGAAATCACTTTTTCCATTGCTTTCAACGTAACAGATGTGCTGAGACTAAAGCCACTTTGAGAACTGCCAGCAACCACTGTAAAAGAATAATAAAGGATGCGAGAGAGTTGTATGCTCAGTCCGTCAAGTCCAAAGTAGCTGAGCAGCAGCTTGGTTCCTACCAGTTTCGGTAAATAACAAACAGGGTCCAGAACAGAAGTGTGTGCTCTATCTCAACCATCATCAGTGGATCTGAGGTAATCTCATCAGCATCGGACAAAGCCAAATTCTTTGCCAAAAACTTTGCAGTAAATTCTACTCAACGTGATCATAGCCGCCAACACCCCGTATAATGTCTGAAAACACGCCATGCGACATACAAATATCTGTTCATGATGTTGTCAAGCTGATCAAAAACCTTGATTCCAGTAAAGCAACTGGCCCTGACGGCATTCCTATTATAGTGCTGAGAAAACTTCAACCAGAACGAGCTCCCATACTTAAAAAGCTATTTAAGTGTTGTCTTAAGGAGAATTGCTTCCCAGCACCATGGAAAACCTCATCAGTATGTCCCATGTTTAAAAATTTAGGTGATCGTTCACCTCCCTCTCAATACAGACCAATCAGTGCGTCATGAGTAAGTTGCTGGAAGAATCTGTGTTAAATAGAAAGGTAGTCAACCACCTCAGCAAAAATAACCTCCTCAGTAACAAGCAACATGGTTTCCGTTCTGCTAGATCTACAGTTATCTCATAGGATTAGTGAATCTCTCGATGGAGGTTTTCTTTTTTGATAGGGTATGGCATAAAGGTCCACTTCACAAAATCTCCAGCTACAGTATAGCTGGAAATGCCTTTTCAATTATTAAATTATTATTTTTTTATTTTTATTTTTTTTTTTACAAAAGTATCACTACTTATCAAGGCCCAAATGCCACTCAATGATAAGGGTTAAAGAGTGTACATTGGTCACAAGAACAATATCATAGTAATCGTTAGAAGTGTGGATTTGGTAAATTGGATTACTTAAGAGGAACAGCTCATCAAGAACTTGTTTACATTGGATTTGAAGACGGCCATATTATAGTCAGCTGGAAAGCAGGTAAACCGAAGAGAGTTCCACAGGTGTGCAGTTCTAAGAAAGAAGCTTTGTTCATGGAATCTACATTTAGGTTTAGGCACAGATAAAGAGTGTGAGAAATTATTGATAATGTTTTCAGCCAAATGAGTGTTTCTCATGAATGTTTGGAGAGGGAGGACCATAGATTGGAGCTCAGACGAGCACTTACCATGAAAATAACGATAAAACAGAGACTGGCTCGCAACGTCTCTTCTGTGATAAAGTAGTTACAGGGAAGAGAAAAGGGCATCCCCTGTTAGGCAACGAAGTCTATTTTGAACTCTGTTAAGGCAGGATAAGATCTTCCTTGCAGCTCCTGCCCAGATGTGACAGCAATACTCCATCTTTGGACGTACCTGGCTCTTATATAGGAAGAGAATTGCATCAGCAGGTAGATATCTACTTGATCGATAGAAGGATCCCATCATTTTTCCAGCGACCTTAGCAATGGATTTGATGTATGTATTCCATTTTAGATCAGGAATAAAGGTCAAGTCCAGAAGCTTGTCAAAACATGGAGCCTCTCCAAGGCGAGAGCTATTCATTTCAATTAATGCCTGATGGGGATCAGAACGTTGATGATGTAAAGATAGAAGCTTGGTTTTAATCAGAAGCTCACAGTATTATTGCTGGAGTCTCTCAAGGGTCCATCCTGGGTCCAACTCTCTTTCTGATCTACATTAATGATCTTCCAAATAACATCCTAAGATCATTCATAGACATTTATGCTGACGACACTACCATCTATGGCAACACTTCAAAGGTCATAAACGACCAAGTTTTCTGTGATTCTCTCTCCTCTGATCTTGATCACGTGGTGCAATGAGGAAAGAGGTGGCTGGTTAATTTTAATGCATCTAAAACTAAGCTTCTATCTTTACATCGTTAACGCTCTGATCCCAGTCTGGCATCAATTGAAATGAATGGTTCATGTCTTGGGGAGGTTCCATGTTTAGATAAACTTCTGGGTCTGACCTTTACTCCTGATCTGAGATGGAACACGTACATTAAATCCGTTGCCAAGGCTGTTGAAAAAATGGTGAGATCGTTCAACTGGTCCAGTAAATCTCTCACTGCTAATGCAATTCTCTTCCTCTATAAAAGCCAAGTACGTTCAAGGATGGAGTACTGTTGCCACATCTGGGTAGGAGCTGTTAGAAGCATCTTATCCTGCCTTGACAAAATAGACTTCGTAATCTAGTGGGAGATGCTCTTTTCTCTTCTCTTTAACCTTTCCCACAGAAGAGACGTTGTGAGCATGTCTCTGCTTTATCGTTATTTTCCTGGCAACTGCTCGTCTGAGCTCCAATCTTTGACCCCCCCCTTTACCTGACTTTCATGAAAAGCTCTCGTCTAGCTGAAACCACTATCAATAATTTCCACCACTTTTTAGCTGTACCTAAACCTAAATGTAGATTCCTTGAATAAAGCTTCTTTCGTAGAACTCCGTTCCGTTTTCCTGCTTTCCCGCTGACTACAATATGATTGTCTTCAAGTCCAATGTAAACAAGTTCTTGATGAGCCGTCCCTTTAAGTAATCTAATTTACCAAATTTCCACTATTAATGATTACTACGATATTTTCCTTTTAACTACCATACACATATTAACCCTTATCCTCAAGTGGTCTCAGGATCTTGATAAGTGGTGACTTCTTTATACATAAAACAGAAAAGGTATTTAAAAATTTTTAACTACCTCCTGAAATGACTGAAATTCAACTATGAACTTTAAAGGAAATAGATCATATCAAAGTTGATACTTATATTGTGACACATAAAACTTGAAACAATTACAAAGTGATCTGATCGAAATTCACAAAGGAGTTGACCGGTGCCATGAATGGTGGCTTGGTGTGCACCATCTCTAGACGGAGAGTTTATGAAGAGCCACACCTAATATGACTTTAACCTTTGACCCTGACCTTTAAAAATGGTGTGCACCATTCCTAGGTCGGAGATCATCATCATGTCAGGTTTGGTCATGATCGATCCAGTGGTTTGAGTTGTAGGAGAGTATATATACATAGGCTATGACTTTGACCTTTACCTTGGAAAATAGTGTGCACCATCCCTAGTGGGGGACCAACATTATGCCAAGTTTGGCCATGATCGATCTAGTGATGTGGACTGTAAGAGAGTTGTACACATAGACAAACAGATACACACACACACATATGACTACTTCATTTAATCACATAAATTAATATACAAAGGTACAATTTTATGCATAAATTTTCAGTATTTATTCCAACAGTGCTCAATACATAGGTAGAGCTAGGTAGTAAGTTATGAAAATATATATGACAATTAAGCTACACAAAATATTCCATGTTTCATTCTCGTGAGAATTCGTCAGGCATATACATAAGCCTAACGAATTCTCACGATAATGAAACGCTACTACTTTAGTTGCTTGATTTCTTAAATACATTGCTAGAGTTATTACTAAACCTACGTTTGATAGACTTAGAAATCTGCTTTATGGTTGATGGGGGAATGATTGGATTTGGGGTTTACATCTATCGGGTTGGTGTTGTCTTTTATATATGGATCGCAAGTATCTTTCAAGTTTAGACTGACATCTAAGAATTAGTTATGTATAGTATATATTATAAGCTAGTTAAAAAAAACAATAGAGTGCACGATTGTAGGTTGTACAAAAGCTATTATAATGTTTTTTTTTTGTTTTTTTTTAAATTTTAAAACCATGCATTACAATGCCTATTGAGGTTACCAGGGTTTCATCGATCTGGTTATGCCTGTTAGGTAGAGTTTGATTATTGAATGGTGTGGAAGAGTTGGTCTACCAGTGTGAGCATGGTCAGATCGATGAAATGTCGGTACACACATCAGACACAAAATGTATAGCTTTGAAATAAAAACACCCCCCTCTGTCTGTCTGTCTGTCTGTCTCTCTCTCTCTCTTTCTCAAAGGCATTTTGTGTTAGTGAGTTCGTTCCTTGCAGACTCCAAAACGGCTGGGCTGATTTTTTTTTTCACACAAATATACTTTATGTACCTGGAAGTGTCTTAGTTAGGTTTTGTATCGGTATACCTTTGATAAGTATCAAAAATCGATAATCGAAGAAATCCCATAAAAAAGGAACAGTTCGACTTTGACCATAGTTAACACTTTTATACAGCCTAACATCACAAATGCAATTTTATCACCCCACAAGTAGAAAGGCCTGGCATATAAAATCAACAGTAAGTTCTTTGATAAAACAGGGGTGAGTTCATGGCAACTTTTAGTATGCGTTCAGTTATAAACAGAATGAATGTATTCTGAAATAATAGAATTTTCAGAGCTCAGCCAATCAAAGTGGATGGAATTTGGGAAGGAGACCTTATTACTTATGATGCGGAAATTGGAAAAGTTATGTTATGTCTATGTATCTAATAACCAGTTACGGTGGGTGTAATGACAGTATTATAGGAAAATCTAGAATTGGTCTCAGCGACAACTGGTAGCGGTGGTAGGATTAAATATTTAGAGAGAAAAATAGGAACTCCTTCTTCTGCAGATGGTGCGATAGTGATCGTGTTGCTCGTCGAATTAATGTAGCATTTTATTATAACAACTGAATATGCCTAAAATGGTGTTCAAAAGCTATATTAGATCGTGGTTAATAGGCTAGATGTATTAAATTTGTATGTGGCTTCTGTTGTTGCAAACTTACGATATTTTGGTCCAAAGGGGAATTTCTGCAGTGAAAATATTATATAGAAGAAGAATTAAGTTATGCATTCAGTGTAGATCAAAACGGCAAATTTGACAGATTCAAAAGAAATGCATCTGATTGGCTTAAAATGTTTTATTTGTTGTATTCATGCAAATGCGTGTGCAAGAAATTATGCGCAGAAACGATTTGAAGCCACTAAAGCACCACGTTGCTCGCCATTAAGCGAACAATTTTATAAAGATATTCAAATTGAGTTTTAGACAAGCGTCAAATCACCAATATTACTTCCGGTTTTAACTCCTTGTTTATATAAGTAGGCGACCTGAACGTTTGAAATAATCTTAACTGCTGACATGATTCCTCACCCCGTTTTTCTAACCAATCTGAGGTTTCACGAACAAGTCAGATTTCATTCTTATTACTTCAACATCAAAATAAAAAAAAAGTTAAATTTATTTTCTTATAAAAAAAATTCTAGGTGCTTATTTATAATTACACTTAATTAAAAAAAAAAAATACAGAAAAATTTTTGATGTATGTATTCGTCACGGAACGAAAATGTCATATTCCAAAAATCACGTTAATTGATCAAGTAGTTATATATATAAACTCATGTTTTAACGATTTTTAGCGATTTTAATAAACTGTTAGTCAGTAGAATGCTCGGTAGTTTAAATTGAGTCATATTTCCAAAAATGGTTGATCCATAATAGCGCATCACTTCATGATAAAATTGAACTTTCTTAGTTGAAAATAAATAAAATAAATAACAGCTTGATCAATTTACGTGATTATTGGAATGTGACATATTTGTTCCGTGACGGACACGTATATCATAAAGGCTTGTCTGTATTATTAGTATTTTTGTTTTTTTTACTTGTAATTCTCAACACCAAATTCTATTATTTAGTCTGATTGGTTAAGTGATCCTCTGACCCAACCGATGAAAATCTGTCTTGCGTCTGGCTGTTTTAGTTAACAGGTGCGCGTAATCGAGTTACCATAAACATATCTCATTTGATTGAGTATTTATTTTATATACTGAACCTCTTCAGTGGCCTAATTAATCCTAATTACAACCAAAGCAACTCTCATCCCACTGCTGGCACAGCCTCGCTCATACATATTATTGCCAGATCAAGGGAGGCCAGCGTTATTGCTAAAATATTTAAGAACTTTGATCATTCTACCGACCCAGAAGGTATTTCACTCCAGATGCAATGCTCTACGCAAATAGTTAAATGCGCTTTAAGATGGAGGACTGTTGCCAGATCAGGAATGGGAACTTATTCAACGGGGACGGATTTTAATCTACAAATATACAAAGAAAAAGTTTCTCGTTACATTCTTATTTTTAAGGTAAAGAAAATAACAAAGCAACCTAGGACACTTTTGCATTACACGGACGGCGCCATTGTTAGTTGGCGATAACTCAAATTTCTTCTTCGTCAAATAACGCGGCAAATAAATAACAAACAAGATATTCCCCCCCCCCCAACACAAAAATATTTGAAAACCAAAACATTTATTGTATAAAAATGTATCCATATATAATTGTAAAAACATTTATTTAAAAATCTACGTCAGAAAATATAATTTTAATAAAGGAATTTTTGAATTAAAGCAACATTGGATTTTTTTTCCCCTGAAATATTTTTTGAATTAAAGAAAAATTGGATTTTTTTTTTTTTTTTTTTTCGAACAATTTAATAATTTAAATAAAATATTTTTCGAATTAAAGCAACATTGGATTTTTCTTTCTTTTTTTAAATTTTTTTTTATTTCCCGAAACACTTTTTGAATTAAAGTAAAATTGTTTCTGTAACAAAATAGTTTTAATTTTTTATGTGTGTGGCAAGAACTGGCGACAGTCTAGTGAAACGCACCATTCGTATAAAGCAGAAGTGTCTAACCTAGTAATAGGCAATCCAAAAGCCAAAATTAACCAAAACGAAATTACTCCAGTTAAGAAAGTCAAAAGTGCAGGAATTGTTACCCTACACTGATGACTGCATAAGCATGAAACACTAGTGTCTGTGGGTATAAATGAATAATTATTAATTATAATAAAGAAGCCCTTTTAATAAAACTTAAGGATGGACACTGTCTGCGCAGTCAACTAGTATATATGCTATGTTCACAACTTCCGCTCGTGCAAGCACTCGAGATTGTCATTGTGTTTGCTTGAATTTGGCATTTAATTAGTTCTTAATTCTCTTCATTCCCACGGCCCGGGGTAGATGCTCAGCAAATGGAGCAAAAGGTGGCTCCGTAGCTGGGGTTGAATCTTATGACCGGCAGAAATCGTGACCCTACACTGATGATTGCATAACCATGAAATGCTAGGTATAAATGACTAATTATTATTTAATTATAAAACCACAGACCGCAGCTTCAATACTCGAGTATAAAACTCGAATCTTGGACTTCCGGTCTGCGGCTTTCATGACGTGTGAGCTGCGGTGTTTTGTGGAAATAATATATCATCCCACACACACACATATATATATATATATACTAGCAATTCAGTCCGGCGTTTCCCGGGTGTTTGGGTGTGTATGTTGAGCAAAAAAAAAAAGTGGTAACAGGAAGGCAGGCTCGAACCCGCACTGCGAAGGATTAAAAGAACGAGGGGGGGGGGAACTGACGTCTTTGCCGTTATGACCACCGCCAAACCGGAAGTGACTTATGTTTAAATTAAGGCTAGACAATCGAAAGTAGAGGATGACTTTAAAAAAATATCGGCGAAAAAAAGCGACCCCCCCCCCTGTAGAAAAGTGCCCAGTTTAAGGTGAAGATATTAATGTTTTTAGCCAATTTTTCGATAATTGTTGTCTGAAAGGTCGAAATTCAAAACAATACTGATCTTGGTAAAATCCATCGCCTCTGTCGAAAGTTTTCGGCACACATGCAAACAGACATACATACATACATTTATATATTGGTAACTAAAAATTTTCGACCCAAACCGATTAAAAAGCTTGCCCTCTCTCTGAATACCCTTTATGTAAAATTTCAAATGTTTAGACCAGAAATTGTCTGGGATTTGGTAGAGACCGCAGGGGTCAATTTTTTTTTTAACTTTGACCCCCATTATGACCCCTTAACATTTATTGTTTTGGGCTCAAATCAATTTATTAAGTTAGATACATGTCCAAGGAACTTATATCTAAAATTTCAAGTGTTTAGACCCAAAATTGTCAGGAGTTTGGTAGAGTTCTCAAAGGTCAAATCGTTGAACTTTGACCCCTTAATAGCCAAATGTTTGGCCGAAAACAGAGTACAAGTATTTTCCCAAATCTCAGTACCCTGTATATCAAGTTTCGCGTCTGTAGACTGAAAATTGACTGTTATTGCGTATAGAAATGTACAGACACACAGACATGTTCACTTATATATATATATATATATAACATGGGTGCCCGGCGTTGCCCGGGTATTTGGAGGTGTTTGTTGAGCAAAAAAAACCAAAAAAAAACGTCAATTTTTTAAACTTTGACCCCTATTATGACCCCTTAAAATTTATTGTTTTGGGCTCAAATCAAGTTAAGTTAGCTCCATGTCCAAAGAACCTATATCTAAAATTTCCAGTGTTTAGACCCAAAATTGTCGGAGGAATTTGGTAGAGTTCTCAAAAGTCAAATCGTTGAACTTTGACCCCTTAATCACCAAATTTCTGGCCGAAATCCGGTCACATCGATTTTCCCAAATCTCAGTATCCTGTATATCAAATTTCGAGTCTGTAGACTTAAAATTGACAGTTATTGCGTATAGAAATGTACACACACAGACACTTTCACTTATATATATATATGTGTGTGTGTGTCACATTTTAATCTGAAATATCATTTTCGTTTCTGTTATGCTTTCTATTGGTTGTTAGGTTTAAATTTTGAATAGCATGGTCGTTAATCTGTCATACTTAAATTTCAAATGGCACTTTGTTCGCTACAGACGAAATACCAAGCTCTTATAAAAAGAAACAGAAATCTTAGGAAGATCTCCATCATTTCAGTAATTATAGGGACAACCGGAATCTTGAAAAAGAATATCAAAAACTATCTGGCAAATATACCCGGTGAACCTAGTGCAAGACTGATACAAACAATTGCACTTAAAGGGACGACTAGAATCTTAAAAAGATCTCTCGGTTGTAATGTATGAGATAGTGGGTAAATGTCTGGCGTCTGGTAATATGCCCCATCCCTAGCTATACCAAAATGAGAAAATTGGAAAAAAAAAAAAAAAACGTATCTTAAAGTTAGTCTGTCGAGTGTCTGTTTGGCGCCACTAAACACAACCATTAATGATTCTGTGTCGAGATGAAGGTGTGAGGCGAGACTATGCCCCCTCCCAAATTATGTCTGGGCCTTTGATTAACTCCCTCACTTTTAAACATGATAACCTTTGAAGTAATTTATCAGAAAGAGGGTTGCTAATCGGATAATTTACTGCCCCTCCCCACCAAATAATTATTTTTATTCCATTTTCTTGTAGTATTTAGTTTAGTGAACAACATGTAAAAAAAAAAAAAAAAAAAAAATAGGTCAACACGGAAGCATCATAAATGGTCAAAGTCCAAGATGGCGCCAACCTCCATATTAGATATTTAATGATAAGCACGTCTACATTTGAGCTTTCTTCAGTTTTTATTTTTTTTGAAGAGTTCGATTCTAGACAAGTGGAGACAATCGTGAAATTTTCGCTGGAAATGGACATAATCATTTGTTCGTTGTTTTAATTTATTGTTCCTTGTTTTAATTTATTTCGAAATTAGAAACTACCCCCCCAAAAAAAAAGATTCATACATTTTCCCATTAGTGACTGTTTTAAATTATTTATAGATCGTAATTTATTTGGAGACTTGTTTTAATTTATTTTGAAATTTTAACCCCTTACAAAATTTGTTGAGAAATCATTTAATTCAGTAAATGTTCCGGTTATTAATGCTTTCTGATGTATTACTGTGTTCCTGCATTTGTTTTGATTTTCTGAAAACTTTCGCAAGAGTTCCGTAAATTTCCTGGTTGTCTCCACTTGCCCTGGATCGAACTCTTCCAAAAATGAAAACCAAAGAAAGCTAAAATGCAGAAGTACCTTATAAGCTTCAACTAAGTTGATTACATCGATTTTTATAGAGTAACCATTTTTAAGGGTTTCAAAGGGCGAAGAATTGATTCTGGGGTTATTTTTATTTATTTATTTTGTGGAAGGAGTATCTTGTCAACTTTAAGGTGAAATAAGAGGTCAAATGTCAAAATAAAATTTAATTTGCATATATTGTTGCATCGTGGACCATAACTTCACTAATGTGTTTTTATTCATTTTATTTTTTGCGTGTTTGTTATTGTGTTATGATTAGGGTTAGGACAACAGCACATTCTTTCCATTGTTTTAACTCTCGAGTGTGTATCTGTTGATATCTTATATGCTTTTATATAGAGTGATGTGGTTCTCAGTTGATCAACTGTGTCTAACTATGTCGGATATATACTCGAGAGTCAAAACAATGATAAGAATATTCTGTTGTCATAGTCCTAGTTATGATCCACATGACCCCAGATGAATGCAGATCATGCATGACGGTCCTTGGTCAACTTTAAGGTGAAATAAGAGGTCAAATGTCAAAATAAAATTTAATTTACATATATTGTAGCATCGTGGACTATAATTTCACTAACATGTTTTTATTTTTCATTTTTATTTATTTATTGCGTCTTTGTCATTGTGTTATGACCTACACGTAGAAGACAATGTCTCAGATGAATGCAGACCATGCATGACAGTCCTTAGCGCCCAAGATAGTGATGGCCAGCCAGTCCCAGGAACAGTGGCGAACAGCATGGATCAGAGCTAGGTTCAACGTTAGTTTTGATGGTGTGCAACGACGTCTTCAGCTGAACTCTTGAGCGTCTTCGACAGTTTAAAGTGGTTCTGGAGTCAACGCTTTGTGAATGAACTGTTCTAGGTTGCGGTACGCAGCATGGCTGAGCCATGAAAGTCTCCTTTTTAAAAGAAATTAGTTAAGGAGGACGATCCTGCATCGCGCCCTGGCTTGGGTGTTGAAACGAAATGGTGTCATCGGACCCACGGAATTCGCCGGACACTTCTAGCCTTTTCAGATCTGCAGCTCTCATTGGTCAGCTTTCGTCGATGTAGAGAAGGGTCGTCTAAGAAAGTGTTTGATATTTATCGTGATTTCGAGTCTAGACCACAGACATGTTCGTAGTCAAAAACTTTCCCCGCTCTTTATCTATGCCGAAATCAAAACGTAGATTCCATGAACAAAGATTCTTTCTTAGAACTGCACGCCTGTGGAACTCTGTTCTGTCTGCCTGCTTCCCTCCTGACTACAACTTGGATGTCTTCAAGTCCAACGTAAACAAATTCCTGATGAACCGCCCCCTTAAGTAGACACTCTAAATATCCACACTAACGTACTGTACTTACAATAACCCTTATCCATGAGTGGCTTCCGGGCCTTGATAAGTGGTGACCTCCTTGTAAAAAAAAAAAAAAAAAAAAAAAGTGACTGAAAGCATGCCGGGCGTTGTTGATTTGGGGGTAGATACGACCCGAGGAAGACGGAAACTTGTGTCGACACCTTCTCATTTGAGTTACATTTAAAATAGCATTTCCATCAATAAATGTGCCGATTTAATGGACACATATTTGTGAAGAATTGGAAGTTTGGGGTTGCAGTTTCGAAGAATATAAAGCGGGCGGGCGGGCAAGGGGGTTAGAAGAGGGGTGGGATTGTTTTGTTTAGTTTTTTAACATCTCATGTTTTCGGGATTTTTTCCTCGGCACCAAAGCCAAATAGTTCAGACCATTATTGAAATGACTTTTCCCTGTTGACTGTGGTATGTTGCTAGTCCTGTGCAGTTCTAGGCGATCCACACTCCTAGGCTTTGCCTTCTCCCTTTGAGAACAGATTAGTTTATTGCATAATCACCTGGAGTGTTCTTACCGGGAAATGATGACAGCGCTACCCGGGTATTTATTTATTTATTTATTTTTGCAGACTAGAGTGTTCGTCTAGGCACTGGCTCTTCACTTTAATTTCCGACCCTTGTGTCACATCATCTTGCTATGGGAGGGGAGAGATAAATAACTCCCCCACACCCTTCTTTTAAAATAGAAAAGAGCAATGTCTGTTATCCTCGCGGTTAAGAGGAATTTATTTTATATTTATTTGCCTGTAAAAAAAAAAAAAAAAAAATTGGACATTTAGGGTTGCAGTTTCCAAGAGTACAAAGCGGGCAAGCGACGTAGTGGGGAATTATTGCATTGTTTTCTAACATCTTGCGTTCCTCCTCCGCCTCTTTCTTTTTAAATGCCCAGTAGAGAATGTCTTCTAATCTCACCGTTAGAATGGAGGGGATCTATTTATAAACAAAATTATCTCTACAGAAATTCTTGCTGGAAACGAAATCAGATGAGGTGAAACCTGTTAATTATTAACCTACACGTATTTATTCCACTCGCCCAAAACAAAAATAAAAACATGAATATTAGATAAAAAAGATAAAACGTGTTTGTGAACTATATATATATATATATATATATATATATATATATATATATATATATACACACACAATGATTAGTTTTTGGGGGGAGGGGGGAAAGAAATCCAGCAGAGTGCTCAATTACAAGGAAAATCCGAAAATAAGAGCGTATTTATATTTTGTATTTTGTGTACAGGAAGTTGTTAGATGAGACAAGTCATTGGTACCGTCGGTTTCAAGCCCGATAATTAGGACCGTTTAAGATATCCATATCAATCTCTCTTCAGCCAATACCCATATATATATATATATATATATATATATATATATATATATATATATAATGAAAACAATAGGAATGGTAAATCAATTCACGAGAACTATATATTGGTAAATATAGATTGGTTCATTTATTTAATAAGGGACTCTTTATGCCAAGGCATTTCGAAGCCTAATGCTTTCCCCAACTAATTGTTTGTATTCACTTATTGAATAAATAAACCAATCTATATTTACCAATATATAGTTCTTGTGAATTCATTTACCATTCCTATTGTTCTCCTATTTAGCCTTTCAAACCTATTTATATACGTAATTCTTAAATTGTAAAATATATACAACGCTTCAAATGGAGGCCCAAAATATTTCTTTAATATATTTGTTGTATTTGCAATGTGAAATGGGTGTCTTTCTCCTATTTTTGTAAATAGTGACGAAACGTTGACCATATAATTCGTGTACATGAATATATATGTATGCGTATGGGATTGTGTGTGAGTGTATGCTATACATGGGGAAAGAAAGTCTTTAAAAAAGAACCCTAAAGAAGCCATAAAAACCTTCACCATATGGACTAAAAAACACTCTTTGAAACTAACTTTGACCGGTCACAGTGAAACACGTACAGCTGGAGACAGAATGTCTAAACACTGAACACACGCATCGCACCAGTCACCACTATGAAAAACATATTTAATATCAGCGGAGGCATATCCACAAACTCCCATTTTAAAGAAAAACTTTTTACGAAAATATCTGAAGAGAGCACACCCTAAGCTCGAAACGCGTTATAAAAATATTTTAAAATAAAAATATGATGAAAACCTTTTAAAAAAACCCACAATTGTTGATGGCTACACTCTTTTAAATATATATATATATATATATATATATATATATATATATATATATATATATATATATATATATATATATATATATATATACTGGGAAAACTAGTTTGCGCGAAGCATTGCTGGTAAGTAACGTTGTAAGGGTGTAAGAAGGTTATGGCAGTGTAGAATACCGGATATTGAAGTCATGTAACGAAGGGACGATGGTCATCTTAAGGTTATAAATTTTCGTATATCTATTTATTTTTCAGAATCTTTCACATATATAAATCGGTAAATATGAACGTACTGTTTGATATAACCGGAATGGTAGTTTTTTTTTTTTGTTTTTTTTTTTAGAATTTCGAGAATAATCTCTTTTTCAAAAAGAAAACAACAAATGCCGTAATGAAAGGAAATTTTTTATCCATAAATGTGATTGATTTAGGAAAATAGATATACGAAGGTTTATAAAGTCTACAAGACCTTCGTTCGTGTGTCTGTTTTTGTTCATACGTCACATCAATTCAACATCCAGTATCCTAACATTTTAGAATATCGGATTTTTCAATATCCGGTATTCTAACATTTTCTAATTGGGCAGTTAGCAGTTAATTTAAAAAAAAAAAAAATATCCGCCCACACAACTCGTGATAAGTCACCACTTGACCGTGACATATAAATATATATATATATATATATATATATATATATATATATATATATATATATATATATATATATATATATATATAAATTAAAACCATAATTTTTACAACGTAATATGCCTGACGATGATGGAAGTATTCATATCGAAAGCGCTCGCTAAAGAAACTTATGGGTCCAACCTAAACAATTTTGAGAAAAACACAAAAAATTATTCGGAGATTGGAGAAGATAACCTCTCTCTCTCTCTCTCTCTCTCTCTCTCTCATATATATATATATTGATTGTGTGTGTGTGTATATATACAGGGTGTTCCATTAAAATGTGTACACACTTTAAATTATCTCAACTTGCTACATGAATACGCTATGCAATTTCCAACAGAATGGAGCACTTCCCCACTATCATCATGACGTAAGAGCATATCATGATAGTCACCTGTGAAACAGATAGGTAGGACGAAGAGGAAGTATTGAGTACTGTCTACGCTCACCGGATTTCAGAACACTGGATTTGGAGGGGGCATGTTATTCACACCATAAAACGAGCTACAATGAATGAGTTGAAAGCAACTATTGAAAGAAGATGTGTCAACATATCAATTGAACTGGTTAGGAATGTTTTCGATTCAATCAGTGAGCGTTGTCAGCTGTTCATGGACCACAATGGCCAATAATTTAAACACTTTCGATAATTAGCTGGTATCTATATTTGTTCACAGTATTTTGATGTATGAAATTCTTCTTTCTTATAATAAATGTTAGTTTTATGGTCATTTAAAAAGTGTGTACATTTTATTGGGACACCCTGTATACACATATATATTTTTCTAAGTTCAAAATGGCGTAATGTAAGCAAACAATGAGGTAATTGCAGCTTCTCTTCCAATTTTCAGATTTTTTAATTATGCCCAAAAGCATTTTATCTCCTTTTGAGTGATTGATAGTTGCTATTTCTTCTGATGAGTTATGGGCAAAAATTCATTGTTTGATATAATAATTATGTGAATGATTTTGTGCTACGAAACAGATACTGTCAAGAATTGTAAATGTCAACTGAATTAAAGGAATAAATTTTAAGATGGTCAACGTCATGAAATTTGGAATATAGACCTTTCTCATTTATTCATTATATGCTTTGTAATTACATTGAGCTTCTTAAATAAGGATTGGTATATATAAAAAGGAAATATAAGTGAATAAAGAATATTTCCACAGATATATATATATATATATATATATATATATATATATATATATATATATATATTGAGAAATTTTTTAAACTTTGAAGTATCGAATATAAAGATAAAATCATTTTTTTTTTTTTTTTTTTTTTTTTGCAAGTCCTATATTTCGCTAATACATAGCCTCATCAGGGTCGAAAGTCCGGTTCGTGAATTTCAATTTCTTTTTCTTCATTTTGGTACTATGGCGAAGAGACGAGAATTTACGTGTGTGTATGTATATATATATATATATATATATATATATATACATTTGGCTTAAGTTATTTTTCTGCGAATAATTATTTGTTTAAATGGCTGAATTCTAGTTTGATTGAATTCTCGAAGTGAGAAAGTTAAATGTCTGTACGCTTTATATATCTGAAATCATCTGAGATGAGTTATTTATTTATTTTATTTGCAAACAATTATCCTCATCTTCATGGTTGTTGTTGTTTTACCCCGTTTCGGCCAACTATTTCTTTGGCTTTCATCAGTTGGTTAACTGCGACGGGTTAGCAATGCTGAGCCTCTTAAATGTATCCGCAGTATTTACTGCTTATCACAGTTGTTGTTGTCTCAACACGTTTTGGCCAACTAATCCTCTGGCCTGCTTTGAGTAGGATTGAAACTGCTATCTTCAGACAATGCTCACCTGGAACTGTAGAAATTAAACGCATCTATCCACTGCACCATGGGCCCTGAAGACAACAACTATGGAAGGCAGTAATTACTGAGGATACAGTTAAGAGTCAACATTCTTATCTCGTTGCGGTTAACCACCTGAAGGAGGCCAGAGGAATAGTTGGCCGAAACGTGGTGAAAACAGCAATTATGAAGATGAGAATAACAGTTCGAAAATAAATAAGTCTGTACGTTCGTTTTTTATACGTGTGTATATGTGTGAAAGGATTAGGTATTGTGTGTGTGTACTGCTTCTGTCAGTGATGTATGCATAGGGCAGTGTATGAGTGGCGTTAATAAGCATTGTGTGCGTAACCTTTGTCGGCGTGTGCATGTGTATGACACTGTGTGAGTGAATTGGGAATAGTGATTTGCTCTCATTAGCCCCCAAGGGACAGAATGTGTTAGGAGACTGTACTATTTTGGACTACACTGATGGAATTCTAAAATTCTGATCTTTAAATGTTCATTAATCAGCTCTCCTCCTCCCCCCCCCAAAAAAAAAGGGAGCGAGTGACCCAAATCTTACCCTGAGTTTCTATTTATAGATGTACAATTGGGTAAGACAATGAAGATGGATGAAAACTCCGATGTGGAGAAAATCTATCTGAATCGTTACTGAAATTGTTACGAAGTTTGTTTTTTTTGTTTGTTTTTTTTTTAAACTATATTGATAAAATTGGGACACGAAAGTACTGGTGCTGG
>NC_136506.1:74900301-75182801 GCF_053919585.1 Euprymna scolopes
CGATGGACGCAATGGCAAAGACGTCACTTTTTTTTTTTATTCATGTTCTTTTCCTCCTTTGCAGTACAGGTTCGAACCTAACTGCCTACTACCACTTTTTTTTTTTTTTTTGCTCAACACACACCCTCCAAATACCCGGGCAACGCCGGGCACCTAGGCTAGTTTGCTATTAAAATACAGATGCAACTCTGGTTTTCCAACAATGGCTGGTCGAGCATCTCTTTTAATCTTAGCAAAATTAAGAGGAGAAACTTGATGACCTTTCCTCTACCAGACTAGATTACTAGACGACCAACAGATGGCCCTGTTTTCCGGGGAGATAGACATAAAAGGAGGATGATTAGAGTTCGGTATAATAGACCAGCACCGGTCCACTTTGTTTTTATTTGAAACCGACGGTACCGATGTTATTTTGATCTTCCGTAACACATATAAATAAATATTACGCTCTTACAAGAGGTAATTTGATAGTCCTGCGTCTACCAGGCTAGTTTACTAGACGACCGACAGATGGTGCAGTATGCATCATGACATTGATTTGTTTGTTTACACTGCTTCTGCTGGAAGCAGTATTCTTTTGTTATGAGATAAACAGAGAAACCTGACGTTGTCCGGGATTGAATGAGAATCAGCAAATGTTCCACACTTCCAATACTTTTATTGTCATTGAAATCGGTGAAATTGTCCATTTTTCAAACAAATTAATTGCTCTAGTCTAGGAGTGCACCAGGAGGAAGCTTCACTTGCCTCTCTATAATGGCTTAGTCTACAATACATCATATTCTACATTGCACTGTAGAGAACCTATTGCTGATTTTATAAACTTATTTTTGAATTATTTTTGAATTAAGACTTGAATTAAAGTTTAAAATGCAAAAGTCGTGTAACATGGTTCAATTGTGCTCTAAACAGAAACATCCATTTTGAATGCGCCCTGGTCTTATTAAAGAACCAACTGTTGATTTTATACGCTGAACCCTTCTGCTGATACGGTGGCAAAACTTCTCAAATGCTCTTGTGATGTTAGGCTGTATAAGGGTGTTAATTTCTGTAAAAAAAAATCGGATTGTTCCTTCTTTAATCGGATTTTTTATTTTTTCGATTATCGATTTTCGATACTTAGAAGGGGCATTCGAAAGCAAAGCTTATCTTAGAACACTCCCAGATATATTTACATTTGTAAGCATTTTTTTTAATTGCCTCAGCCGTTTCGGACACACACACACAATGCCTTTTATATATCAGTAGTGATTATATTTATTTTCATCTGACAACTATTCACATCTTGAATGTGATTTTCACAACGTTTCGGTCGATGTAACCTCCAACCTTCTTCTTCAAAAAAATATAACTAAGAACTGTATATGTGAAATCCCATGTAAATGTGGAAAACTACACAAAAGGTGAAACGGGTCGTCCATTGAAAGTACGGTTAGAAGAAGATCGAAAAGCCGTAGTACGTGGAGAGACTGAAAAATCAGGTATAGCTAGCCATATCTGGAACGAAAAGGGAAAGCATCTACCATTATGGAACGAAGTAAAAAATTATCTGGGGAATAACCAACTGCAAAGTAGACGTAATATAGAATTCAATATGACATGGGGACCAGTATAAACAATAGATAATATATACAAGTAATAAGTAAAAACATTAATATATACAAGTAATAAGTAAAAACATTAATATAGACAAGTAATAAGTAAAAACATTAATATATACAAATAATAAGTAAAAACATTAATATATACAAATAATAAGTAAAAACATTAATATATACAAATAATAAGTAAAAACATTAATATATACAAATAATAAGTAAAAACATTAATATATACAAATAATAAGTAAAAACATTAATATATACAAGTAATAAGTAAAAACATTAATATATACAAGTAATAAGTAAAAACATTAATATATACAAGTAATAAGTAAAAACATTAATATATACAAGTAATAAGTAAAAACATTAATATATACAAGTAATAAGTAAAAACATTAATATATACAAGTAATAAGTAAAAACATTAATATATACAAATAATAAGTAAAAACATTAATATATACAAGTAATAAATAAAAACATTAATATATACAAATAATAAGTAAAAACATTAATATATACAAATAATAAGTAAAAACATTAATATATACAAATAATAAGTAAAACCATTAATATATACAAATAATAAGTAAAAACATTAATATATAAAAGTAATAAGTAAAAACATTAATATATACAAATAATAAGTAAAAACATTAATATATACAAATAATAAGTAAAAACATTAATATATACAAGTAATAAGTAAAAACATTAATATATACAAATAATAAGTAAAAACATTAATATATACAAGTAATAAGTAAAAACATTAATATATACAAATAATAAGTAAAAACATTAACATATACAAGTAATAAGTAAAAACATTAATATATACAAGTAATAAGTAAAAACATTAATATATACAAGTAATAAGTAAAAACATAAATATATACAAGTAATAAGTAAAAACATTAATATATACAAGTAATAAGTAAAAACATTAATATATACAAGTAATAAGTAAAAACATTAATATATACAAGTAATAAGTAAAAACATTAATATATACAAGTAATAAGTAAAAACATTAATATATACAAGTAATAAGTAAAAACATTAATATATACAAGTAATAAATAAAAACATTAATATATACAAATAATAAGTAAAAACATTAATATATACAAATAATAAGTAAAAACATTAATATATACAAATAATAAGTAAAAACATTAATATATACAAGTAATAAGTAAAAACATTAATATATACAAGTAATAAGTAAAAACATTAATATATACAAGTAATAAGTAAAAACATTAATATATACAAATAATAAGTAAAAACATTAATATATACAAGTAATAAGTAAAAACATTAATATATACAAGTAATAAATAAAAACATTAATATATACAAGTAATAAATAAAAACATTAATATATACAAGTAATAAATAAAAACATTAATATATACAAATAATAAGTAAAAACATTAATATATACAAATAATAAGTAAAAACATTAATATATACAAATAATAAGTAAAAACATTAATATATACAAATAATAAGTAAAAACATTAATATATACAAATAATAAGTAAAAACATTAATATATACAAATAATAAGTAAAAACATTAATATATACAAATAATAAGTAAAAACATTAATATATACAAATAATAAGTAAAAACATTAATATATACAAATAATAAGTAAAAACATTAATATATACAAATAATAAGTAAAAACATTAATATATACAAATAATAAGTAAAAACATTAATATATACAAATAATAAAAACATTAATATATACAAATAATAAAAACATTAATATATACAAATAATAAAAACATTAATATATACAAGTAATAAATAAAAACATTAATATATACAAGTAATAAATAAAAACATTAATATATACAAATAAAAAGTAAAAACATTTATATATACAAATAAGTAAAAACATTAATATATACAAATAAGTAAAAACATTAATATATACAAATAATAAAAACATTAATATATACAAATAATAAAAACATTAATATATACAAGTAATAAGTAAAAACATTAATATATACAAGTAATAAATAAAAACATTAATATATACAAATAATAAGTAAAAACATTAATATATACAAATAATAAGTAAAAACATTAATATATACAAATAATAAAAACGTTAATATATACAAATAATAAAAACATTAATATATACAAATAATAAAAACATTAATATATACAAGTAATAAGTAAAAACATTAATATATACAAATAATAAGTAAAAACATTAATATATACAAATAATAAAAACATTAATATATACAAATAATAAAAACATTAATATATACAAGTAATAAATAAAAACATTAATATATACAAATAATAAGTAAAAACATTAATATATACAAATAATAAGTAAAAACATTAATATATACAAATAATAAGTAAAAACATTAATATATACAAATAATAAAAACATTAATATATACAAATAATAAAAACATTAATATATACAAGTAATAAGTAAAAACATTAATATATACAAGTAATAAATAAAAATATTAATATATACAAATAATAAATAAAAATATTAATATATACAAGTAATAAATAAAAACATTAATATATACAAATAATAAATAAAAATATTAATATATACAAGTAATAAATATAAACATTAGTATATACAAGTAATAAGTAAAAACATTAATATATACAAATAATAAGTAAAAACATTAATATATACAAGTAATAAATAGAACATTAATATATACAAGTAATAAATAGAACATTAATATATGCAAGTAATAAATAAAAACATTAATATATACAAGTAATAAATAAAAATATTAATATATACAAGTAATAAATAAAAACATTAGTATATACAAATAATAAATAAAAACATTAATATATACAAGTAATAAATAAAAACATTAATATATACAAGTAATAAATAAAAATATTAATATATACAAGTAATAAATAAAAACATTAATATATACAAATAATAAATAAAAACATTAATATATACAAGTAATAAATAAAAACATTAATATATACAAGTAATAAAAATATTAATATATACAAGTAATAAATAAAAACATTAGTATATACAAATAATAAATAAAAACATTAATATATACAAGTAATAAATAAAAACATTAATATATACAAATAATAAATAAAAATATTAATATATACAAGTAATAAATAAAAACATTAGTATATACAAATAATAAGTAAAAACATTAATATATACAAGTAATAAATAAAAACATTAATATATACAAGTAATAAATAAAAATATTAATATATACAAGTAATAAATAAAAACATTAGTATATACAAGTAATAAGTAAAAACATTAATATATACAAGTAATAAATAGAACATTAATATATACAAGTAATAAATAGAACATTAATATATACAAGTAATAAGTAAAAACATTAATATATTATATGGAAAAATGCGCGCATGAAAAGTAATATTCTTAAGATTTTATTAAACCTGGAAAAGTAAAGGACAAGAAATTCAACCTGGAAAAGTAAAGAACAAGATATTCTAGTAAAGTAAAAAATAAGAATTTGTTAGACTTAAAATATTGCAGCTAAAAATAAAATTTGAATATTGATAAATATTTTATTTATTATTTGCATATGTTGTTGTTTATTGTTGAGTTAGAAAGGGTGTCAGTCGCTGGATTGAACTTATTTCCCCCCTATTATTTGCATATATTTATGTAGTGAAAATTGGTTGAATAAAATTAATTCATTAGTTAGTTAGTTAGTTAGTAGATGGAATTAATAATTTTATAATTTACATAAAAATGAATTAAATGATCCTAATTATGATATAATAAAATTAATTTTTATGTAAATTATGAAATTATTAATTCCATCTACTAACTAACTAACTAACTTACTAATGAATTAATTTTATTCAACCAATTTTGACTACATAAATATATATGGGCAGTGGTTAGAGTCCTTGGAAAAATCAATTGTAAAAGTGATATTCTCCTGAAGGTTCAATCATTAGTGTGGGCGATTGAAAAAAAAATACAATTGTGAATTACTTAGGACCTCTATCCAGTCATGGCTGACGGAACAAGAGCATATATATATGCATATATATTTATAGTAATTAGTAAAAACCTGAAAAGAGTGCTCATTACTATTGTAGAGCAAAGATATATATATTCTTATTACCGTTTTATTTGCTTAGTTGCACGTTTTGATTACAGAATCGTATTAACGATCCAACAATTTCATCAAATGTTACAGAAATAATTATTATTATAATCATTATATTATCATCATAATAATTTCTGTAAAGGCTGACGAAATTGTCAGATCGTTAATACGATTTGGTAATCAAAACATGTTTAACTAAGCAGATAAAACGGTAATATATATATATATATATACAGCATAATCACGTTGACATTGGTTCTTGTCAGATCACCAAAGTTAAGCAACGTTGAGCCTGGCTAGTACCATATGGGTGACTATTTGAGAATTCTAGGTACTCTATGTGCTCTCCGCTTATCTCAGCATTGTTTCCAGTTGTCCTTAACCTCAACTTGCCACTGATATTTATAATGCCGACTCAGGAGAGGTGTAGTTGGAAGTTGCAAAACACTTGCCACAAAAATTCTATGCACAGGCACCCTTACAGTGGGTATCCATAGTCTGTTAAGACTGAAGGAAGCTACTATATGTATATATATATTTTTTATGTCGCTTTTCTCTTTCATCCCTATCATATTACATTTATAAAAAAAAGTCTAGTCTCAAAATTTTTTTAATTTCTAATTTGAACGATGGTAAAAACGGCTTGTGGAATAGACACCCCATTTTATGAGGCGGGGGGTGGGGGTCAAAGTATTTGCCCCAAATTCAACCTTGATATATGTTGTCAGCGTATCCACCTGCAAAGACTATAAACCTTAAAATAAAAAAGTGGAGGCAGTGTTGTGCGAAGAAAAATACACTATTTTATCGTGGGTGTGTAGAACAATGAGTTACAGTGCATAATGCATGTCATTATATCGCGAAAACTACTTGTCTCTGCAAAAGTTAAAATAGATTGTCTTATTCAGCATAGTCTAAAACATATAGAAGTTATCAGTTTGAAGGAAATGGTGTAGTTGGTGTTAAGGTAAAAAGTACATAAAAAGGTAATGTCTGAGCAGTGTGGAAAATGATTTGTGAAAAGAGAAATAAACAAAAAACAATTATATTATAAAAAAAATATAACAAATAAGTATATCCGTAGGCAATGTAATAAAGAGGAAATTTGTACTTTAGCGGCATAAATTATTTGACAGAAAAAAAACTGGCGTAAATGTAGTCAAATACAAACTGAATGAAAAGTAATGAAAATGATAATTTATCTGGATGTAATTTAGGCTTTCATTGTAAAAATGTGTTTTATATAAAATGAAATAGTTCTATGAATTCAAAAGGGAAAAATTTTTTTTTTTGTTTTTGCCTAATCACCCCAATGTAGGATCGGTGC
Source organism: Euprymna scolopes (assembly GCF_053919585.1). Classification (NCBI taxonomy): domain Eukaryota; kingdom Metazoa; phylum Mollusca; class Cephalopoda; order Sepiida; family Sepiolidae; genus Euprymna; species Euprymna scolopes. The sequence goes on from NC_136506.1 coordinate 74,907,387, forward strand.
CACTTTGATGTAGGGGGCTACTGTCTCTTACTAAGAGAATCGGCGGAAATTTATGAAATTGCACTCCCCTTCAAAATTCTACAATTTACATTTTTTTTCTTTTTTCACGTTCATCTTATTGAGTACAAGCTTAACTTTCAGATTAAAAACACAATTAAATTTTTTTTTAAATTTATGACTTCTTGGGAATTCGTTTTCAATTATAAGGTTGAGGAAAATATTATCGCAATGTTTTTTCTCAATTATGGTCACAAAGTATCTGTTCAATTTAGTAGAACATTATAACTGAAACCGATCCCCGACGATAAAAGTCCTAAGAATTTTTGAGATCTGAAAGGTGAGTTTGTAATCGATGAGATTGATATGAATAAAGTGTAAATTGTGGAAATAAGAGTGGGGGTGAGGGTCAATTTCTTAAACGTCCGTTAGAGATTCGTTCATATTATTATCTCATAAGTTTTGATGCTCGATCAAACGATATTATTTATTAAATCAAATCATTAAAGAAAGAAAACTTGGGCGATTTTTTTTTGTTTGTTTTTAATTTTTTCAGCGACTGGAAATATTGTTGGTTCACGAAAGGTACGACAATTTTGTTTGTGTAACATTAAGGTAAATGCTATAGTTAATTTTTGTAAACAGTATGTAAAGTAGAGGAAAATCGACGATAAGAAAGTATCAAAGATTTAAAGCAATGCATGGCAATTGAGGCAGCCATATTGATTAAGGGCTGACATGTTTTTTGTATAATTGTGTATAATCCGGAATTTCATGGTCACAGCCAATGAGAATAGGCAGAATGTTAGTGGGGAGAAATCATTATTTTCAAATAGTGAAGTGTAATGGTAGTTGTATGTGTGTGAGTGTTAATCCAATTAATAAGGGTGTCAGGTCAAAATAGTTATAATGGTTATATATTTACCCAGTCTTGACTGGGAGATTGGCAGGACTTTTCAGGTAGAGGGGAAAATACGAACTACTTCGTCTATAGATTTTGGCAATCGTGATGTCCCTATTAGGAAGTAAGATAGGATTTTAGTATAACGAATGAAAGTGTCTGTAATGGCGTACAAAAGTTACGTAAGATGGTGGGTAAAAGTTTAGACATAATAAATTTGTATGCGGCATCTGTTATTGCAAACCTACCGTTTGGTCCAAGGGAAATTTCTGCAATCAAATATTATATACTGATATACAGGGTGTCCACAAAGTCTGGCTACATTATGTAGCCAGACTTTGTGGACACCCTGTAGATTATGTAATCAGACTTTGTGGGCACCCATTTAGATTATGCAGCCAGACTTTGTGGGCACCATGCAGATTATGCAGCCAGACTTTGTGGGCACCATGCAGATTATGCAGCCAGACTTTGTGTACACCCTTTAGATTATGCAGCCAGACTTTGTGGACACCCTTTAGATTATGCAGCCAGACTTTGTGGGCACCCTGTGTATATATATATATATATATATATATATATATATATATATATGCACACACCTTACTCCTTGTGATGTCACCAAAGTTAGCCGTTCCTAGGCTCTGGTTGGTCACATGAAATCTGCTCGCTGCTCTGATGAAGGGTCCCATTCTATCAAATTATTATCTCCTCACATTGTAAAAGATCAAGTCGGCAATCGTCCAGCGTTAGTCATTAGAGTTCTACCGCTGAGAAGTAAAGATTACTTGCGTTTGTGTAGAAAAACTTTTAAATTCACTCTCTACTTAGTGTTTTTGGACTGGCTCGATTATCAAGTTCTGGGCGATTTTAGTTTTGTAATATTAACCTTAAGCCCAGGGTCTGCGGTGGGCAAGCAAAATGGAATCTCTGAAGCTTTTTATGCTTCATCTCATATTAAGAATCAGCCGGCCATGACACCACCTCTCTTCCAATAGAATTTGATTAACAATTATCAAATTATTTTTATCATCTTAAGATTTTTGCTAATTTTTATAATTTTTAACCCTTTATGACCTTAATTATGATGTAGATGATTAAAAAATATTTATTGTTAATTTTAGTCAGTTTAAAGGGTAATTTATATGATTTTAAGACTTTTTCACTCTTCAGCGGTCTTTCATTATGAAGTTCAGTAGTTAAACTACCACTGAGAATTTTTGCACTTCATAAACTTACCTTGATTATTATCCATAGTGCTTGAAAACTGTGTTAATGATAACAAACGAAACCCTCCACTCTCTGAGACAGATGGCGGCATTGGACAGTTGCAATCTGGAGGTATCTAGCGTTTACCCAGATACTGAACTAATACGTACAAGGCGTGTTTGAATCAATTCTCACTTTATTTATGCCGTTATAGTTATTTATTTACGACTGAAGGAATTAGTTCAACCAGGTCATAAAGTGTTAATCTGTGGGAATCCGGCTTTTTTTTTTCTTTTTTCTTCTTTTTTTTTCTCTCTTATTGTTTCCTCGAGTGCGAGGAGGGGGGGGGGTCTCCTCCCACCCCTAGATCCACTGTCACATGAACAACGCACGCACTTTTCCAAAATGGAACTTATTCAACCGTTCCAGGCTCGGGGATATGTCTCTTGAAAGTCGGTCATTAAGAAGTGTGCATTCATCTTTTGTCTTTTGACTAGCACTGGTTACGAAAGCTGGGTAGCCCATTTGTCATCAGAATTTCTTATTCACATGATGAGAAAAACAATTCCTTTCTTTTTCGCCAGGTTTTCGTTTCTACTCGAATTAAATTGTAAGTTTGTTTTTTGTTTTTTGTTTTTCAGAAAAAAAAAAAACAACAAATTTTGCATTAATTCTTTTCAATCTGATAATATTGTCACATATAAGAGATCGTGCGTTTGGTTCTAATAGAAATCAATGTGTTAACAGTTTAAAAAAAATTCAAATCAGTTTCAATAAGGATCAAATTTTTTTACTGTAATTTTGATGAGATCATACAAATTTACCTTCAATTCTATCCAATTAAAGATTCCAATTATTGCTTACAAGGGAGGTAATTTAAAACAAAAGACAATATCAAGATCAAACACAACTTTTCTCAACTAAATTTATATAAGGAATCCAACGATGATATTCATTTTTCTACTACCTATATATTATATATCCTTATTTATATAAAATTTAAACAAAAAAAAGTACTCGTCCCAAGATGGGTAAAATTGATTTATTGAGCGGTACAGTTTTTCATCATTTGTCCTTTTATGAATATTACAAATATTAAAATTAAGGTATCCTAATGTTAAACCTTATATATCATAATCATTATTTGATCAAAATCCATTACGTGATTTCGATTCTAAAAGATATGTAAACTCTTCTATTATGAGTCAGTTGTAGAAATGTATGTATAATTTTTCAGTTGCACATTTTCCAAATACGTACGGACGTATAATTTTTTTAATAACTGAACGACTCGCTCATGTTTATAAAAACCTGTCTGTATTGACATTTTAACTCATACTTGTGATAAGTGGTACGCTGTGAGAGAAGGAGGTAGAAAGAAAAATAGAGGTGATGAGTTGGCGGATTTTCAATGAATTCAATTGGTTACGCACGAGTCTTCTTTGTTGTGTGTGTGTGTTTATATTGGCCAATTGTTCTCTTTGTCTGACCATTGACGTCACCTCCAGGTCAGTATCTAGGATGTCCAGGCTAGTTCTTTATGTTTTACTTGTAAAAAAAAATCCGGCATTGCCCGGCCAAATACTGTGAGAATTTTGAATTGGTTGACTTGCCGAGGGTGAGTCGGTGGGGAAGAAAGGAGTGCTGGTAGCTGTGACCAACACGGTCGGTGGTCCGTTAATCAAAGAACCTGAGTGCCTATTCCTTACAAGTTAAATAGACATTTCAGTCACGCGTGAATTTCTGCAGAATTTCTTACACGTCTTCTTTTTAACTTCTGTATAAAATTAAACTAAATATAGCCTATATTTGGATCCCTTAAAATTAGCAGCTATGTTCCAAAATTTATAATGATCGGTTAATTAGTTAAGAAATGAATCCTGTACATGCGAATATATAAATATATAGACATGCCTAACTTCATAAAGACAGATTTTGCTGATTGTGTATACATTAAAAAAAAAAATGTGCTACAAGTATTTTTAAGAAAAATTAATTCATAATTATCTTCTGTTTAAAAATAGCAGGCTCTTAATTTAAGTCAAGGGAGATAAGTCAGTTTGTTATACAGAATCGGTCACACAACTCTTTCACATTAAAACATACGATAAAACTTAATAATTCGATAAATTACATTTTTACTTGTAATTATTTTTCTACTGTATCATTTTGCGTAATTTTTGGAGTTAGTTCGTAATATTTGCACCTGAAATATGTTGATTTAAAAGCTCACCACTCCACCCAAGCAATTTTTATTTTATTTTATCAGCTGTTATCATTAAAAGTATATATTATCAGTGATGAATCCCTGATTCATCAGCTACCAGTTGCTCTACGTCATGTTGTAAATAGAGAAAGAGAAGACGAAAACCGTTTTTTTTTTGTTTTTTTTTTTGCTTTTTACTCATATGGGACCTGTCTACACTAGAGATTCACGACGTGGGGCCCACGCCCTACAAGGAGACCACTTTAAAGATAAGCTGTCTCGCTGGGTATCCAATTAAGATGAAACTTTTTTTTTCTGTTTTTATTTCCGGGTTGGAAGAAGCTCTCTAAGTAATAAAATTTCTGGTGAATCAGAAGAATAGGCGACTCGAAGTCCGCAGGCAGCAAACGGTGTCAGATAAAAAAAAGAATTCGCATTTATGTTTGATTGATTGACTAGTTGTTTTTGTTTTACGGCATATCAACTCTTTTCAAGTTATTTAATTCCAAATCCAGTGATTTTGAATAAAAAATTTTTTAATAGAATATATTTGTTTTTTTTTTTGTTTTGTTTTAAGTCTATTTCTATTTAACCCATAGTTGGGACCCTAACAGGTACTACAACTCCGGATCAGAGTGGACCTGGGAGCAATGACAATTAAAGGGTGGCTCCACACTCCCTAAGGCCTGCAAGCTGGGGCCTCACCATCGGATATAGTTTAAGGTCATATCCAGGACCAATTCACATTTATATAAAAATGTTCGATTAAAATAATAATAATTTTTCTGCCTTTCCTGTGAGATGGTGATATTTTTCATTTACAGGAGTACACATGCAATATGTTCATTGGAGCACATTCCGTCGAAGTACTTGTAAAACAAGCACAGGGATGCAATATTGCAGCGATGAGTCAGGGGTTGGAGATGGATAGACAGTGTGGGACCTATTAGGTTATAAATTTTTTGTACCCTGTACAAGAGGGTGTGTCTAGTGGCTGGTGTATCAACCCAGATGTGGTGAAAATGCCTGAGCAAATCGTGACTACTACTCCCTTTTTTTCCACCCGCCTTTCATTGCCAAACTTTTTTTTTTTTTACATGGAAATCGTTTCAGACAAGACATGAAGCTACTTAATGTAAGGAGTTAAAAAAGAACAAAAGATGATCGACGCAAAGACAAAAGATGTCTATTAGATGTGAAAAGAAAAAAATGCTAAAATAAAATAATTAATGAATAATTAGGAGCAAAACAGTCAACAGGAAGAGAGTTCCACAAACCTGTGGTTCTTAGAAAGGAGCTACTGGAATAGGAAGCTGTAGTAAAATGTGTTAAAAAAAAAAGGAGAAAAGGTTTAAAAGGCGATACTCAGAAGTGAGCAGGCAACAGACGGGGTTGCAACAAAGAATTGCTATTCAATGACCTGCCACCAAAACAGGGTCTGTTAACAAGTATCAAATGTTTTGCTGGAGTAAAGAATTAATGATCTGGTCTCCTTGATAACAAAACATTAATCATTAAATCATTTCTCTCTGGTAGGTTTATAGGAGTATTGGTTGATGAGCAAAAATCAGAAGCTCACAGTATTAATGCTGGAGTCTCTCAGTAGTACATCCTGGGCCCAACTCTCTTCCTGATCTCTATCAATGATCTCCCAAATCATATCTTAAGACAATTCGTAGACATTTATGTCGACAACACTACCATCTTCAAAGGCCGTAAATGACCAAGTTTTCTCTGATTCTCTCTCCTCTGATCTTGAGCACGTTGTGCAATAGGGAAATGGGTTGCCGGTTAATTTTAATGCATCTAAAACCAAGCTTCTATCTTTCCATCAGCAAGGCTCTGACTCCCCTCTGACATCAATTGAAATAAATAGGTCTCAACTTGAAGAGGCTCCATGTTTTGACAAGTTATTGGGTCTGATCTTCACTCCTGATCTGAAATGGAACACGTACATCAAATCTGTTGCCAAGGTGGTGGAATCATTCTACCACTCCAATAGATATCTCACTGCCGATGCAATTCTCAACTTCTATAAAAGCCAAGTATGTCCAAGGATGGAGTACTGTTACCACATCTGGGCAAGAGCTGCTAGAAACAGCTTATCCTGCCTTGACAGAGTTCAAAATAGACTTTGTAGCCCAGTAGGGGATGCTCTTTTCTCTTCCTTGTCGCCTCTTTCCCACATAGATGTTGTGAGCCTGTCTCTGCTTTGTTTAGGCTTCTTGTTTCCTTGGGGAACATAGGGCTGCAACAATGCTCCTCAAACAGACCTGGTTCTGGCTGGTCCTCTTCAGTTTGGCCCATGTCATTCTGGCAACCCTGGTCTTAGAGACACGCAAGCCCCTTAACCACGCCAAGGTTGCACTCGCTAGAAGGAACCTGTCTCTGCTTTAGGGTTAATTTCATGGCAAGTGCTCGTCTGAGCTTCAATCTATGGTCTCTCTTTGCCAAACTTTCATGAAAAACACTTATCTAGCTAAAACCACTATCAATAATTTCCCCCACTCTTTATCTGTGCCTAAATCTAAACGTAGATTCCGTGAACAAAGCTTTTTTCTTAGAACTGCACACCTGTGAACTCTCTTCCGTTTCACTGCTTTCCAGCTGACTGCAATATGGTCGTCTTCAAGTCTAACGTAAACAAGTTCTTGATGAGCCGTTCCACTTAAGTTAACAAATTTACCGAATTTCCACTACTAACGATTACTACGGTATTGTTCCATTGAGTACAGTACACTCAGTAATCCTTATCCTCGAGTGGCCTCCAGCTTTGATAAGTGATGACTACTTTGGAAAAAAAAAAAAGAAAGAATGACAGAACTATATATATATATATATATATATGTGTGTGTGTGTTTTTAATCTCACCCCCTACGATCCTCCTACTCCCTCTTCTAGCAACAAGTACCATTTGCTGATCTTCACTTATTTTGGCCACAATATTCCCCAAAGGCTGAGGTCACAAGACGTAGTTATCATTCTTATACTCATTTTTTTTTTCCACAAATGAAGTATCATTTTTTCCACAAATGAAGTGAATTGATGGAAACCACTAGACCAATGAGTCAAATGAGCAGGAACAAAGGAAGCAGGTAATAAATCAGACAAACTGCAGTTCTTAGGAAGAATGGATATACTGCATTTTGTTTTTTTTTTAAATGGCGCACATAAGACTGTATCCATCTTTTGATGGATACAGTCTTATGTGCGCCATTTAAATTTGTATGCAAAGAGTATATCCCCTCACACACACACACACACACACACACACACACACACACACACACACACACACACGTGCACACCGCTTTTGAGATCTTTAGGAAATGCCACGCTTGCAGAAGCAATTATCTGAGAAAGGAAACAGGATTCCTCCTATGTTTATTCCAAATAACCGCCACCTGTTGTTTTCTTTTATATATATATATATATATATATATATATATATATATATATATATATATATATATATATATCTAAGATAGTAGTTTCTCCTTTCCTTTGAAAGTTAGCTGGAATTTCTGGAGGACTGAAGATTTTTAAGTGAGATAAGTAAATGCAAAGTATAACATCTATATAAGTTTAGTACAAGTGTACACGATGAGGCCTCAAATTTCTAGCCTCGTTTTGATCTGAAAAATTAGGTCATATGGTTTTAACTGACCGGTGTCACATAAAATAACATAACATCCTTTTTATATATAAAGTGCGGTTTTTCAATCATTCTTCCCACTCTTAAAAGTCGAACAGAAATAAACTTTTTTTTTTTTCAATAAAACAGTCCCCCTACCCCATTTTATATATTTTTTTTAGAAATAAAAAGTTATTTTTGTTTCTTTTTTAACTGATGGCTTTTCTTGATTTTAAATTTTTAAACAGAAAAAAAAAATTCTATCATTTCTCTCTGACAAATTGAACACAGGAATTTCGCTTCTAAGCATCCTTTTCCATTAAAAAGGCCTGTGTTCCCCATGGTTTCATCCATGTTAGTTCAATGATGTGACATCGGCCAGCTAGTACCACGTGACCTAGCTATTGCCAATATAAAAACGAGGTTATAAATTTGCCCCATAAGTTGCTTGATCTTGGTGAAGTGAGAGAGAGGGGTCGGAGGAGCTAATTAGCCATCATGGTAGTAAGGCTGTGTAGCAATTGTTGAATACCAGCTGATGCATTCTGTCACCATTCCAGCAACCTAGACTTTTCTTTATTGGAATAGGTATAATTCGGCTCGATTCCAGACTTTGGTGAAAGGAGAAAAAGCTAGTCAGCCAACAGTAAAATCATGATGTCTATCTTTGAATACCTTAGGCACACTGTATTCAAATAACTGCTGTTTCTCAGTACCGCCATTTTTCAATGTAGCTAGAAATGAGTGGGCGCTTTAAACGATCAAATCTGAAATTATTGAGCTTGTGCAATGATGGTGACTATTACAGCAAAATATGTGGACGTTCGCAACAGATATGGTGACATTTAAAACAGGATATGTTCACGTTTGCAACAAGATATGATAACGTTTACAGCATGATATGTTGGCGTTTGCAACAAGATATGATAACGTTTACAACAGGATATGTTGGCGTTTGCAACAAGATACGATAACGTTTACAACATATGTTGGCGTTTGCAACAAATATGGTGACGTTTACAGCATGATATGTTGACGTTTGCAACAAGATATAGTAACGTTTACAGCAAGATATAGTAACGTTTGCAACAAGATATGTTGACGTTTAGCAAATCTTATACTTTATATTTTTGCAAATTTTCGTGTTATTACATTTTAAAGAAATGTTTTAGAATTTTGTAGAAAAAGTATTAAAAAGGTTAAAAAATGTTTCACTTTGTTGTACAATCGTTAAAACGTTGTTGACACGTGGACAGCAGTTTGCAAGATGCAAATAACGTTCCAGATAGGTTGGAGGTAATTTTGATTTTCAGATATGCGATAAAGACTTTTGTGACTGCGTCCATGCACTCTAAAAAGATCCATCGCTCGTCAGGTAGCTGGATTTGTCGTCCATATTATATATATACTAACGAGTCATCACATATCAAGTATAAAAACCACTCGAAATTAAGAGTTAATGGAATTACTAAATTATCAGGTGAATGATGATGAGCATGAATATCATGAGAGGATTCAAAATAATGAATAAAATTTGATTATTTACAAGGATTGTTTATGACACTTGTTTATTGGCATTGATTAGAAGATAACCATGTTGTAGATCTCAGGGAAGAAATCTTCAGGCAACGTGTTTCACAAATGGGAATTTCTTTGAAAAGTTTTAATCGATTTGGTAACCAAAGATTGGAGCTTGGTCGAGCACCACCCGTGGAAATAGCAATAAAGAATAGCAACGTCTCTTCTGTGAGAAAGGAACTGTACGGAAGAGAAAAACATTGTCAAGTTGATTTTGAACGCTGTTATTGAGCGACAACTCCCAAGCATATTTGAAATATCATTGCTTTGAAAAACTTCTGGGCTTGACCTTTACTCCTGATCTTAAATGGAACTCGTACATCAAATCTGTTGCCAAGGTTGCTGAAAAAATGGTCGGATCCTTCTATCGATCCAGTAGATATCTCACTGCTGATGCAATCTCTATCTATATAAGAGTCAGATACGTTCAAGGATGGAGTACTGTTGCCACAGGAGCTGCTAGAAAGGACTTGTCCTGCCTTGATAGAGTTCAAAATAGACTTTGTGGCCTCGTGGGAGATGTCCTTTTCTCTTCACTGTAACCTCTATCACACAGAAAAGATGCTGCAAGTTTGTCTCTGCTTTATCGTTATTTTCATCGAAAGTGTTCGACTGAGCTTCAATCTATGGCCCCCCTCGCCAAACTTTCGCAAGAAACACTCGTCTAGCTGAAAACACTATCAATAATTCCCCCCACTCTTTATTTGTGCCTAAACTTAAACGTAGATTCCATGAACAAAGCTTCTTTCTTAGAATCGCACACCTGTGGAATCGTCTTCCGTTTTCCTGCTTTCCAGTTGACTACAATATGGTTGTCTTCAAGTCCAACGTAAACAAGTTCTTGATGAGCCATTCCGCTTGTTAATAAATTTACCGAATTTCTATTACTGACGATTACTATATTGTTCAATTAATTGCTGTACACTCTTAACCCTTATTCCCGGAGTGGTCTCTGGGCCTTGATAAGTGATTATGCCTATAAAAAAAAAAAAAAAAAAAAAAAAACTCCTTTTGTTTTCGTTTTTTTTTTTTTTTTTTTTTTTTTTTTTTCCAAATAGAATTTTATCAGCAGTGGAGTTTTTTGAAAAACTTTTTTCTTTTTTTTTTTTTAATACTGTAAATCTGCATAAAATAAAAAATAGAATCAGTTTGTTTTTTTGTTTTTTTAATTCTTATGCCCAAAACAATAAGCAATTGTTGCCGCGTCAGCATTCACCTGTAGGGACGCCCTAGGCGACTAACAGCTAGATAATCCCTTTTAATGTTTTTCTGAAACTTTTATCACAATATTATAATGTTGGATAATCAAAACTGTCCTTTAAAATTGAAGAAAACTATTTGTTTATTTTTACGCTAGTTTAATTTTTAATAGTAGATCCCCCACCTCCAAAAGAACAACAACAAACAAGCAGTGTTCATCAAGTTGCTTCATTCTACAAAATTCTCGGGCAGAAATATTGCGTTCAAATCTATACGTACATAGCAAGCAATCTATACGTACATAAGCTAGCAATCTATGTACGTATAGATTGCTTCTTGCTATGTCCGTATAGATTGCTTGCTATGTACGTATAGACTTGAACGCAATATTTCTGCCCGAGAATTTTGTAGAATGAAGCAACTTGATGAACACTGCTTGTTTTTTGTTTTTTTTTTTTGTTTTTTGAGGTGGGGGATCTACTATTAAAAATTAAACTAGCGTAAAAATAAACAGTTTTCTTCAAATTTAAGGGACAGTTTCGATTATCTAACATTATAATATTGTGATTAATGTTTTAGAAAAATAATAAAAGGGATTATCTATTAGTCGCCTACAGGTGAATGCCGACGCGACCAGTATCAGAATTTTTGTAGGAATTTTTGACACCCCTAACACGAAACTACGAATACAATATAAAAATCTCGGAATTTCTGTTAAAAGTGGGTTATTTATTTTCTTTATGGATTATACTTCCAAAATAAACTATTACAGTTGTTTTAAAAGTAATAGAAATATTTTTTTTTTTAAAAACAGTAATGAATTTTCCGAACTCAATATTTTTCAATTTTTAAACTCAATATTTTTCAATTTTTAAATTTTAAAAATCTATCAAAATTTTTCTATTGATTCTATTTTTACGATATTTTCAGGGTCAATGTGAAATTTTATGTTCTTTCCAATAAATCGAATATAATATTTTAGACAAACGTTTTTTTTTTTTAATTCACGAACCCCCCCCCCCCATCCCAATTTTTAAGTGTCTATTAAAAAGTAAATACTTAATTTAGTAACCCGATGAGTACATAATTATTTACTCACAAATTGAAGAGAAAAGGTCAATACATAATATATTCAAATTTAAAAAAAAAAAAAAACATAGTGTTCTTTTAGAATTTTACCTGTAAAGTTTGAAGTTTAAAACCTTTTTTTTTAAACCACGTTATTTGTTTTTTCTTTTTTTTTTTAATGGAACCTTGGTCCTTGCTCCTTTAATTGAAAAAAAAATTAGGGCTTGAATTACATTTTTCGAGGAGTTATAAGCTTGGAAAGACAGGGGGTCGAATAATTCACGCCTCCCATTTTGTAAATGTCTAATAATAATTAATTTAGAACCCGATGAGTACATAATTATTTACTCACAAATTGAAGAGAAAAGGTCAATACATAATATATTCAAATTTAAAACAAAAAAAACATAGTGTTCTTATAGAATTTTACCTGTAAAGTCCGAAGTTTAAAACCTTTTTAAAAAAAAAAACACGTTTTTTTTCTTTTTCTTTTTTTTTAATGAAATCTTGGTCCTTGCTCCTTTAATTGAAAAAAAAAATTAGGGCTTGAATTGCATTTTTCGAGGAGTTATAAGCTTGGAAAGATGGGGTGGAATTATTCGCTATTTTCACGAAATTTCTGACACTGCCACGATAGCGATTGCTTATTGTTTTGGGCATAAGAATTACAAAAAAAAAAAAAAAAAAAAGGAAGAAAAACTGATTCTATTTTCATTTCATGCAGATTTCCAGTATTTAAAAACAAAATTGTTTAAAAAAACAACAAAAAAAAAACTCGACTGTTGATTAAGTTCTATTTCGAAAAAAAAAAAAAAAAAAAGAATTTTTTACTTTATTGTTTTCTTTTGGTAATTATGCAGAGATGGAACATGAAATTTAATTTTTACGGTATTTTTTTGTTGATTAAATATTTATGCGAAACTAGTTTAGTTGAATTTTCCAAAGTAAAAGAAAAAAAACATTTCTTAGTTATTTCATTTCAGTTTTTCGGTATGTTTTCTTTATTAAATTGTTACATGAAACTTAGACTAGTCGAAAAAAAATAAACAACAACCAAAAGAAAAGGTAAATATGTGGTTTAATACCATAATAGCCCCAACCAAAAACAATTATTTTTTTTAAGGAGGTTTTGGGGTCGCTGACAACGAATCTGATATTCAAGCCCGTCGCAAAATTACTGTTTGCATGGTATTAAAACCTAAACACTGGGACAACGCGCGAGCGCATAAACGAATTTACATTAGGTCAACCTCCACACTTTTCTTTAAAGTGATGACAAGTACTTTTCCTGATATTAATGCGTTTATTATCCAGTGTATTGCGTGTTGTTTTCACTGGTCGCCATATGTGTTGTTTTTGCGTGCGCACACATGGCGACCAGTGTAAACAACACGCACGCATTAATATTAGGAAAAGTACTTGTCGACGAGCGACGACCCATGTAAATTTGTGTATGCTACCGCGCGCTCGTGCGTAGTCCAAGCGTTCAGGGGTTAATACCATGCAACCGGTAAATTTACACGGGGTTGAATATCAGACTCGTTGTCAGCGCCCCAAAACCCCTAAGAAAACAAATTTTATTTACCAAAAAAACAAAACAAAACAAAAAACAAACAAAAGTAAGCACTACTACTGTGTCTTTTTTTTTTTTAACATATTCATAACAAGTATTGATTAGTTAAGAATTAATACACGCTTATTATTATTATTACTATTATTATTATTATTATTATTTTTATTTTTTTTATTTATTTTTTTTTTTTTTTACATTTTCACCCCAAACAAGGCACATTGCCACTTTGGTGTAGGGGGCTACTATCAGGGGAAACATCTACTGGGGTACTATGTAGGGATTAGGGCAGCAAGATGTTGGTTCACGTTGCACTTGAACTTATGCATGTCAGTACAGTTGGGGAAGCAGTGACCTGGAATGGAATTCCAAAGTCTAGCAGTTCTGGGGAAGAAACTATTGGAGTAGAAAGATCTTTTACATCTAGGGATCTCTACAGTGTGGGGGTGGGATTTTGCAGCTTGTCAGGTCTGTCGAGGGTGTTCACGTCGTGAGGGCACAAGTGCTTGCAGTTCTTCAGAGCATTCACCATTATAATACTTGTAGAACAGGCAGAGGGATGCAACGTTTCGACGATGGGACAGAGGCTGAAGTTTAGATGCCAGTTTAGGGCCTATCAGATTTGCGACTCTCTTTTGAACCCTGTCAAGGAGCGAGAGACTAGTAGCCGATGCACCGGCCCAAATATGACAGCAATACTCCATACATGGGCGAATAGTGGCCTTATAGAGGTACAGGATACTTTCGGGTGTTAGAAGTTTTCTAGCACGGTAGAGAGAGCCCACCTTCCTTGCAGCGGCCCTGGCAATGCCCTCGATGTAATTGTTCCAACTCATGTTTCCTGTGAACGTTAGGCCAAGGAGCTTGAGAGACGTACTCTCAGATAAAGAGTCGTTGGCCATTGCTATAGGTGGTAGAGAAGGTTTCTTGTAATTATTGAATGAAACCAGTTTTGTCTTGGTGGCATTGAACGTTACCATCCATTTTTGTCTCCATTCCACTACTGACTGGAGGTCATCCTCTAGTGTTTCTGCCATTACTTTAGATATATGTTCATTTGTTTTCCTGTCGTGCCTGCTATAGAGTGTGGTGTCATCAGCATATATACCCATCTCAGAGGCAATTTTGTCGGGGAGGTCATTTATGAATATCAGGAACAGCAGAGGTCCAAGGATAGATCCCTGGGGCACTCCCGCATTTATATCATATTGTTTAGATGTACGACCGTCGAGGACAACCTGGATTTTTCTCTTATCTAAGAAGGATTTAATTATGTTAAGTATTCTACCAGTGATACCGTAAGATCTAATCTTCCTGAGGAGACCCTCATGCCATACCCTGTCAAAAGCCTTAGATATATCTAGAGCTACCACTCTGCCCTCTCCCGCTTTGTCCAGTGAATGGTATATGCATTCAGAGATTACAGTGAGGATGTCTGCCGTGGAACGGGCTTGTCTAAATCCATATTGATGGTCGGTCAGAAGTTTAGCATCTGTAAGGTGCTGGACTAGAGCATGGTTAATTAAGGTCTCAAATATTTTGGCAAAAAGTGGGAGGAGGCTAATAGGGCGATAATTTAATGGGTCAGTTCTTTCGCCAGAATTCTTGAATACTGGTACTACAGAAGCAGTTTTCCAACAGCTCGGAAAGCAAGATTCATTAAGGCATTTGTTGTAGAGTTTGGAGAGAACTGGAGCTACTTCGGCTGAGCACTTTTTTAATAGCACAGCTGGGATGAGGTCGGGTCCACATGCTTTGGAAGTGTCAAGGTTTTTTATGATAGCATGCACCTGAGCAGGGGTGATTATCAGATCGTCTAGCGTCTAGATTATCAGATCTGTCCGCATAGGAAATTGAGGTAGGGGGTGGTTTAGAGGGTCCAGTGTGGAGTTTGAGGCAAACCGACTGGCAAGCATGTTAGCCTTCTCGGTTGCTGAGCAAAGAACCTCGTGATTGTTGGTTAGTGGGGGAATTGTTGATTGCCCATTATTTACTACACTGTTGTAGATTTTCCAGAAGTCACGAGTTCCTAGTTTTTGTGCTTCGATGCGTTTTTTAGTGGTTTCCGTAAATTCCCTCTTAGCTGTCGCTATTTCTTTCTTAATGTTACTTCTAGCTTCTATGTACTTCTGTCTGTTTGAACTGGACTTATGTCGGTTGAGCAATGGCAGTTGTGCAAGTCGAAGTAAACCATTGGGGAGAGTGGGGCTTGCTATAGAATTTCCGCATGGGAACATGCGCTTCGATTGCAGTTTTGAACCAGTCAGTGGTCTCGGTTGCACACTGTTCAGCAGGAAGAGAAAAAATATTTCCCCATGGGGCGTCTCTGATAAGATCTCTGATAGCTTCCCAGTCAGCCTTTTTATAATATCTCGTTGTTTTGAGCACTGGCTCTTCAGTTTTGGGTCTAGAGTTTAGGGCGATTTCAACCATTATCACCGCATGATCAGCGTTCCCAAGTGGGCTGTCGGCTTTCGTTACACAATCATCAGGAACTGTGGTCAAAAACAGATCTAATAGTGATGCGTGTTGTTCTTCCTGATCAGGGAAGCGGGTTGGTTATTATTATTATTATTATTATTATTATTATTATTATTATTATTATTATTGACGCGATAATTTCGTTTCACTTAAATGTGCGTTCCGTTCCATTTTCATTTTTTACATTCGTTCACAGCCGCTATCTTGTGGACATTTCAAGTAAACCTTGCCAAATATAAATAAATATTTCATAAAGTGATATATTTTTATAAGTATTATAATATAATACTAAAAACGAACACAAAACAGTGAAAAAAAAAAAAAAAACTGAAACAATAGCGTTTTATTTGCTCACACCAAGTCAGTCAGTAGTCACCTAAGCTTCCGTTACGCTTTTTTTTTCTTTCTTTTCCTATGTATTTGACATATGACTAAAAACGGTTTTAGAATACTTCGAAAGGCATTAGATAACTGCTAGTCGCCCGAGGCGGAGGCGCCCGTACTTGGAAATGTCGATGGGACCGTCCGGGCATTTTTGTAGGCCAGAGTGTACTTTTGACTCGTATTTTATTATTATTATTTTTTTAATATTTCCCTAATTCTGAAAAGAAAAAAAGATTTTTTTTTACAAAAATGTTTAACGCAAAAACAAAACAAACAGCTGCGAATGGTCGAAAACTCGATTCTTTTCTTGTTTTTGAATCTCCCCAAAATAGTGTAAATTACTAAATATAATTCTAATTTTATTTTATGCAGATCTGTTATTGTATTTTACAAATTCTTATGAAAAGATCACTTGTCCGAACATTATTGTATTTTCTTTAACAAAGATAATATATATATATATATATATATATATATATATATATATATATATATATATATATATATATATATATATATATATTTTTTTTTTTTTTTTTTAAATAGCACACGATAATTTCCACTGGCAAAAACCGGAAGTGGCTTTAAAGAAGTTGCTTCATAATCATCAGGAGCAGCAGCAATTAGACGGACATAAAGTAGACGTACATTTTTAGTACGACCCATTAAAAACGTGGGAAAAACCGGAAGTGAAGTGGAAGCAGTAATCGTAAAAATAACCAATTTTCCTTTAAAATATAAAATATTTAAGTTATTTTATATATGAATTTTTTTTTATTCATTTAACAATCATTTTCAGCGTTAAACGCGCAGGTTGAATGGACATATATAAAGAATATCCGTTCTTGTTTTGTTTTTAATTTATGTTGTTTTGGGGTTTTTTTTAAGAGTTGAAAGGCAAATTGTCTGTTAGCAAATTGGTATCTTTTCAATGTGACAGTTTGAATTACCGCTAATTTCACCAAATGGCAGACATTTTGTTTTGTTTTTTTATTACTGCCATTCATTTTTGTTGCTTTTTTTTTTTTTTTTTTTTTTTCTAATCCCGTATATCTAGATTCTCTTTAGCCACTCATTTAGTGAAAGGGAAACAAATTCCCTCATCAAACTAGCACGAGTACTTTCCCCAGTAATCTCTCTCTCTCTCATATATATATATATATATATATATATATATATATATATATATATATATATATATATATATATATATATATATATATAATGAGAGAGAGAAGTGTAAATATGTCGGTATTATTATACAAACACCGTGACAGCGTTAGGGTTAGGTTTAGGGTTAGGGTTAATTCGCTGTCACGGTGTTTGTATAGTTTTACCAATATGTCTATCTGCTTTTCACACTCTTTTAGCTCCACACATTTTTAAAATTTATACCAATCTGTATATTCATAATATTGTCCCATATCTCACTTGTGTGTACAGGGATCGTTCTAAAGTAAAAAACCCTACTTTTTAACTCAAAGTATTGAAAAGCTACGAAGACGAGAATAGTACTAATAAAACGAGTGGCCTTTTGTGCTTCAGAATTTATTTTTCTACATAGTCACCACCATTCTCAATGTACTTTTGCCAGGAATTCAATGATGCATCTCTGTTTCTGACGACAGGGGTTGCTTTCTTGCTTGCTGTCTCTCACCGTCAATATCTGCAACAGAAAGATGAAACTTTCAGGTCATGAATGCATAAGCTCAGTCATCATAACAATGCAATTTGCAATCTCTTCTGATCAATTTGGACGGGATAAAAAAAAAAGGAGGCATTACTTTTGGACCGTCTCTCGTATTAATGAGTCACCACTTATCAAAGACGAAATGCAACTCACAGGTAAGCATTAATGAGTTTAACTGTCAGATGACGGCGAGACAACACCTTGACGATTGGAGAGGGTAGATGAAACTATGGAGAATTTTATTATTTAAGTGGACGGCTATTTTTTTGGGGGGGGGGGGAATATACCAAAACGAGAAAATAAGTTTATCAGCAGAACAAAGG
Source organism: Euprymna scolopes (assembly GCF_053919585.1). NCBI lineage: Eukaryota > Metazoa > Mollusca > Cephalopoda > Sepiida > Sepiolidae > Euprymna > Euprymna scolopes. Next base: position 74,925,628 of record NC_136506.1, read on the forward strand.
TATAGGAAGTTGTTCACCAAGGCACACAAAGCAGCTAAAATGGGATTGTTAATTGTTCTGGGGTAGTTAAGACCCCTATATTCATGACAATATGGATCCGTCTGGCATTATGTAAGGCAGACATTTCTGCCGTTGAGCGAAGAGCATACACACAGTTTAACCGCTTGTAGTGAACACCAGGAGTCTTTCACCTTAATATTGTGACTCCTAACCAGGACCACAACATAAATCAAGGTATGGCAGTAACAGGAACAAAAGATTGAACAAAAAATAAAGAAAAAAATAGAGGTCAGTATATTTAGAGTTAGTTTACGGACAGTTTTAGGAATGGCAGTCAATTTTGTACAACAGTTACTGACAGTTTACAGACCGTCTTGAGTTTACGATGGTTGAAGACAGTTGCCAGTTTGATGTAGTTGAATGCAATTTGTGCCTTGGAGCAGATCGAGATGAGCTGATGTCAACTAATGAACATTGTCTTGATTGTGGATGTGGCCCTTAGTGCTTAGAGGGTTGTTTCCCACGATGGTGTCGCACATGCACTCAGAGCTGAACCGATATATACAGAATGTGTTGAAGTCTTGTTTCTTTTGAATTTGTGTTTTGAATAATTTTTTTTTTATACGTGTCAGCTAGTACACCAGTGTGAGAGACAATAAAAAAGAAGATAAAAGCCAAGACCACAAAAACAACATTGTAGTTTGCAATTGCTGTCGAGCAAGTACATGGTGGGACATTTGTACTTAAATGTGTTCATATATTTGAGAGTCCTTGCAGAACAAAGGGGATTCTTTAGCTGAGATATCGAAGGAGTCTGAGTCAATAATTTAAGGGGCATAAATTATTCCTGGGTTTGAAAAACTGTAATACAAAACTTATCCTACTCAATCAAACAAATCAAGTTTCATTGAAAGTTATTAATAAGAGTTAATAATCATTTGTTTTCATTGGAGAAAGAAAGTCAAGTGAGAAATGTTAGAAGTATTTAAAATGAATAAGTTTGTGAAGAGTGTGTGCGTTAGTGTCAGCGTGCTTAGGCTTATGCACGAGTAGATAGCTACCCTACACCAGACAGAAGGGCGACGGTGGTTGAGGTAAAATACTGTTGCGTGCCGGGTCTTTATAATTGTTATGGTGTTTGTAACTATGACGTGGCTGCTGATCGTCTGTCTTTGTGTGCACATGTCTGTATACAGTCATGAGTGTGTGCGCACATGTCTGTATACAGTCATGAGTGTGTGCGCACATGTGTGTATACAGTCATGAGCGTGTGTGCACATGTGTGTATACAGTCATGAGCGTGTGCGCACATGTGTGTATACAGTCATGAGCGTGTGCGCACATGTGTGTATACAGTCATGAGCGTGTGCGCTCATGTGTGTATACAGTCATGAGCGTGTGCGCTCATGTGTGTATACAGTCATGAGCGTGTGCGCTCATGTGTGTATACAGTCATGAGCGTGTGCGCACATGTGTGTATACAGTCATGAGCGTGTGCGCTCATGTGTGTATACAGTCATGAGCGTGTGCGCTCATGTGTGTATACAGTCATGAGCGTGTGCGCTCATGTGTGTATACAGTCATGAGCGTGTGCGCTCATGTGTGTATACAGTCATGAGCGTGTGCACACGTGTGTATACAGTCATGAGTGTGTGTGCATGTGTGTGTCACATGCATACAGTCTATAAGGAGATCTTAAGACTCATACTTTTTTTCCTTTCTTCAGTCAGTGCCCTCCACGACGGTTGCACTTCAATCAGAAAATCAAACCATTGTTTATTATTATTTGTAGACGGCTTTTATTCGTGATCTCCTTAATTTCTGAGAGGGCCTCTGCATCGCTGAATTGATTCAGATCTTCTTTTCTGTTTCCTCATTTTGACTGCAAGACTCCCGACTCTGAATCTCGGACCTTATCTCTCGCTCTCTAACTCCAACTCTAGCTCTGACTAGTTCTCTTTTTCTGACTAAAAACTGACGTGCGTCCCTTCCTTATATATTGGGGTTGCACGGTGTGGGGTGGCTCTCAACCCAATCGACGTTCTCACCTGCACTAGGCTGCACCAGCTGACTCCTTAACTTTGAACTCGCAGCTGCACTCACCATTCAGGTTGAAACCATGTCATTGAGTTTGTCAGCCTTAACCTTTCACATTCATGCAACAACTTGACGGCATCAAGTTGTTCGGGCCAGGTCCGCGTTATCCACGTACTGGACATATAACAATACGTGTAGACTTTGTTGTGGATTTACCATAGATTTCTCGACAAATGGCCTTCACTAGGGTTGAGTGGCAATAAGCCTCTTTATGGTTCCAGTCCTCTTGGCATTCATCCTTTGGAGGTCTGGTTAGTAATTTTTCTCATCGGTCTTTCCATTCTTTTTGCCACTTCATGACTATTTGGCATGATGTCAGTTGATGCTGACATTACAAAAATTTGTTTAAGGTGGGGGGGGGACAAACATTTCTTGATTTCTTGTGATGATCTTTTTGTTTTACTTCTGTTGCATTTTCTATATGGTTAGTTAGCGTTTGTAGCTCATGTGTATTAGTTTCTGCATTCAAGGGTTTTCCTTAATATTTCAGCCGTTTTCATTATCGTTATCCATTGTACTTTCTCTGTCACCATCTTGATTCCAATCTCTTTTCATTATTATCATTATCATCATCATTATTACCATCATTATCATCATTATTATTATTGTTTTTTTTAATACTAGTACTTCTACTATTATTGGTGTTATCTTGACTGTCTTTATCTTCCATATTCCTTTGAGCTCTCTGGCCAGTTCCGTGTATTTGCTTCACTTCTCCGTCTCCTTGATATTCACCCTGTAGCCTGCCGGGACGACAAAATCTACAATCTGGCAGAACTTTTCCTTCTTGTTAATTATGAAATCTGGTCTTCTTGCTTGGATGAATTTATCTGTTTGTACGTCCATGTCGCATAGGATTTTGTGATTTCTGTTTTCGAATACTGCTTCCGGTTTGTGCTTGTACCATTTGTTTGGGTGTTCATGATGCAGTTATTTGCATAATTCCCAGTGCGCTGCCTTCCCCACCTGATCGTGTCTATTATATTATTTTTGAGCTAGTTCACTGCATTCACTTATGAGGTTTATTCTTTCATCTCTTTGTCCACATAGTTTGCATTTGCTGTTTTCTTGTCAATCTTTGCATTGATATAGTTTGTTCTAATCGCGTTATCTTGTGTGGCTGTTATTAGAGATTCAGATTCTTTGTTTAGGTGTCCTTTTCGTAGCCATGTCTAAGTGTTTTCGTTAGTCTCCTCCTTTATCATCCTTATGAATCATCCGTGTAGCTGTTTCTCTTCCCATTTTTATCCCTTGCCTCTCTGTTCTGTCTTGTTCAGTGTCTCTAATTATTTCTTTGTTCGGCATTATATATTTTTCTAATTCTTTTTTTAGTCATTCACACAGTCTTCTATACAAAGTAGCTCTCTTCCATCGTCCTCTCTTTGTACATAGAGTTGGTCAGTATCATCCTTTGAGTGTAGTGCATTGTGCATGGTCATAAGTTTCCTGGTCTTCTGAACAAGATGCCTCAGTTCTTCTTCAGTCATCACTTATCAAGGCCTGAAGACCACTTGAGGACAAGTGTTAATGAGTGTAAGGTAGTCAATGGGACAGTATTGTAGTAATTGTTAGTCGTGGAAATTTGGTAAATTTTGGTAAATTGGTTCAGAATATATTACTAGTGATACTGCTTATGGGTTTATATCTTTTATTAGGTTTCTACTATATAGTTCTGTTTCTAAGAGTTTTCTTGTTTTTCCTGGGTATTCCTTTCTGATTTTCTTTTTCATTTCGGTTGATTTTTATGGTGTCTGCTTCCAAAACTCCTAAGTATTGGAAACTAAAAATGAAATTCTATCTGCAAATTGAAGTCGGTAGATGTTGTGACGAAGGGGGGTGGGGGTATGGGATAGGATTGCAGTTATTATCTCGCGTTTTAAATTTCACTCTATCTAAAGGCATACAAAATGAAACTTGAAACTTGAATAGCAAATACAATTTCTACCACCCTTTAATCTCTCTATTCCTTTCTCTCTCTCTTCCACCTTTTTTTTTTCTTTTTTTACCTCTCTCCCTAGCTCTTCCTCTTCTTCTATTTGCCCTCCACTTCTTTCTCATCCACACACACACACACACACACTTGGGTAACTTAAACTTGCTTCGAAATAAAATTTGATAATAAAACTAATTTTGTAATTATCACGTGTTTGTTTTTAGAGCAAGATTTGAAGAAGTGTACAGTCCGTCCTGTAAACACACACACACACACACACACACACACACACACACACACACATTTTCTCTCTCTCTCTCTATCTCTCTCTCTATCTCTCTCTCTCTCTATCTCTCTCTCTCTAAGTCTAAATGCACATAGAAAGAGAGAGAGAGAGAACAAACCAAGTCATGTGTTCATCAACGTTTCGTCTTTATTATAAGACTTCTTCTGGATGGACTAAATTAAGAGAATAAAATACCAGTACAATATTGGAAAACATATTTTTATTGTAATGAAAAGTATGACTTTGTTTTAGTTCAAAAATAGAAAAGTCATACTCCTCATTACAATAAAAATATGTTTTCCAATATTGTACTGGTATTTTATTTTCTTAATTTCATTCATCCAGAATGAGTCTTATAATAAAAACGAAACGTTGATGAACACATAACCTGGTTTGTTCTTTTTTATCTCTCTATCTCGTCAGAATACTATTTCCATTATTCTCATAATATATACATATATATTTTTTGGTCTGCTTAGTTGCATATGTTTGCACTACCAGAATTGAATTAACAATCTGCCAAGTCTGAAGAAACTATCGGATCGATTCTGGTAGTGGAAATATATGCAACTAAGCTGACCAAAAAATGTTAATAAAAACATTTTGCTCTATAGTAGTATTGAGCACTTTTTCAAGTTTTTTTTACCATTTACTCAGTAAATATATATATATATATATATATATATATATGATAAGCCCACGGTAATAGTAAATATTCCCTGTAAAATGTAGAAAAAATGGATTGGTATGCACAAAAAACTAGGAAATATTCAAGCACACACACACACACGACTACATTTAATCACATAAATTGATATATAAAGATATAATTTTATGCGTAAATTTTCAGTATTTACTTCAACAGTTGCTCAATACATAGGTAGAGCTAGGTAGTAAGTTATGAAAATATATATGGCAATTAAGCTACACAGAATAATAATTGCCATAAGTCTGACAAATTCTTATGAGAATGAATGCGAAATATTCTGTCTAGCCTAATTGCCGTATATATTTTCATAACTTACTACTTACTATATATATATATATATATATATATATATAGATATGTGTGTGTGTATGTATATATATATATATATATATATATATATATATATATATATATATATACACACACACACACACACACACATATCTATATCAGACTCGAACCTGTACCACAAAGGAGAAAAAGAACGGGGAAAAAACCTGACGTCTTTGCTGTTACAACCACCGCCAAACCAGAAGTGACGTAGGTTTTAATTAAGGCTAGACAATCGAAAAGAGAGGATGACTTTCGAAAATATCGGCGAAAAAAACGCCCCCCCCCCCTCTGTAGAAAAGTGTCCCGGTGAAGGTTGAGATATTAATGTTTTTACCTAATTTTTCGATATTTGTCGTCTGAAGAGTCGAACTTCCAACCGATACTGATCTTGTGAAAATCAGTTGCCTCTGTCGAAAGTTTTAGGCAGATATGCAAACATACATTTATATATTGGTAACTCAAAGTTTCGACCCAAACCGATTAAAAAGCTTGCCTTATTTCTGAATACCCTTTATGTAAAATTTCAAATGTTTAGACCAGAAGAGTAATTTGATAGACTGAAGCGGGCAAATTTTTAAAAACTTTTACCTCTATTATGACCCCTTAACATTTATTGTTTTGAGCTCAAATCAAGTTATTAAGTTAGATCCATGTCCAAGGAACCTATATCTAAAATTTCAAGCGCTCCCCCCCCCCCTTTAGAAAAGTGCCCAGTTGGAGGTGAAGATAGTAATGTTTTTAGCCAATTTTTCGATATTTGTCGTCTGAAAGATGAACTTCAAAATGATACTGATCTTGTAAAAATCCGTCGCCTTTATCGAAAGTTTTCAGCAGACATGCAAACATACATGCATACATAGATACATACATACATGCATTTATATATTGGTAACTAAAAATTTTCGACCGAAACCGATTAAAGAGAACCTATGTCTAAAATTTCAAGTGTTTAGACTCCAAATTGTTGGAGTTTGGTAGAGTTCTCAAAGATCAAATCGTTGAACTTTGACCCCCTTAATAGCCAAATTTCTGGCCGAAAATAAATTGCAAAGATCTTCCCAAATCTCAGTACCCTGTATATCAAATTTCGAGCCTGTAGACTTAAAATTGACAGAGTTATTGCATAGGGAAATGTACACACACAGACAGACAGACACGTTCACTTATATATATATATAAATTTTGTGTTTACTGTAAACTTTTTACGCAAATATTATGCAAGTATAAATCATGTAGAATATCTGCATGAATATAATTACACGTAATAGTTAACTAAAAATGATTATCCCATAAGAAAACCGAAAAAAACTAATAGGGAATTAATTAAAATGAATGTTTAAAAGAATATGCAAATTAGCTAGATCTTTTGCTAGTGAATGCAATTCCACAACCCATATATAAAGAAATTGTATTTTCTTTTTAAATAAATAGAAAAGAGGGTTTTTAATATGAATATCAATACACACAAAAGAAAAACGAATTTATAGGAGTACTAGCACGAGTGCCCGGCGTTGCCCGGGTGTTTGGAGGTGTATGCTGAGCAAAAAAAAAAAAAAAAGTTCCATTTTTTAAACTTTTACCTCTATTATGACCCATTAACATTTATTGTTTTGGGCTCAAATCAAGTTTATTAAGTTAGATCCATGTCCAAGGAACCTATATCTAAAATTTCAAGTGTTTAGACCCCAAATTGTCGGAGGGGTTTGGTAGGGTTCTCAAAGGTCAAATCGTTGAACTTCGACCCCTTAACAGCCAAATTTCTGGCCGAAAAGCGATCACAAAGATTTTCCCAAATCTCAGTACCCTGTATATCCAATTTTGAGTCTGTAGACTAAAAATTGACAGTTATTGCGTAGGGAAATGTACACACACAGACAGACACACAGACACGTTCACTTTTATATATATATATATAATAGCTTAACCCCAAAACAGAATACGTTCGACAACAAATACCCAACTTCTTTAAAGGTGGCCAACCAGCATACTTTTACCAAATAACAATAAAAATAACAATGAAAATACTCTTCAACAAGGGAGACCACCACCACCAGCAGAAGATGTGGAAGATCACACTGGCTAAGCACGAACAGACAACCTGAATGTGCCAAGTTCGAATCCAGTTTGTTTCACAAATGCTTTTACTTATGGCTGCTAACAACCTTCGTGTGGTTTCTCCCGTAAGCATCCAATGTCTTTATGGAAAAAATTGTGCTCATCATTTGAACAACTCTGGATTAGAAACCCGAGTCACTTGCATCTTGCCACTATGCCACACACGAGAAAATCTATTAAGCAGATCAAGCAAAGTTTGACCGTGGAATGTCCCTACTTCTTCTCAACAAGGGGTGTAGTCATCTAATTGTCTTCTGTGTAGCATAGTGGCTCAAGTGGCAGGGTGCTCACTTCGCATGCAAGTGATTTGGGTTCTGAATCCTGAGTCTGGATATGCTTAACTGATGAACCTAAATAAGGGCGAAACTCGAATCTTGGAATTCTGTTTGGTCTGCGGCTCGTGTAGGCTGCGGCGTTGTTTGATTGTGGGAATAGTTATATATAATCGTCGACTGTGTTGTGTTGATGACATGTTGATCTGCACAAAAGTAAGCATTGTAACGACGACACTGTGTAGAGGTTGTTTGTCTCTCCTTTACTTAGTCTTTAGCTCTATAGCTGTCATAGCCATGATATGTATAAAGTAGTTTTCTGCTTCCTTGTAATAAAGTGTGTACGTTTGTATCTCTCTGTGGTGTCGTATTTCTGATATTTTTATTAAATACTAGCATTTCAGCCCGGCGTTGCCCGGGTGTTTGGAAGTATGTGTTAAGCAAAAAAAAAAAAAAAAAAGCGGCAATTTTTAAAACTTTGATCCCTATTATGACCCATTAACATTTATTGTTTTGGGCTCAAATCAAGTTTATTAAGTTAGATCCATGTCCAAGGAACCTATATCTACCATTTCAAGTGTTTAGAACCAAAATTGTCGGAGGAGTTTGGTAGAGTTCTCAAAGGTCAAATCGTTGAACTTCGACCCCTTAACAGCCAAATTTCTGGCCGAAAACCGATCACAAAGATTTTTCCAAATCTCAGTATCCTGTATATCAAATTTCGAGTCTGTAGACTTAAAATTGACAATTATTGCATAGGGAAATGTACACACACGTTCACTTTTCTAGATATATATAGATCCATAAACTAAAAATAAAAATGTATCTATATATAAATAATAAACTTTAAAGAATAAAAAAAAAATAGAATAATTAACCTTCTTTTTTTTTTTTCTTTTTTTTTTTTTTTTGATTGGTCTAAAACTTTTGGTTATTTGAAGCCGCCATAAAAAAAGAAATAAAAGAACTGCGATCTGTTAGCATAGTTAGAAAGCAATCATTCATTTTGGAAATTAGAAAAGCATCGTCACCTTTCCCCCTCTCCACCCCGGGCAATACTCTGATAAGTTGGCCCGTTATATCCTACATTTTTTTTGGGGGGGGGGGGTAATTTTTCAAGTTGGATTCAATTTTTGCACTGCGTTAGTTTATTAACGATGAAGATACAGAAAAGTAAAGAATGGATTTCTACATAACACTGTTGTTCCAGCGCGGATCGTGTTCTGCATAAGTGCCGAAGCGTGTTAAGGTCCTTTCCTGATCCTGGTTAACTTGAAGAAAGAATCTGATCAACTTTAATCATCCTTCTAGTATATGGGAGTACCTGAATAAAAACCAAGTGTATTAAGTTTTGTTGGCCTATCTAATCTCTTGAAAGTATTCACAAAAACCTACACCTCTTTCTGTCTTTAGCAGTGTTGTAATAGTAGTCGTTTTTCTCTCTTACTTTAATGGCAGTAGTTGTAATAACAACAGCACACATTCATTTTGCTTTTAATATTTCTTTGTTTCTTACATTTTCTTTACAGTACAAATTAGTTTTACAACATACATAATTTACTCTTCGTATCATAATACATTATACTCGCCTTCCCACCACCCATCGTTTATGGGAAAGAGACAACTCTGAAATACGTTTGTTTGATACCGTCATCAAAATTCAAGAAAACAAATTTGACTCTATTTTTTTTTTTTTGTTACGTTTCACTCCAGACTTCCTGTCTGCGATGTCACTTTCTTGAACCCGTCATCTTAATTCCTAACCTTAATTTCTAGTGGAAATTTTCTCTTTCTATGTAATCTAATTTCGAATCGGAAATTTTCTTTTCTACTCATTAACACATCCCACATGCTATTGTGATACTATCGACATCCTCCAAGTCTTAGAAAGTATGAACGAAAGAGGAAAAATTATGACAAAAAGTGAATAAATAAGTTTATCGGAGTCATGGATGAGAGCTTAATAGAAAGACAACAAAGAGGAAGGTGTTCACCAAGGTAGACAAAGGCAGCTGAAATAAGATTGTTAATCAAAGTATTTGAGGTGATAGATAAAAGATTGGACATACAGGTTGATATATTTAGAATTAGTTTACGGACAGTTTTAGAAGTGGCAGTAAATTTTGCAAAAATTTACGACTGTTCATAAACTGTCCCTGACTGTCTTGTGTTTGCGATGGTTGAGAACAGTTTTCTCTTCCGGGAGAGATCAGAGACTGGATTCGAAACCAGGTGAGAAAAAGAAAATAGTTGGGGATCGATGCAACCAGATAGCTAGCGATGAACATTTGATGTTCCTTTTTCTGCGCAATGGTATCACACACATGCGCACACATGCAAACACGCAAAACTTTTCAAATTTGCTAAAGTATTTCGACTTTTCGAAAAAAAAAAAATCGTATGTTGGTTGACATCTCATATCACAGCAATAAGTAAAAAAAAGGCCTTCTCAATCCTTCTTTCTTTCTATCTTTTGTAATTGTTACCATACAAAGGACTTTCTTTGTAGCTGAAAGCAAAATCCAAGCAGCAGACGTCTCGTGAACTATTTTGGCTCTAAGTTTCTTTTTTTTTTCTTTTCCTAATAAAATTGTTTGTTTGTTTGTTTCTATCCACCAAGTCTTTTCTCTTTTCATTTTTTTTTTTGTTGCTTTTCTTTGTCTTTGTATTGGTAACGTTTTTATATGTTGAAATGACCTTCATTGGAAGTGATGATAATTTCGACATAAGTACCAAAGAATTTTATTATACTGAAAATATAATTGTTTTATTTTTTATTTTTCTTTCTTTTTCTTTCTTTTTTGTTTTCTTTATTCTTTTTTGTTTTGCTTTGCTTTTATTTATTATTCTTTTTTCTTTTTTTTTTCTTTTTTTCCTCTACAGTTTTCGTTTTTGTTTTTATTGTTTTGGTGTTTTTGCTTCTGTTTTCTTTTTTGTGTTTTTTCTTTTCACTTTGTTTTTCTTTTTATTTTATTTTCTCTTTTTTTCTTATTTTAATTTTTCGCTTTTTGTGATTTTTTAAAAATTTTATTTTATTTATTTTGTCTTTGCTTTTCTTCTTTTTCCTTACATTTTTTTTTTGCCTTTTATTCCCCTTTTCTTTTTTTTTTCTTTTCTTTTCGTTTCTTCCCTCTTGTTTTCCTTCTTCCTCCACATTTTATCGAGATACTATTTTCATGCATAAATAATTTTTTTTTTTCTTTCCTCACAGCACTTTCAGGAATTAATGTGCTGAAAATTCTTTATCTTTCCTACGTTTATTTTTTGCATTGCTTTTGTTGTTTTGCTATTTTTTCTCTTTTCATTGTTTTTTTTCTTCCTTATTTTAGTTTCATTCATTTTATTTTTTCGCATTTTGTTATCTTTCGCCTTTTATTCTTTCTTTATTGTTATATTTGTTTTTCTTCTATATCCTTTTTAGTACTTGTGCATTACTGTTTTTTATTTTATTTATTTTTTACATTTTTGAAAAATTCTTTTCAGGGGAGACAATTCAAGAAGACTCTATCCGAAAACGTCAAAAAGTTTTTTGTAACTTTTAGTTCAAAACAAAACAACTAAACTAAAGTAATAAAATGACACAAAATGAAATATTAATTATTTGAACGTACATTATATATACAAGTCGTTTCCACACCAAGCTGCTTGACACGCATTTTCCAAGCCAGTCTTTAGCCTTGTTTAAAAGTTTGTGCCATGCCACCACATTGTTTTTAAAAAAAAAGACTCTGCTATGTCGACACATGCTTAAAAGTCACTGGCATGCTGATGCATGCTTTTTCTTCTCCCGTGTTTATACATACTTATTTTTCTCTTTTTTTTTCTCTCTGATGTTATGCTCGCCCCACAGCTTGGTCATTTACATACATGTCAGTGGCTTCATTACAGTTATGTGAAACTTTGGCATTTATACAACAATGGCAAGCAATCTATGAAAGATTAATGCAAGCAACAGTAAACGTAGTCACTAGTTTTGTCTTCTTTGCACCAGACTTTCGAACCAAAGGTTCTCAAGTCCTTAACCACCTTTACTCAAGGCACGCCTCCATGCTAGTCTATCTTCGGCTAGCTCCTCCCACACATTCACATCGATGTCATGAGCAATCAGGTCCCATTTGGCTACGTCTTTAAAGCGCAGCACCAGGCGACCACGGCTTCTTGTTCCATTTGCCAGTTCACTGTAGAGGATATCCTTAGGGAGACGGCCATCAAGCATTCTGCGCAGGTGTCCAAGCCATCTCGATCGTAGGATCTTGAGTGTCTGGAACAAGGAGCGGCTGCCAGCACGTCTTAGCACCTCTTCATTGGTGATTCTATCCCACCAATTGATGCCCATGATATGTCGCAAGCATCAGAGATGGTAGACGTTCAGTCTTTTCTCGTGACGAACATACGTGGTCCAAGTCTCTGCTCCATACAGTAGGGTACTCAGAACACAGCATTCGTAGATGCGGCATTTTGTGCGAGAAGTGAGGTATTTATTGAACCATACTCTTTCATGTAGTCGGTTGAAAGTAGACGCTGCTCTACCTATGCACGTTTGTAGCTCCTGTTCAATGGATACTCACTTGTTGATGTTGGATCCAAGATACACAAAGTTCTCAACAGTCTCTAGTTCGTGGCCATTAATGTGATTGGTGATGTGTCACCTGGTATATCACGACTGTCTTCTTCACACTGATTACCAGTGCGAACTCCGTACAAGCAGCGCTCAATTTGTCAAGCAGCCGCTGGAGACCACTTGTGGAGTGCGAGACCAATGCAGCATCGTCTGCAAACAGCAGCTTAAGTATTAGGACTCTTTGAATCTTGGTTTTGGAGCGTAGGCGAGCCAAGTTAAAAAGTTTTCTGTCAGAGCGAGTATGAAGGAACACACTGTCTTCGTCCTTGTGATTTCCAAAAGCGTGGTGCAGAAGAACTGAGAAGAAGATGCCAAACAGTGTGGGAGCCAACACACAACCTTGCTTGACTCCACTGCACACGGGGAAGTTGTCAGACATGTCACCCTCGAAGAAGACTGTGGCTGTCATTTTGTCATGGAGCGATCTTGTCAAACTAAGAAGAGTTGGTGGACAACCCAACTTTTGTAGGATGGCAAACAGACCATCTCTACTGACCATGTCAAAAGCTTTCGCGAGATCCACAAATGCGATATGGAAAGGTCTACGTTGTTCTCTGCATTTTTCCTGGATTTGACGCACTGAAAATGTCATGTCCGTGATTGAGCACCCGCTGCGGAAGCCACATTGCGATTCTGGATAAACGCGGTTTGCAATCTGTTGGAGCCTTGGAAGGAGCACTCTGGAAAAGACTTTGCCGGTGACACTGAGTAAAGATATACTACGGTAGTTATTGCAATCTCCTTTGTCGAATAAAGTGACAATTTTAGCATCTTTCATAGCTGTTGGAAATTTCCCGTTGTGCCAACTGGTGTAGAGGAGGTCGTACAAGTGCAGGAGTAGGAACTTGTCGCACTTGAGCAGGTCTGCTGTTGTCAGCTGAGTCTTAGACTTCCACAGCTGCGTCTTAGACTTCCACTGGTACCATGTAAACCAGTGCTAGCTGCCCCATGGTCGGGTCGTCAGCGACTAAACCGGCTCCCCCGCCCAGGGAAACCTGGGTAGGGAGGGTGTGGGGACACCCAGCAGGACCAAAAACAAGACCTATCAAAGGGCATTTGTACATATCTGAGGAAATGGCAGAAACACGCGAGGATGACCTCCAATCCCTAGTGTAATGGGGACAAACATGGATGGTCACATTCCATGCTGCCAAGACTAAACTTGTTTCCTTCAATAATTACAAGAAACCTTCTCTACCAACAATGGCCAAAGATTCATTATCTGAAAGTACTTCTTTTAAACTCTTCAGCCTAACGTTCACAGGAAACATGAGTTGGAACAATTACATTGAGAGCAGCGCCAGGACTGCTGCGAGAAAGGTAGGCTCTCTCTACCATGCTAGAAAGCTACTAACGCCCGAAAGTATCCTGTATCTCCATAAGGCCACCATTCGCCCGTGTATGGAGTATTGTTGTCATATTTGGGCTGGTGCATTTTCATGGTGAATGCTCTGACGAACTGCAAACACTTGTGCCCCCACGATGTAAATGCCCTCGACAAACCTGACAAGCAGCTAAATCCCTCCCCTACACAGTAGAGATCCCTAGATGTAAAAGAGCTTTCTACTACAGTAGTTTCTTCCTCAAAACCGCTAGACTTTGGAATTCCATTCCAGGCCCCTGCTTCCCCAACTGTACTGACATGCATAAGTTAAAATGTAACGTGAACCGACATCTTGCTGCTCAACTCCCTACATAGTATCCCAGTAGTTTATGTCCCTGATAGTAGCTCCTTACACCAAAGTGGCAATGTGCCTTGTTTGAGGTGAAAATGTAATAAAAGAATAAATAAATAAATAAAAAAATTTTCAGATTAGGGTCTTTTTGAATTGTCTCATCCTCAAAAGTGTTCTTTAAAAATGAAAACAAAACAGTAATATATATATGATTTTTACGTAGACGCCATCTTAACTGAGCATTTTCTTTTTCTTTTTTTCTCGCAGCACGAGTTGGGAATTCCAGGAGTTGACAGACGACAAACAACCAATGATTAACGACTGCGACGGTTGCAATTACCCATGGTACGGTGACCGGGATGAGACAGTCGTCTTCCACACTCCATCCCAGAACTGTCAGGAGGCGACCATCGTGATGAACGACAATTTCCACCCACATGTAACGTGGCGCAACCCAGCCTTGGAGGATCAGCAGGAACCGAACCTCACGCACATCGTCCGCAACCAAAGTTTCTACGTTTGGCTCCTTGCCTGGAACATGACGACAACCAAGTCATACATTCTAAAGAACATTTATTGGAACATGAACCTGGAGATCCAGGTAGATCCAAAAGCGGCGATTGGCAAAAGGGCTCGGCTGATAAGTCCGCCTCTCCCACAGCAACCGGTGATACTTAAGGAGATCACCCCCATTCCACATTGTGCGCTGTGTCCGCCAAATGCTAATAGTGCTCAGAGACTTGTCTGGAATCCGAAAGAGGGGAATCCGATGGTGATTATCCCTCCAATCTGGGACAGCAAGAAACCGCTGTCGAGTCAAATCCAGAAATATGACATATTGACTTAAACAATGAACATCTTTAAAAAATAAAATACATATAAAAATTTGTATAAGAAACCATCCATGGATCCGCCACATAATTTCTTAATTTCCAAATTATTTTAACTCTCTCTGTCTCTCTCTCTCTCTCTCATATATATATATATATATATATATATATAATTATTTACCATAATAATTATTAAATACCTACAGACACTAGTGTTTAATCCTTTCAGGAATCTTCAGTGCAGGGTGTCACGATTGACACCAGTTGATAGATTCCAACGCGGTGACAGAAGCCATCTCTGGCTTCATTAGGAAGGACCGTATCCATTCGGCTACCGTTAACCGCATGAAATAACGTTGAAATTTAAAAATTTTATTTTTAAACGCTTTTTACGTCAGTCACAGTGATCTAATCATAATACGATGATCTGCACACATATACTAGTGATGGGACGATTGCAATATTTTTCCCAATTCCGATACAATTACTGATTCTGTTTTAAATTTACAATTCCGATACAATTACCAACTCTGATTCTTTTTAAAACCTTTAACTATTTAGCTATAGAGTTGTTTATTGTTTTTGATGTGTGTGTAGGGGGGGGGATTCCCATAAATACCCGTGTAATATGTGCACTTATTTTTGGAAACATAAAAATACACTTGTCAGTGGAGGGATCTATAGGTTTTACTGATAGTTCAAAATTATAAATATTTATTTCATCATTAGTATCAGTAATGGAAAATTAAGTTTTAAACAGACACAAAAACGGAACAATTAAAAGAATCGTTTTTGACATCAGAAATATGTACACATTTTTCGATTCCAATACCCTCAAAAGTTCTGATTTTTTTTCGATTCCCGTTAATTATCCCAGCACTAACATACATACATACATACATATATAAAATACCGTGTATTATGCATCCCCAGTGTTTTCACTAATATTCATACAAAATCATAGACTTTATATATATATATAGTTTCTAGTTTAATAATAAGGATGAGAAAAAAAGTGGTGATAAAACTAAAATTTTTAAACAATAAGCATTTATTCGTTATCCTGAGGCTTGTGAATCATTTAAAACTAATCAAAATAGATTAATAAAAGAAATCCAAAACTACATTAGTAATGTATAAAATAATAATAAAAATATATATATATATAATGCATAAAATAATAATAAAAATATATATACCCACACAAATTTTTATTATTATTTTAAGAGGGGGGATTAGATCGGAAGTGTAGAAGCGCAAAGTTTAATTTAACGTATTAATACTTTAAAGCAACAATGTTCATAGTACTGTAGATATATAATAAGCTCAATAGGTATATTTATTTATAGAGCCATATTAAAATCGAGGATAAAGATTAATTATTATAAATTTTGAATCGGTTTTAAAAGGAGATTTTGTTTTGTTTCTCCTTTTGAAACTGATTCATAATTTACAATTATTAATCTTTACCCCCCCTCTCTCATATATATATATATATATTTTTTTTATCTGTGGAAATATACGTATTTCATTATAATATATACCAATCCTTATTTAAGAAGCTCAATGTAATTACAGAGCAATATAGTAAATTACTATCTATATTCCAAAGTTCATGATGTTGACCATCTTGTAATTTATTCCTTTAATTCAGTTGACATTTACAATTCTTGGCAGTATCTGTTTTGTAGCACAAAATCAATCAATTATTATATCAATTAGTGAATCTATTTTGCCCTTAACTTAGCAGCAATCAATCCATCAAAAGGAAATAAAGTGTGTTTTGGCATGATTAAAACATGGAAATTGGAAGAGAAGCTGTAAATACCTTATATGTTTACATTACGCCATTATGTCATTCATTCATTATATTGCTCTGTAATTACATTGAGCTTCTTAAATAAGGATTGGTATATATTATAAGGAAATAAAGTATATTTCAATAGAAATATATATATATAATATTTTTAACTTTTATATATTTTTAACAAGAATGTACATATATAAATAAAGTAGGGAATGATAAGTAGTATAATAGTCATCTGAATCTTATAAATACAACAAACTGGTAAATTAAAAAATATATCCATTTTGAATTTGGAGACAAGGACAAGTGTCACAGGTAAGGAAGACATTTTTTTGATAACATGAATAGGTTAGCCAAATTAATCTGGAGATAGAAACTAAATCCAATATTTGGAACATTTTTTTTTTTTTTTTTGTGATTAAGGGAGGTGGTGTTTGACCAACACTGCTGGAGAGTTATGATTTAATATACTGTTTAGGACTATTGTGAATTTGAGAAAGCAAGTTGATGCAGCGATTGCAGGTGATTAAATTAATTTATTGACTGAATAGTTTTCCAACGAATGATATAAAATCAAATAAGATTTTTTTATATAGTTATAAAGGTTTAAAAAAACTTCCCAGACTATATATTTCTGTAGAAATATATTTTCTTATTATATATCAATCCTTATTTAAGAAGCTCAATGTAGTTACAGAGCAATATAGAGAATAAATGACAAAAAGTTATATTCCAAAATTCATGATGTTGACCATCTTATAATTTATTCCTTTAATTCAATTGACTTATACAATTCTTATATATATATTTACAACTTACCATTAACTGGTCTCCTCTTATGTTAGGCTTGAAACCGACGGTACCAATGTTTTTCTGACCTTCTGTACAATTTTAAATAAATAAATATTAAGGACTTATATTGAAAAGGTTTTTCTTTGTAATCGAGCACTTTGTTGGAATTCTTTCCCAAAAAACAGTAAACACACACGTGTATATATATATATATATATATATATATATATATATATATGGGGGAGTAAAAAGAATAAGAATAATATCGATTTTTTAAGAGGAGACTTATCAGGATAATTCAAAGCTCAACAAATTGCTTTGGAGCTTATAAAGAGTATCAATAAAAAAAGAAAACGACAATATAAAAATATATAGTGATATATAAAGATTTATCATTTATTCAATAAGGATGATACATCAATTAGGGGTGTAGGGTAAGAACGCATCCTTATTATGTTACCTATCATCTTCTCTCGTATTCTGATGAAAGGCATTAGGCTTCGAAATACCATGGTATAAAGAGTTCTTACTTACTCTACACCCTTTATTGATGTATACCCTTATTGAATGTCTGTATACATCAGTATATATTGTTATTTTCTTATTTTATTGATATATATATATATATATATATATATATATATGTGACTACTTCATTTAATCACATAAATTAATATATGAAAGTATAATTTTATGCGTAAACTACGTATTTACTTCAACAGTGCTCAATACATAGGTAAAGTATAAGCCTGATGAATCCTGGTGTGGATGAAACGCGGAATATTCTGTGTAGCTTAATTGCCATATATATTTTCTAACTTACTATATATATATATATATATATATATATAGATAGATAGATAACAACTTTGCTAGATTCCAAAGGCCAAGATTTGATTCATCGTGCTAATGATTTTTCAAAACTTCGACACAAATACAGATCTATTTCGTTTATGGTGGAGAAACCGATATTTGTATGTCAATCCCCCAAAATTTGCATCCTGAAATTAAATATACTAATATTTATTCAGTACTTCTTACGAGAGAGAGAGAGAGAGAGAGAGAGAGAGAGAGAGAGAAATCCATTTTCATTTCGGGTGTGTGGACTTCATTATTTATAATTATTATTATTTTTTTTTGTTGTTTTGTTACTATTTTTACTACGTTTCATATTAAAATGTAGTCAAAAATATCCTTATAAAGATTTCATCTATTATCAATTCTTCGGCCATTTTGCAGTTACAACAACAAAACAAAAAGTGGTCATAAAATCAAATTCATAAGAAATAAATTATACCAAAGGCAATATAAGTTACTCTTCTATCCACATGGATAAGTTGTTTTTGTTTTTTTTTTGTGTGTGTGTGTGTTTTAACTTATTTTAAAGCGTTTATTTATTTTGAACACACAAATAGTGGCGAGTGTTAAGTTAAAACAGAAAAAATGTCTGTTATTGGACGGTCATCTGGAGAGTCTCGATAATCATTCAAAAATCGAAAATTAAATAAGATACAATACTGTTAGAAACCCACCCAATTAATATATCCGTGAAATTTATTGGATGAGTTACTAACAGTATTTTGTTTAATTTTCGAATTTTGAGCCCTTATCAAGTATTCCCGTGCAGGGCCTATGGCAGCCATGATCATATTACATTCTAACTGAACAGAATGAACACACAAATTCTTTTGAACTGAAAAACGCTTTAAAATAAGTAAAAACATACACACACAAATTTTTCGAGGTAGGTAGAAGAGTAACTTATCTTGCCTTTGGTAACATTTATTTGTTATACATTTGTGTCTTTTTAACCACTTATTTTGATTTTGTTGCCTATACTGTAAAATGCCTGATTCTTTTTTTTAAGAGATCTTTGTATTATTATACACAGGATAATCACGTTGACACACCAGTTCCTATTAGATCACTGAAGTTAAACAACGTTGAGCCTGGTCAGTACTAAATGGGTGACTATTTATGAATACCAGGTGCTGTATGTGCTCTTCGTATATCTCGGCATTGTTTCCAGTCGTCCTGGACTTCTTGCCACTGGAATAAGGTTGTGCCGACTCATACTGGGGCAGATTGCTGAAACAATCTTTTACTTGGTGCTTGTATCACTAAGTGAAAGATTCTTATGGAATATTGAGATAACCTGCCCACACTGAGAAGTGAGGTTTAGGAGTGTGAACGCTTGCTTCACGATTACATGCGTGCAGACACTCTTACGGGTGTATTCACTGTCTCCTGAGACGGAATAGAGGCTATTAGTATTATCATAAGTCGATCATCCGATTAATGACATTGAAAGACTTCTGAGGCACCAGTGCCGGTCAATATAAAACGGTTCAGACTTCAAAACAGTTACAACGCATTCAGACATTGTTATCTTTTTTTTTTTTTTTTTTTTTTTTACTTTTAATAAATATATTTTAATTTTCCTTTCTTGTTTGTTATTATTATTTGTATCGTGAAAGTAAAACATTTTAACAAATATTTAGGTAATGCGACATACTTACTTATAGTTTATTCACTCGGTATATCCACTCATAATCAGCAGGAACTAAGGGAGGTGCCGGAAATAGACAATGACAGCAATTTCGTCTCCCCCCCCCCCTCCCCGATGAAAAACTGGTGCATGAAGCACCAGTATTGAGATACTACGATCACAAAAATACCGTTGATCATTCAGTGTGATTCAAGTAAAAAAGGCATGGGAGCTGCATTGCTGCAAGAAGGTCAACCTTTAACCTATATCAGTAGAGTGCTTACAGACAGAGATCAAATAAGAACAGATTCAAAAAGAACCGTTAGCAGTAGTACACGCATGTGAATGGTTTCATCAATATACATTTGGTCAACAGTCCTGACCGATCAGTAGCCATTGGAAGCAATAATGAAAAAAAAGAATTGCGGAAATACTCAAAGCGACTGCAAAATCGGTTGATGCGGTTACAAGTTTACAATATGATAGTTCTGTACGATCCTAGCAAACAGATGTTCCTTGCAGATACATTATCAAGGGCGTATATACATGGAGTGAATAGCGAATATATAGATGATGATGGTGTCAAGGAAACTGAATATATTCCTGTGAAAGAGGAAAAGTTTCTGGAATTGCGCTCAGCCACAAAAGAAGACAAAAGCATGCAGATGTTGCAGCGGGTAATTGTGACATAACCAGAAGATAAAGTACATCTTGACTCGGAGGCGAGACCATATTTTAATATGCGGAATAAAACAACTGTACAAGACGGATTAATTTTCAGAGGAAACTAAGTAGTGGTCCCAACTACCCAGCGGGCTGTGTTGAAAGAAAGATTGCATTCCACAAACCTAGTGGCCGAAGGATGTTGCAGAAAAGCGAGAGAATGTTTGTACTGGCCAAATATGAACACTGACATCAGAGACTGTTTCAAAATGCCCCACATGTAGAAAATATGAAGTTGCCAATCTGGCAGAACCCTTAATGGTCCATGAGATTCCTGAGAGGCCCTGGGCAAAATTAATGTAGATCTCTTCACGTTTACAGATAGGGATTATCTCTGCACAGTTGATTACATGAGCGATTTCTGGGAAATTGATCATTTTTCAACTACACAGGCAAATACAATTTTGCATGACATGGAATACCAGATCAGGTAGTTACTGATAATGGACTCCAGTTCAGTAGCCAGGAATTTCCAACCTTTGCCAGGAATTGCTGCCAGTCCTTACTATAGCAAGGCAAATGGAAAAGTAGAATCTGTGGTAAAGATGACAAAGAACCTCTTCTGGAAAGCGATAGATGATAAGGTTGATCCATATTTAGTGGATCACAGGAATACAGCAGCTAAAGATTTGTTATCAGCAGAAGAACAAGAACACTTATTCCAACCAGAGAGAATCTACTCGAACCAGAATTACCCAAAAAATTTAGACAAGATGATTGAGAGAGCAGGAAGCAAGAATAGTACTTCAATCACAAAGTAAAACCACTCCAACTTTTGCACTTTGAAGAGATGGTACAGATGAAACCACACATAAAAGGTCAAAAAGAGTGGAAGAAAGCCATTGTATAGTGAAGACTGGATGAGGGGGTCATACTATGTTGAAGTTAATGGAGAGCTGCATTGACAGAATAGAACAGATTTGAAAAAAAAAACAAAAAAAAAAACAAAACAGAAGAACCCCCATTGCCATCACCAGTCTACCTGTTGCATAAGGGTACATATTGGAAGAATAACGGAAATGATAACAGAGATGATGACGATACTGAGAGTGCATTTATAACAGACTGGGATGATTCTTGTTAACACATATAGAAGGGAGGTACTTCACTTTTGATGGAGGCGGCACATTACTCGTAAGGGGGTTATGTAAGAGTTCGTTTATAGATGAATATACAAAACATATTTACTTTGTCAGTTGTAAAGATGACATGAAAGACAACGGTTACAAAATTATTGATGATTTCTTTATTCCTCAACCGCGATTGGTGATGTCAGGGATTCAAGCCTTTTCAACTACTCTTCTCACTTCGCCTCTACGGGGCTTCCAGTCTCCAACTGACGCTATCACTGTGTGTGATCTGCTCCAATTATCTGATCCTAATCCTTCCTAATTTCAAACTCGATTCATATATTGAGAAATCTCTTTTATGACATCAGAAGTGTGGTTCCCAACGTGACTAACTTTCACGTGAATTTACATATGTCTGTCCAAACACACTTTTGGCAACAAAGCATTTCCAATTTTAGTAGTTCAATATCTAACCTATTTTTAATTTATAAACTCGCATTGTCCATTCTTTTAACTGGCATATTTAATATCCAGTTATTCTAAAAGAATGGACAATTGCTTTTTTTTTTTTCTCGACATAAATAATATTTAGCCATTTCTAAAAGAATTAACAATGAACTGCATTCCTAGGATTTCAATTATCCACTTGCCTACAGGGTTCGATTCTAGCCTTTTCCTAATATCATTATCACTTATCTAGGCTGCCTTCTTACTTACATGAGAAAGAGACAGCCCTTCTTATCTAATATACCAACTATACCAATTGCACAGTGAAGTACTAGTGAATGTGGGACCAGATACAGAATAGATGTGTGATCCCCAGACAACTCAATAGCCAAATGATGAAAGAGAAAGACCGAGCCCAACACTATCTCCATCAAAACCAAACCCAGCAAGGATGAGGAGGACAGAGTCAGGAAGACTAGTAAGAAATTCGGCTAGGTTCAAGGACTATACAGGGTAGTCAAGTGCAATAAATGCCTAGGTCACTATTTTTTTTTTTTTTGTCTGTTATCTTTTATCATATCTTTTTTTATAAAAATTCTTTTGTTTTTTCAGAAAAGGGAAGATGTTGCATGAGGAACTAATTAGGGTTTACACCGCCTTGAGCAGTGTCTCTGTAGCTTTTCCCTGAATAAAAGAAGCAATCATCCCATACATGTTTATCGTATTTCATCGATTACTATCCACATATAAATAATAATAATAATATTCATTTATTATGATCATATATTTTTACACTTCTGGTTCCGTTTTTTTTTTTTTTTCTTTTGTTTTTATGGCATTTTCTTTTTTACGATATTCTTTTTGTTTGGTTTGTTTTTTGAAAAGGAGGTTTTATTCTCGAAATATCAGTCATTTACCATCCCGGTTATATCGAATGGTAAGTCCATATTATATATTTATTTATTTAAAAAAATTTTTTTTTTTACACAGGCATCACCACATTATCAAGGCCAAGAGGTCACTCGAGGATAAGGGTTAAAGAGTGTACAGTAGAAATTGGACAATATAGTAATCGTTAATAATGGAATATGTGATCGATTAAAAAAATAAATAAATAGATATACGAAGATTTGTAAAGTCTACAAGACCTTCGTTTGGTCGTCTGTTTTTGTTCATGCCCCACATCATTTCAATGCCCGGTTTTCTACATTGCTAACAGCCTTCTTATCCTCTTACATCTATACTAATATTTGTTCTGTGTTGGATAGCTTTCAGTTTGGAAGAGTTTTCTATTATGAATTGGGAGTGGGGAGATTTGTTCCTGAAAATGCCATAATTCAAACAAGTAAATGAGTATTTCTTGCAAAATGATTGTTTTGTTGTCTGCTTAAGAATAGCGTTAAAAAAGTGTTATATTTATTCGTTTAATGTTTTTTTTTTAAAACAAAATGTTGATTCCTGCTTATAAATAAAAACGTTTCCATAAATGAGAGTAGGTGCAAGTTCAGGCCTCAACCTAATTTTAAAAAAACTACAGAAAAATCTTTATGTAAGTATTTTCATACTGAGATTTGAAACCCGGTCGATAGATCATTTGTAATTATAATCAGCAATTATATATATATATATATTAGGTTGGTGCAAAAATAATGCTTATTTATATATATATATATATATATAGTTGAACGTCAAAAAAACATTTTTGCACCAACCTAATTTTTATATATATATATATATATATATATATATATATATATATATATATATATATATATATATATAGAGAGAGAGAGATGTTATTTGTTTTTGCCATACATTTTGAATAAATTCAATTATTTACGAAAGTGCATTTTTACCTAAATGCGAGTTGGGGATAATTTTTCCTTTAACCAACTTGGTACCCCTCACATGAGGAGCGGCATACATATTGTTTTTAAAATATAGTTATTCGTTGACATGTGTTTCGTCGTCTACACTCATCAGTGTGGCTGAATCTAGCAAAATTCGAAATCGGGACCCTGCTGTAATGAGCCTAAACCCTTTATCCGCGCATCCGTCCCGCTTGACTGTCTGGATGTATTGTGATTTATTTAGATGCTATTTGTTTTTGTGATACGTTTTGAATGAATTCAATTATTTATGAAAGTGCATTTTTACCTAAATGTGAGTTGGAAATAAGAGCCTAGACAGCCAACAAATTGGAAGTCCAAGACTCGAGTTTTGCCCTCATTTGGGCTCATCAGTTCAACATATCCGAACTCGGGATTCAAAACCCAAGTCTCTTGTATGCGAGGCGAGTACTTTACCATTTCAGCAATCGTGCCACACACAAGAAAATCTATTAGCTAACACGGATCAAGAAAACCACGGCGAAATCCAACTATGAAAAGAACCTACTTTGTCTTGAACAAGGAGTGTGGTCATCTAACCAACGAGAACTCAAGCTGATATCTCAGAAGTAGAAATTTTACACTAAAATCCAAATATAACTATAATCGGCGTGAAGGCTGGAAGACCAAGGTTCAATCCCTGATCGAGTCATACCAAAGACTTAAGAAATAGTACTTGATGCAGGTTGTTAATCATTCAGCATTATAAGGGGAAGATCAAGAGCAAGCGGAATAATCCTAGTAATAGAATGGTGCCCTTATCAGTGTAGTAGCTAATGAAAAGAGAGCCTTTGAGTTGCTCTCAACTATAGTCGGCCACTTAACTTTAGTTCTATGATATATGAGACTGTTATTAGAGAATGATAATGATATATGTATAATAAAACTAAAATTTAACCATGAATTATTAATTTTAATTGCTTTATAATTTTTATTTTTATTTTTACACTACTCTTTTTTTACCCCAAACAAGGTACATTGCCACTTGGCCATAAGGGGCTACTATTTGAGATCATATCTACCAGGGTATTTCACATTTACATTAAAACTTGTGCATGTCAGGGAAGCAGGACACAGGAAAGGAATTCCAAAGTCTGGCAGCCCAAGGGAAGAAACTATTAGACTAAAAGGCTTTCTGGAATCTAGGGATCTCAATAGTGAAGGAGCGTGATTTTATTATTTGTTGGGTTGGTCAGGAGTATATATGTTGTGGGGGAACAATTGCAACGAGTTCATCAGAGCACATTTCATTGAAATACTTGTAAAACAGGCACAGGGATGCGACATTGTGGCGATGGGACAGAGGTTGGAGCTTGGCTGATAGTGCGGGACTTATTAGTTTGGAGGCTCTTTTTTTGGATCCTGTAGATGCATCAGCCCAGATGTGGCAACAATACTCTATAAGTCAGAAAATCCGCATACCCCCTAAATATATTCAATACAAAAAATAAATAAACCAAAGAAAGATCATTATTCTGGAGATCATCTTTAAAAAAAAAAAAAAATGTGAATTTACACCCTAGACTGATAAAAAAAAAAAAATAAAGGTCAGTTAATGAAAGACGACAACATACAAAAGGTTATAGAGGTCAGATCTTTTTTTGTGTGCGTTTTGTCCCTCCCACTCCAAAATGTGAAGCGATTGTAAAAGGAGAGTTAAATAATTATAGTTAAAACAGATGAAAAAAAACTGAATAAAAATAATAAGAAATGAAACAATTTTGATGTTGACACTTTTCATATTTAACTAATGACACACAAACTGAACTTAGAATGACTTTGACCTTCAAGAATTGATACCAAAAAACCAAAACGTTAATCTAGATGGCCTGCTTGACCTAAAAAAAATATGCTTAGTACATAATATTTGTAATATTTGGTTTGAAACAGAAGCAAGAGGAAGAAAGATAAGGTACTTAGCAAGGGGAAAAGTAGCTTTTAATAGTGCCATTATACATGGTGAGTCATGGGAAACGGATGTTTTTAGAACGCTCCTTGCTCTCCTTGAGGAAGGGATATGGAGTGAGGAAGGTACTCTTTAAACCTCCTTAAGATGCCGTTTAGTTTGTTGTTATTTGTTTATCTTTTACATTAAATTTTGTTTTAATTAGTTATTGATTTTGAATTGCTTTGCTTTTTAGTTTATTGCCCTCATGCTACCATGGACTTGTGGAGTCGGCTTCAAAGCCAACACCAAATTTTACCTGGATGTGCTGAAGAGTGTGGTGATTCCCTGGGTGTGGCAGCTGGACTTGGTGCCGGCCCACAACTCCAAAGATGTGAGGTTGCCATGACTAACTGTATGTGCACGGTGTCTGCTCATCATATATGCTGCATGGTTTATATTCATTATTTTCATCAAATTTTTAGAGCCTGTTATAAAAGTCAATTTCGCCGTTATCTATATTACGGACAGAAGGATGTTATATGGTGAACGATATAAATAGGATGTATTCTTAACACACAGCTGTTGAAGTTGGCCTCATTGGTTGGCGCGTTTGGATTTGAGTTAAAAGGTGATTCATACCTAAGGGTTTGAATCGTGTGACTGGCTAAACAGTTATCACTACACTGAAGATTCTGCAAGGACGAAACTTAAATGTATAAAATATCAGCGCTTTCTTTTTTTCTTTTTTGAATTGTATCCCATTCACTTCTCCAGCAATGTCCACTGAGTAACGCCACTAAATTAAACCATTCTAAGTCCCAGTTGATCTCTTGGTGTTCGGTGGTCATTCTGGCGAAGGCCCTAGATGTTGAGAACACCCAAACGACTCTGGCTCTCTCTCACTCCTTGATTTCAAACTCCACATTAATGAAAACGGCTCTATACGTACAGAATTCTACAGGAAGCCATCCTGCAGGCGTCTGTTCATACACTTTAGATCTACCTTACACCTCAAAGATAAACAGAGCTACGCACATGCAGAGATTTCACGCATACGCAACAAGTGCACTAACACATCTGACAAAATCCTGCACAGTAGCAACTTCCTACACACTCTCTCCATAAACGGCTATCCCAATTCCACCTTATCTTCACTCAAAAAAAGAACAAGCCAAACTTTCTCAAATACCTGTTTTCTCAAGCTCCCCTTCTTCAATGATAGAATCTCCTCAGCTATCCGTAGAGCCATACACCATGAGAAGCTAGACATACAACTTATCCACACTGGCACCACCTAACTTGGAAACACTCACCACATACACCCGATACTTATTCCCTATCCAACTGCCCCATTCCAGATACAGGCTTATGTTTGCGCACCCACGTAGTCTATGACCTGCAATGCACTAAATGCAACAAATCCTACATAGGGAATACCACCAGACCACTACACCAACGCATTAAAGAACATATAAACACTAGAATCTCCTCATTCCACAAGCATATTATTTCATGCAACAACACAACGTAACATCTGCGTCAGTATCCATGCCTCAGTCAGAAACCTTGGAAATCTCAGAATTGCTGAAGCACTCCTCATCTCCAAACACAAACCTTCCCTTGATAACAGGCTGGAACTGAGCTCTCCCTTCATCCTTTGACCCCTAATAACAAGAGAACCCACAGTAACAAAGATATATAAATTATAAAATATAATAAAAAATATATAATCTAATAAAAAATAAATATAAAAAAGAAAAAGACTACACACAGTAACATACACATAGACTACGAGGTATATAGAAAATAAAACATCCACGTGAAACATAACGGTAAATTAAGAGATGAGATTATAATACGATCATATAGCTACATACACACCAAAGAGCAAACAATACGAGATAGAAAGTAGATAGTAAGATACATATAATAATACACATACATGGATAAAATATATATGTATATATATACATATTTTTAGATTTCATATACATAGACACCAGAATATATTATTCTATGCATTAATAACATCAAACACATTTATATTTAAGAATCAGATTTTAGATCACCTTATATTACATAAAAAAAAGTAATAATAGATAAATAAAACTAAATAGAATAGGAAAAAAAAGAGAAAAATGGTAATGGAGACATAAGAGTGAATGAGAGAAGATTGATACAAGACGTGATAGAGATAGAGTGGAGGAATTTAACAAGTAACAAATACAAAGAAATAAACAAAAAAAAGTAAATATTAATATACATAAACAAAGAAAGAATATTATAGCTACAAAGCATAATATAAATTACAAGAAATTAAACCCAGTTAGCCTCCTACATATTAATACAAATAAAAATAGAAAATAAAAACATAAACAACAAAAAATATATTTAGAACAAGTTAGGAAAAAAAAGATAAAAGAAAGAAAGTTAAACACAGTTATCTGCCTTACAGAATAAGCTACCCGGATTTTTACTGCGATACTATAAAAAAAAGAAAAATCTTAGGTGTGTTGCTAGTTTGAAACAATAATATTAATAAAAAAAAACAAATAAACAAAATACATTAACATGTGATAACAAATTTAACCATAAGAATATCTCCTAATAGAAAAAAAAAATAAGTTAAACAAGATAAAAAAAAATATAGCCAATAAATATTAATAAAAAAAAGTCACCCCAGTTAGCTACAGATTTAACTAGTCATATCTTACTGCAGTTCTAACCTCTATCTGCGATCCTAGTCTCTTTCACCATCTTCAATATACTCTGGTTTCCTTTTTGAAACAGGGAGGTATTTCTCCCAAAATGAATCAAAGTTCCATACCAGCAATGGACTTTATATACACCAGACATACCAATAACTTGGTAGCAAATTAATTATGTAGTGGGAGGAGGAGTGATAAATGAATAAATAGTCAGACATTTCTCTATTCGAACATACCTGCATACCTGTTTTTTTGTTTGTTTTTTCCTTTCTTTCCTCTTGTGATCCCAGTCCTTTCCGCATTGCTCTTGGCTTTTAAAATTTCCATATATTCCTTTACCAGCAATGCTTCAAACATTTACTTATATGTATATGTATAAAACTTGAGTTCCTTCAGCTATAATCAAAACCAAAATTTATAAAGAATTCTTGGTAAAATTATTTATATAAAAAAATAGATGACTTGAGAGCCATCAGCTGTAATCGAAACCAAAACCAAAACTTTTGAAGAATTGTTGGTAAAATTATTTATTACAAGAAATGGAAGGTCATCTATCTATCTATATATAAAAAAGGCAAAATGTGTGTGACCATTTTGTGTATGTCTTCAAAAGGCTTTTCTCGCACATGGTTCCGATGTCGTTACGATCGCTTACAACTGTTTATATGGGTCCTAAATAATAATATGTACGATTTGGGAAAGTGCGTCGCATCTAGATTTATTTACGCCGACTTTTACAAAATTATTGCTATTTTGGCTTCTCGCATGTTGAGGCTTTTCGTATAAAAAGCGAAACTAATTCAAAGTTAACAACGAACAACGTTCTCGGCATTGCGCCGGGAAATGTCCAGAAGCAATCAGCTTTGATCAATGTTGTACATCAGACAATTGAGAGCTGGTTCCCCTCCCCAAACATCTGTTGGGGGAAAAAACAAAAACAGTCAAACTTGGGTAAACAACTGCGTGACTTCTATTTGACCTTCTTAATTAGGTCAAATGGAAGCAGCAGAGTTAACTTTTATTGCACACGCCTGTTTTTATAGTTTAATAAATAAATTCAAACCTGAGTGTGTTCTTTGTATGTCGCGGTGGCCTAATGGGTAACGTCGCCCGTTTTTTTTTTTTTTTTCACACATTAATTTCCAACTCAAGGGTACGGGTTCGATTCTCATACTTACCTACCAAAACATTTTTTTTATTTATTTACCCCCCCCCCCCCCCCCCGAGTTTTGATTTACCTCAAGACACCCGGGCATCGCCGGGTACCCCTCGCTAGTATATATATAAAAGCGAAAATGTATGTATATATGTATGTTCATTTTTTTGTGTATGTCTTCAAAAGGCTTTTTTCAGAGAACCGATCGGTCGCCTTACAACTTCTTAAAACCTTTTATATCGTGCCTAAATAATAATATCTATAACTTAACAACGATGGTCACCTCTCTATTTAATTTGCCCGACTTTGAAACATTAAATATTCAACATTTTCGGATCGGCACGTGTTCACTTTCGTTTTTCGGTATAAAAGAAGCGAAACTCAATTCGAATTACTGGCCAACGGCCAGTGGTCTTTAGAAAGCGATTTAACGTTTGGTCAATGTCGGCTTATGTTCATATCAGATGGTTGCTTCCATTTCGAGACGAGACACTTCCCCTAATAAACAGGGACCTGGTTTTCCCCAAAGTTAGGTAAAAACAAACAAACTGATTTACTGACCTCATTAAAAAGTGTCCCGCAGAAAATGTTAACTGCTGAATAGCTATTGCTTATGATCACCACATGTGCATTAAGCTTTTTCGTATAAAAAAAAAGAAGCCAACAGATTCGCAGTAAATAAAACATTGTCCACACTCAAAGTTCACGTCAATAACTCGTCAAAAACGGGTACCTGTTTTTTTTTTTTCACACTTTACTATTTTCCAACTGTGCGTCAAGGCTTCGTTTTTTTTTTTTTAAACAACTAACGAATTTCTTTTCATTTACACAAAAACACACACACCTACAAATACCCAGGCAACACCGGGTACCCTCCGCTAGATTTTAATATAAATCTCACCTGTCTGTTTAAATGTATCTATGTATGTTTGTATGTCTGCCTAAAACTTTCGACAGAAGCAACGGATTTTCACAACATCAGTATCGTTCTGAAGCTCTACCCTTCGGATGACAAATATCGAAAAATTGGCTAAGAACATTAATTCCTTCACTGTCAACTGGGCACTTTTCTATAGGGAGGGGTCGCTTTTTTCACCGATATTTTTGAAAGTCATCCCCTCTTTTTGATTGGCTAGCCTTAATTTTTGCCATTCTCGGTTCGGCGATGGACACAACGGCAAAGACATCACTTTTTTTTTTCACGTTTCTTTCCTCCTTTGTGATACGGGTTTGAGCTTGCCTGCCTGCCTACTACTACTTTTTTTTTTTTTTTGCTCAACATACGCCTCCAAACGCCCGAGCAACCAAGCTAGTAACAATTAAAAGACAGTCACTCAGAAGAAAAAAAGATGTAAGTGCAACACATAGAATACGACACACGCTATCATATACAGATTAAATAGCCATTGCTAAACAACATACTAACCAACACATTCTTGTCTCTGCTCTCATTTTTAAAAACCTTTTTGTAGACAACACATCAATTTTAGAACATACTATTAGCAAGCATAAACTTTATAATCCATAAGTAATTGAAGCAAAAAAGCCCAAAGATTAACAAAATTAAAATTACAGCAATAATATTCTTAAATGTCTTTCAAAGTCAAAAAACAGAAGATGTCTGTATGTGTGCATGTCTATAACCATTTAACTGAAACTCTTAAACTACTGGTCATATCTTCCTTTGGCCAAGATCAAAGTGTTTTTTTTTTTCTTTCTTTTTTCCTTCCCCCACCCTTGGCATAAATGAATTATTGGGGTTTGTATTACTGTACGCATAGATTCAAAAAAGTTGTCAAAAAACAAATATATAACAAATAAATGTTATCAAAGGCAAGATAAGTTACTTTTCTACCAAACTGGATATATTTTTTGTGTTTTTATTCAATGTAACATATTTATTCAGCTCGAAAAACATACAGTGTTTACCGATGTATTGGAAAATTCAAGATGGTGCCTAACTCTCTCTTTAACACGGTAAGTTTGGGAAAAGGTGTTATGAATAAAAAACTAGACAAAATACTGTTAAAAACTCGCTCAATATATGTTACCATGATATAGGTTGACATATATTCGGCAGCATTTTAACAGTATTTTGTCTAGTTTTTTTATTTATAACACCTTTTTCCAAACATATTGTGTTAAAGAGAGAGTCAGACGCCATCTTGAATTTTCCAATACATCGGTAAACACTGTATTCGAGCTGAATAAACATGTTATATTGAATAAAAACACAAAAAATATATCCAGTTAGGTAGAAAAGTAACTTATCTTGCCTTTGATAACATTTATTTGTTATATATTTGTTTTTTGACAACTTTTTCGAATCTATGTGTACAGTAATACAAACCCAATTATTGTATTACCGTTGTTATCATTTTTGTTTTTACACGCTAATAAAAAGTGTTTTAAAAATTGGGTGCTAAGTAGAACGTCCCCAAGTACGAAAGGGCGAATGTGGTATTATGGTGAAAGAAGATTCTAGCTAAGAGAAACTTTTGTTTAGTTCTAGAGTGACAAGGATGACCAACGACCCCTCATTGCTTCCCCCCTTTTGAGTTGGCCTTTAATTTTAAATCTTTCTTATTTGTCGATAGCTCAAACAGTAGAGACTTCAAGCTATGAATTTGTGCATGCACAAATGTAATACAAATATGTTGGTTGAAGTTGAAATTAACCTTTTGCATTTCAACTTGTCGATGTATTTCTGTACGCGTTATTCATCCAAACAAAGATTTTACTCGTTATAAATCATCCTTGGTGTATGTTCACTACTTATTATTTCAGTGTTATGTGACCAGTACCTATTTACAATGCTTCCTCACGGAACAGAGTTAGACACCAGGGTAATTTTTTAACGTGGCGAAAAGGTATAAAAATAAAAAATTATCTCAGTCATGAAAGACTGCTCCTCCACGAAAACAGAACAAGAAATGGAAGTGCAGTATCTGAAGAACAGATACTACACTTTGAGATATTAAATCTTTTATTCAGGCAAAAAATGAACATAAACAAAAAACTTTTTTTTTAAGAAGTATTTTTGTTTGTTTTCCTCCAGTAAATCACATGCTATTATACAGGGTGAGTCACATGAAACGGATGTTTTTAGAATACTCCTTGCTCTCCTTGAGTAAGTGATAAGGAGTAAGAAAGGTAGTCTTGTAAATGTTTTTATGTACATTATAAAATTTTTGTTGAAATATTCGCAGAGTTTTATTTTATTTCCCTTTAAAACATCTATTTCCCGTGAATCACCCTCTATATACTATCAGGAGTGCCTGGCTTGCCCAGTAGTAAAATATGTTTAAATATATTTTAATTAATGCAGATTTCGTATTCATTATTACAAAGCTAATTCTGTATTGAATAAAAAAAAAAAAGGCGCATTCTCTACTGTTTGAGCTATCGACAAATAAGAAAGATTTAAAATTAAACGACTTACCCTGTATAATAGCATGTGATTTACTGGAGGAAAACAAACAAAAATACTTCTAAAAAATATCCTAAATTATCCTTGATGATGGATCTGGACGGATCTGAAAGTACTCAAGCCAAAAGTGATTATAGCAGTTCTTGCCAGAAACAAGAAAACTAATAAGAAAACTGAAAAGGAACAAAACTAAAATATGTAGACAGAACTTGTCTATTATTTAATGAAACATGTCTAAAAAAAAAAAAAAAAAAAAAAAATGTTATCTTAATATATGTATATATATGTTCTGAATTTACTTTATAAAAAAAAAATCTTTATTCATACAATCGTTTCTGCCCATTTTTAAACACACTTTTCTATTGATAAATAATCAATTCAATATTTTCAAGTCTTCCTCAGTAAACTTTATCTTCAGTTAAATCCTCTCCCCCTCACACATACATTCTGCAAATCAAACCCATCACCCTCAAAATGGGTCTGTGTATTCATTGCAATTTATTTACCTTTAAAGCAAACAACACAAAAATTTCTGGTTGTTTCCTTACAGTCAAATCTCTCACAAACAAATATAAAATTCTAATAATTTCAAAAGTCAAAAGAAACGATATCTTATTTCAAATTGTGCCCCCCCCCCATCAGTTTTTTCCGTATAAAACACAAATAAAGAAAAAGTGTTTAACCCTTGTATCTTTACCATTTTTTCCCTTGAATCTTTGTTTTTCAATTTTCACTTTTTCTCATCAAATATGATTAACCAGAAATGATAGCAAAACCTTAAAAAAAACAAAAAAAACTTCATATAGATGATCTGCTTGACCTAAAAATATACTTTGTACATAATATCTGTAATATTTGATTTAAAACAAGGACTAACAAGCCAGAAGAAAGATCAGGTACTTATCATAGGGAAAATTGATTTTTGATAATCTCTTATAATCACTGTATATGCATTGTGTCTGCCAAATATTTTACAGACCGTTAAAGGTCACTTTTGCCCTTATTTATATTACGAAAACAAAAAAATATAGCAAATTTTCAATAAACACCATTGCTATTTCTGGAAATTCACGAATGGACAATATGCAGGAACAACTGTGAGAAACAAAGAATTTGTTTCTTTTTATGGAAAATTATGTATTTACCTCTTCTGATTCATAATTTATACATTAAGGCATTTCATTCTTGTATGTACGTTATCATCTTTCACCCATATTAAAAAAAAGAAAAATGAGTTCCTCCAATCAGTAATGATGGTGACTGGCGATTAATCTGATGTCACTAAGGCAAAAATTCTGTCTTTACCCATTTTAAAATGAATTGTTCCAAAATCACATCATGTCATTCAACCGAGTAAAAACAGTACAATTTTATTCAATTAATTGGAATTCATTATTGAGATGAGCATTATTTATCCATTTATTTATTTGCTGACAGTTATCCTCATCTTTTTAGTTGTTGTTTCACGACGTTTCGGCCAACCATTCCTCTGGCCTTCGTCAGGTGGTAACCACAGCGGGATAGGAACTCTGAATCTTTTAACTGCATCCTCAGCAATTACTGCTTTCCATAGTTTTTGTCGTCTCACCAGGTTTTTGGCCAACTAAGCCTCTGTCCGGCTTTGAGTAGGATTGAAACTGCTATCTTCAGACAATGCTCACCTGGAACTGTAGAGACTCAACATCTCTATCCACTGACTTTGAAACTACTCTATTCACAGCTAGATTGTTTTTTCTCTCTTAAATTCATCTACTACCTCTATAACTATCATTCATTCTTTCAATGTGACCAAACCAATGAAGTCTTCTGTACTGCACATATCACTATACTGTCCAGATTTTATCTTCCTATGAGATCATCAGCTAAAAACTTTAAGACTCACATGACACATCCATCGTATGGTTGGCAGGCAAATTGTCTTCAATGGAAAATTTCCCAACTGTTTTACTGCATAAATGCTTGTGATAGATCTGCAAGGATCTGAATTCTCCAGAATAAGGACATGGAACAAAAAACGAACAAAATATTAACTTTAATATTAAAATTCCAAAACAATTGTTTAAAATAATGAACGGTTTGGAATTCATCATCATTATCATCATCTTGTTATGTACACAACAGCTTTGATAATATCCTGTCTGTTGCAGCATTTGGTTTGGTTCTGTTAAGATCTGTAACCAGTGAAAGAAGCAGATTGTCTGGAAAAAGAAAAATAAAAAAAATGCATTTAGTCTTTTTATTTGTCCAAATAAGGATTAAAATGTTTTTTTTGTTTTTTTTATGATTAAAGATTAGAATAAATAAGGACCGAAACAATCATATACATATACTAGCTGGCTGCCCGGTCGTACAATATGCTTGAACATGATATTTTCATTTATGCAGATTGCGTATGTATTATTATAGAATCAATCTTCTATTGATTATTATATTTTACGAGGAATAATTGAACCAGTGGACTAATTCACAAAAAAAATAATAATGATAATGTTGTTCATAAAATTGCGTCTGTGTTCGTTTACAATATCACGTCAGCTGATATGTAACGTGAACTATTCCCCGAATGTGAAAATTCCATGAATGTAAAAGTTCTTTTTTATCTATAAGAGAAAAAAGACTATTTTTAAGATCGGATTTTTTTCGATATTCGATACTTCTGTACAAAACATATCTACAAAAACTGCCAGACGTATAAATGACCTTTGTGTGAAATTTGCAAAAGATAGGCTCAGCCATTTTGGAACCTATGAGGAAGGAACTCACACACACACAAAGTGACTTTTACATAATAGTAAGTGTATGTGTGTATATATATATATATATATATATATATATATATATATATATATATATATATATATATATAACCTGATCACATTTTGTTGTCTTTCAATTTGCAATACATTACAAGAAAAACCTTTGAGAAAAAAATATACCTGGAAATTACCCAGAGATTTATGCAATAATTTGAAAATTTACAAAAATAACAAAACAAAACACAAAAAAAAAACAAATCTCTAATTAAATATTTATAAATATTAAAAGAATCGGAATCAGGAATCGAATCAGAAATTCAGAACGGAATCGGTAATTGGATCAGAATCGGTAAAAATTTTGGAATCGTCCCACCACTAATATATATATAACCTGATGACATAGAATCTCTAATTAGAGATTAGTACAGGAACATGTATGCACATATGTAGTTACTAATGTTTGTATGAATAAACAAATTATAAACATATTCATCAAGCATTCTTTAATAAACAAGTTTCAATTGATTTGCATCTAAGAAACTAAAACTGTACAACCATTATATATTGCTAAATAATCTAATCGGCATTGCTCGGGAATCTTTATTTTCATTCTTGCACTCCTCCTTCATTTTTAAACTGTCTTTTTTTGCTATGACGTTACATGTGACGTCATCATGTATAATGCCATATAATTGAATACACATATATTCATCATCTGTTATGATGTCATATACGATGTACGTAAACAAACAGACAAGAATATGGCTTTATTATAATAGATATGTAATGCAGGTTTTACGCCAGAGTTTCTATCTCCTAAATGGATGATCTAACAAGATCTATGGGCGCATTACGCCGAGTAGTATAACCCCACACTTGGGTACAAAGTCAGGTATTTTCATGACCCTGCTTTGTATGAAAATAAATGTTTTTCTCGGCTCTTTCACAAAATTTGAAGATGGATTATCAGATAGAAAGCAGTGAAGAGAAATGGAGTCCTGACATGATAAAATATCGAAATAGTTTACCAAAAAGATGCATTCTTAACCAGTAACAAAAAATGATTTTTCTAGTTCTGGAATGTTCTGATTTAAACTGAACTTTTTTTGTTTTTGTAAATAATAAAGACTTAACTGGAAAAACTTGCAGATCAATAATCACAAAGAGTAAAACAAGCTGCACCAGTGATATTTCAGCATGCTTGAAAACGACCATGAATCTCTAGTTGGCTTTTAACGTTTCATGTTTTTCGGTTAGCAAGGTCAAGGCTTTTCATGAAGTTCAAGGTTTCATAATTGACAGCCATCTTGAACGTTGATTCATTGACTTTGGACACATTTAAAATGTGATTTTCTTCACTTAAAATAAAATAATTTTTAACTTGAAATGACTCCTCATGTCATAATATTTAATAAAAACATTTTTACTGTCAATACAGAATTATTTTTTACACTTGTGTGCTTAAACACACCTAAAAATAAAAAAATATAAAAATGCATTCACTTCTAAAAATAACAAATAAATAAATAAAACCCCAATTACGCGCGCAAACAAAAAAAGATAAATTTCAGAGGCGCAAAGATTTTTTTTAAAATACGCCCACGCAAATTCTGTGGGGAACAACGTTGAAAGCATACCATGTGACAAAAGAGTTCACTTCTCGGCCAATCAACACTCAGAGAAAAATTTAATTTTCAAAACCTTTTTCCTCACATCGCCTGGGAGCTGATCAACAAATACTTAAACGAATTCACTCACTCATTCTATATCACTCGATGATCCATACTCTGCATTCCTCACTCTTCGCTCACTTCTCAATCACGTCAACGACTCTCTTGCTATGTATTTTTCTGGCAGCATAACAATACACGATTATACATACGCACAAAGAAAAGCGCTTATCCACACGTACGCACACACAGAGCGAATAATGCTAATATTCAGCTGCACGCAAAGACATTTATCTTCTTTATTTCTTCTCGCACACACAAAAATTAAGCCTGTTTTCTCACTGAGAAAACAAAGGATACTCTCTGCTTTTTCTTGTCAAAACAATGAACAGTCTCAATAACTTTCGCAAGAACTGCCTATCCAGACGCACCCTTTCGATAAAAAAAAGGGATTCATTTTATTTTTACTTATTATTTTTGTGTAAATAAACACCGTTTATTTCACATGTATTATTTTATTTTATTTGTGGTGGAAAAAGGGATCTTATGAGGCCTGAGTACAACTACACGCTTGAGAGCGCCCGTGAATCTCTACAGTCAGCTTTTACTAACCGAAAAGCGTCACTCTATACAGTACAAAGAATGAAGAACCAGTGAAGGTTGAATATTTCTCAAAGAATGAATCCCTCTGCCTGTTCTACAAGTACTTTAATGGTGAATGCTCTGACGAACTGCAAGCACTTGTGCCCCCTCAACGTAAATACCCCCGACAAACCCGACAAGCAACTAAATCCCACCCCTTCACAGTAGAGATCCCTAGATGTAAGAGAGCCTTCTACTCCAGTAGTTTCTTCCCCAGAACAGCTAGACTTTGGAATGCCCTTCCGGGTTCCTGCTTCCCCAACTGTACTGACATGCAGAAGTTCAAGTGTAACGTGAACCGACATCTTGCTGCCCAACTCCCTACACAGTATCCCTGATGTTTATGTCCCTGATAGTAGCCCCCTACAACAAAATGGTAATGTGCCTTGTTTGTGGTGAAAATGTAATAATAAAAAAAAGAATTAAAAATGTAAAAACTAAAGCTACTAATGCAGAATACGAGTTGTGCTGAAATAATAACATTGTTATTTAGAGAAGCCCATTCTTAACATAGGGAGGTGGGAGGCTTTTTTTTTTTTTTTAAACTATTCTGTGCATTCTAACAATTTAATAAAACAGAAGATACTGTAAAAAATTGAATTTAATTTGAAACGCCTATCTAAAATATATTATGATCCGTATTCTGTACGAGTACAAAACTATATGTACCACTTGATTGGGCAGGTCCGCGCATCAAGTCTCATCTATGGTATCATTCAGGAACAAAGGTGGATCCCTCCTCCACAAAGTTCCACAGATATGAATCGTTTACTAAGCGTTTCACAGATCTATTCTACAATCCATCTGTGATGACATCATCAACAGCATGTCACAGAAGGCTGTCAGCAATATGATGATGGACCACCCCACCTTCTCTGAGATTCATAATACAATTAAGGGAATGAATATCAAGAAGGCACCCATTGTGGTTCTCTGTTTTGAGGATGATAAGATTGCTGCAAGCATCCACTGTCTTACATCTGAAATACGAATGAATGTCCGTGGAACTCAGGACTGGATAACAACTCTGATCTCAAATCAATCATTGTTGCAATGTTGCATCCCTGTACTTTTTTAGAAGAATTTTAATGAAAAGTGGTGACAAATTCATAGCATTTGTTCCCCCTCAACCTGACAAGAAGCAAAATCCCACCCATTCACTGTAGAAATTCATAGATGCCTAAAAGCCTTCTACTCTAATAGTTTCTTCCTTTAGACTGCTAGGCTTTGGAATTCCCTTCCTGTTTCCTGCTTCTCTAACTGTACTAATATGCAGAAGTTTAAATGTAATGTGAACAAACATTTTGCTGCTCAACTCCCCACAGTTCTCTGCTAGACATGATTCCAAATAGTAGCCCCTTATGTCCAAGTGACAATAAGCCTTGTTTAGGGTAAAAACAAAAAATTTATCAAAATGCTTTAACTTCCTTAGGCAGTGTATTCTCAGAACCAATAGCTGTTAACAACGTTGTTAAACAGGTGATATTTTTACACCAACACTGTTTTTTATATATTTCACATTACATATATTAACCATAACATAACAGTTCTTATACATTTTGGAGCTACTAGTAGGATCTTCAATAAAATGTATCATATATATATATATATACATACATACTACTATATAAATGTATCATATATATATACATACATACTACTATATAAATGTATCATATATATATACATACATACATACTACTATATAAATGTATCATATATATATACATACATACTACTATATAAATGTATCATATATATATATATATATATATACACATACTACTATATAATATATATATATATATATACATACATACTACTATATAAAAGGAACCTTGTGTGTGCATGTGAGTGAGTTTCTTATGAATTATAGAATGGGCGGGACAATTTTTATGAAATTTCACACAAATATATTTTATGTATCTGGCAGTGTTCTTACATAGGTCTTGTATCAGAATGCATCTGATAAGTATTGAAAATCGATATTCGAAACAATCCAATTAAAGAAAGAAAGTCCAATTATGACCAAAGTTAATAGTAATATACCGCCTAAGATCACAAGTGCACTTGAAAAGTTTTATAACCACATAAGCAAAAAGGCCCAGCCTATAAAATCAAGTGTAGAATGTTTTATAAGACAGGGGCACGTTTAACTGAATATTTCTTTTAGAACACAACTGAACCATAATACTTTACTTTTGTACTTTTAACCGTATTCAAGTAATTATGTAAAAATAATTTTATAAAATCAACAGCTGGTTCTTTAATAAGACAGAGGCGCATTTGAATGAATCTTTCTGATTAGAACACAGTTGAACCATGATGCTTTACTTTTGCAGTTAAACTTTAAGTCAAGCCATTATTTAAAGATAATTTTATAAAATCAACATAAGTTTTTATACAATGCAATGTAGATTACAAAGTATTGTGGAGTAAGTCACTGTTGGGAGGCATGTGGAGGTTCCTCCCAGTACAGAGATAGGCTCCCAACTAGAGCAGGCAATCAATCAATTGAAAATGGCCGATTTCACCGATTAAATGACAATAAAAGTAAGGAAGGGTGGAACATTTGTTGATCCTCATTCAATCCCAGACAACGTTGGGTCTCCCTGCTAGTATATATATATATATATATATATATATATATATATATATATATATATATATATATATAAAAAAGGCAAATGCAGCGCACGCATTTTTATATGTTTCGCAAAGGCTTTTTTCGCTGCAATTCTCGGGGGGGGGGGGGGGGGGCTTACGATAGCTTAGAAGTGTTTATATGCCCCCTAGATAATAATATCTAGGATTTGGGTACGCGCGTCGCATCTAGATTTATTTACATCGACTTTTATAAAAATCGCGCTATTTCACTGTGTCGCCTGTTTGTCCTGCTTTTTAGTATAAAGTGAAACTAAATTCAAACGTTGCGTGTTCTCGGCCTTCGCGCTGGAATGTCCAGAAAGCAATCAGCTTTTGATCAATGCGGTTGGAAACCTTATATCAGACAATTGCTTTCATATGGACATCCCCATTTTTCATGGGGAGGTTTTTGTCAACCCAACATCTTGGGACCCAACATCTTGGGAAACTAAACTGAAACAAATTTGACTGCGGGATTGATATTTGACCTAATTCACTTTTTAGTTTATTCATATTTTTTTTTTTTTTCGCTTTCACTTCAAGTATTTGAGTTCAACCCCCTCCCCCCCAACTTTTTTTGATTTTTCAAACACCCGGGCACCGCCGGACCATTGTTTTTTTTTTTTTTTAAACCCTCCCCCCACCCAAACGCCTCTAAAAACCCGGGCAACGCCGGGTAACCCCGCTAGTCTATAAATATAAAACCGAAAATGTGCGTATGTATGTTCGCTTTTTGTGTATGTCCAAGAAAGGCTTTTTTCAAAGAAGCAGTTGGTTGGTTCGCAACTTCTTAAAACTTTTTATATCACATATAAATCATAATATCTTCGAGTTAACAACGGAGCTCGCCTGTCTATTTAATTTGCTCGACTTCGGGAAGATAAATATTCAACATTTGTTGCTCGCCACATGTGGATTAGTCTTTTTCCTATAATAAAAGCGACACTAATTCTGGCGGTATTTTCCACCTATCGGCGGAAATGTCCGAAAGCATTCAGCTTCGATCAATATGGAAATATTTTCCTTATATCAAACAATTGCTATTCAATTTGGACCCCACCAACATCTTGGGAAAATAAAAATAAAAAAAGCGTTCCCGCAGTAAATGAAATACTATCCCGCATGTCAAAGTTGACCTCATTAAGTCCTTAAAACGTGCACCTGTCAAATCTAAGTAATTCAAGAAATTCAAACGTTTTTCCGTTAGTATCTCGCGGTGGGCCAATGGTTAATGTTGCACGCTTTTTTTTCACACTTTAATTTCCAACTTCACCTCAAGGGTTCGATCCTCATACTCACCTACCAAAACTTTTTTTGTTTTTTATTTTAAAACCCTCCCACCCCCAGTTTTGATTTACAAACACCTGGGCAATGCCGGGTACCCCCCCCCCCCGCTAGTATATATATATATATATATAAAAGCAAAAATGTGTGTATG
The DNA here is from genome assembly GCF_053919585.1 of Euprymna scolopes. Classification (NCBI taxonomy): domain Eukaryota; kingdom Metazoa; phylum Mollusca; class Cephalopoda; order Sepiida; family Sepiolidae; genus Euprymna; species Euprymna scolopes. Next base: position 74,968,050 of record NC_136506.1, read on the forward strand.
CATGTATGTAAAGGGCGAATGAACTCTTTTTCTGAGTCAACGGCCAACTAGCACCGTGTATATTTGTGCGTGTGTATATGTGTATTGGGGTGGAGAGGGCTCCCATAAGCCGTGGTGAAGGCAACCTTTCTAGGAGAAGCAAATCTCTGATTTAAAAAACCATAAAGCGGAAGACCATTACCCGCATTAAGCTGGTCTGCAGTTTAATTTGTTGCTGGCTATCTTGCTCTTGCTTGTTGCTGGATCTCAACATTTTGAACCGAGAGAGAAACTTAGCTGTCGTACAAAGCTAAGACTCTGTAACATCATATTTGTATAGATACTCCCTCAGGCATTTGAACTCATGTATTTTAAATGTCTGAGGGAGTGGCACTCGTCTGACAAGACGTTGCAATCATCATGTATTATGTATGTTCACTTTTTGTGTATGTCTGTAAAAAGCTTTTTTCGTTGGACTTCTCGGTCGGCTCCTTCCTTCTTAAAACTTTTTATATCATGTCTAAATGATAATATCTAAGAGTTAACAATGCGGGTCATCTGTCTATTTAATTTGCTCGACTTTGAAAAGATAAATATTCAAGATTTTTCGATCGCCGTTTTTCATATAATAAAAGTGAAACTAATTCTGGCAGCATTTTTCCGGAAACGTCCGAAAGCAATCAGCTTTGATCAATGTGGAGTTTCTCTTTATATCAGACAATTGCTATTCAATTTGGACAATCCCCTTTTTATGGGGAGCTGGTTTCCCCCATATCTTGGGGAAACAAAAAAAAAAAAAAAAATCCTACCCCCGCAGTAAATAAAATACTGTCCTGCAGTCAAAGTTGACCTCATTAAAAATGGGCACCTGCCAACTTTTAATATTTAAATAAATTCAAACATGCTTCCGTTACTATTTCGTGGTGGCCCAGTGGTTAATGTCGCATATTTTTTTTCACACTTTAATTTCCAATTTCGACTCAAGGGTTCGGGTTTGATCCTTCATACTTATCTACCAAAACTTTTTTTTTTATTTTACCCCCCCCCCTCTTGACACAAACACCCGGGTGTTTTGATTTACCCAAAACCACATACCTCGAAACACCCAGGCAACGCCGGGTACCCCGCTAGTATATATATAAAAGGCAAAATGTGCGTTAGTGTGTGTGTGCATTTTTGTGTATGTCCGGCAAAGGCTTGGAGAGGGGGGGGCGCTCGGATGAGGGCACTGTTTCTTAGAACTTTTTATATGCTACGTAGATTATAATATCTCTGATTTATGAAACGCGGTTGTGTGTATTTTTAATTTGGGCGATTTTTACACACTATTTTCGCAATATTTTTAGGCTACGCGTGATTCTTTGACTTTTCCGTATAAAAAAGCGAAACTGTGAAAAAGAATTTCTGTTTTTGGCTTTACATGCCGAGATGTCCAGAAAGCAATAAGGTTTGATCAATGTGGGAGAAACCTCTTACATCAGACAATTGCTATTCATTTGGACACAGCCCTTTTTATGGGGAGCTGTCCCCCCCCCCCCAACATCCTGGGGAAACAAAACCAAAACGACTGCCTTGCAGCCAAACTTAACTGCGGGATTGATGTTTGACCTCATTAAATTTACGCATCTGTCAATTCACTTTTTAATTATTAAATTTCATCCATTCTCATTCCCCTAACTTCGTAGCGTCGAGGTAAGTCATCACGCTTTATTTTTCGCTTTTGCCTCAAGGATTCGGGTTGGGCCTACCTCCACCCCAAAACATTTTTTTTTTTTTTTTTCAAACATCTGGGAAATGCCAGCATTCCCACTAGTATATATATATATATATATATAAATTAGAATAAGAGAGGAATTTGAAAAGTATTATCAAATAAATCCTATTTTGAAAGAGATGCTCAACATTCTAGATAGAGCATTAATAAACAAAGAAAATTAACTGATGACGTTATGTTTTACACTACTTCCTTTGATGAGAAAAGTATAAATTTTCAAAACTCCATGGATGCAGGAATTAACTTCCATTGCACCCCCCAACTTTTTCCCATTTGAAATAAATGATGTAATTTTTGATAAGTCATCAGTTAAGTTTCTTTGTTATATATATATATATATATATATATATATATATATATATATATTTTTATTACTCACCCAAATGCCGATCCAGAGCCAAAACCTGAAAAATGATGAATTATAAAAATTAAAAATAAGAAATTATTATTTTAATTTTTTTTTTAATTTTGTCAATAATTTTGAAAACAGTTTCATTATTCATAGTATTAAAAAAAAAAAAATTGGTTCTTGTCTAGAATTGCCAAAATTGAAAACAAAAAGAAAAATTTGTATGATGTACGTGCCCGTGACAAAATGAAAATGTCATATTCCAAAAATCATATAAATTGATCAAATAGTTTGTTTTTTTTTAAATAAGAAAATAAATTTTTATGAGTAACTGAAGAGCAGCCTTCTAGTTTGCCATTTTGAAAACAATTTAAAAAAAAAAAAAGAGAGATAACTCAATAATTTAAACCTGAAAGATTTATGCTGTAATGTCTATGAATTATGATTAATCACTTAAAAATGATTTTTTTTATAGAAATAAAACTACTTTATAAAATTTAGTGATTTTTGGAAGATGATATTTTTGTTTCATCATAGCTATGTACATAATACACACTTTTCTTTACTTTTAATATAGGCAGAATTCTGAACAAGAGCCAGACTTTAAAATAAACATGTTACACAAACTAATAATGAGGAATTTAAAAAATAAACATGTTACACACTGAGAACGAGAAATTTGTAAAATAAACATGTTACACACACTAAGAAGGAGAAATTTTTAAAATTAACGTGTTACACGCACTGAGAGGAAGAAATTTTTAAAATAAAGATGTTACACACACACTAAGAACAAGAAATTCTTAAAACAAACGTTACACACACTAAGAATGAGAAATTTAAAAAATAAACATGTTACACACTAAGAATGAGAAATTTTTAAAATAAACATGTTACACACACTAAGAACGAGAAATTTTTAAAATTAACATGTTACACACACTAAGAACAAGAAATTTATAAAATAAACATGTTACACATACTAAGAATGAGAAATTTTTAAAATAAACATGTTACACACACTAAGAACGAGAAATTTTTAAAATAAACATGTTACAAATACTAAGAATGAGAAATTTTTAAAATAAACATGTTACACATACTAAGAATGAGAAATTTTTAAAATAAACATGTTACACATACTAAGAATGAGAAATTTTTAAAATAAACATGTTACACACACTAAGAACGAGATATTTTTTAAATAAACGTTACACATACTAAGAACAAGAAAACGTTACACTTTTTAATTCTTTTATCTTGTTGTCATAACCTCAAGCAATGTCTAATACTCATGCTACTATTAGAGGTACAGGTTTATCAAAGGTACTAATTTGTCAAAGAGGTCACATGTCAAGATATTTGTCATCAATAGCAGTTGCAGTATCACAAAACCCACGCTATGACCACTATGAAAAGGCAAACAAACGTACAGAATTAAATTTAAATAAAATAATTTTGTTATTGTCCAGAATTCCCCTCATATTAAAAAAATAAATAAAAATGGTTACTTATGGACCTATGTCACCGTGTTGAAATAATAACGTTAGCATTTAGAAAGCCATTCTTAACATGGGGAGGGTGTTTTGTAATTATTCTGTACTTTCACCTAACAATTTAATAAAAAAGATATGGTATAATTTAACTTGCAAATACTATTTAAAAATTAGCATGGTAACATAAGTGCATAAGCACCAAAAAATTTGTACAATGCATGTAGCCATGACAGAAGGAAAATAGCGGGCACCAAAAATTACGTAAATTGATCAAGTAGATTTAGTTTTATAAAGAAAATCATTTTAAAGTGATTAATGGGAATTTGTAGGCATTACAACATAAATCTAGTAAATATGAATTATTGAGTTATCTCCTTTACTTTCTTAAAAATTTTTTCAAAATGGTGATTGAGAAAGTCATTTACCAGCTACTCATAAAATTTGATTGTCTTATTTAAAAATAAAATTATTTGATCTATTTATACAATTTCTGGAATATGACATTTTCGTTTCATCACGGGTACATACATCATACAGATTTTTCTTTATTTTCGTTTTTAATATAAGGAGTATTCTGGACAAGAACCAGTAATTTCTGTAAAAATGAAAGTTTCTGATCTTTTTTTATAAAGATTCTTCTCTTCAGTGGTCTTATTTTTTTTACTTATCAAATAAATCACCACTTATTAAGACAAAAAGCCACTTGAGGATAAGGGTTGATAAAATGGACAGATTGTCATTTGAATGATAAAGAATATTATGAAAAGATTTAGAATAATGGATGATAGTTGATGACAGTTTATGACAAGTGTTTTACATTGGATTTGAAGATGACTGTGTTGTAGCCCTCAGGGAAGTGATAGGTGATCCAATTACATAAATTCATAGAATTTGTGCAGATTCAAAATTTCCAGAAACGTTTGACATATGATTTAATTGAACAAAAAAAAAACCAGAAAAAAAAAACCAGAAAAAAAAACCCCAAACACACTCACTTCCCCCTCCACTGTTGGAACCAAACGAAGGAACGGATGAACCAAAACTACTGCCACCAAATGCTGTGTTGGTGTTCTGTTGCTGCTGCTGCTGCTGCTGCTGCTGTCCAAAACCTGGCGATGTCTGAGCTAAACTACCAAAAGTTGGACTGCTGCTTTGAGCAAAACTAAAAAATAAAAACATGCATTTTAGGTTTAATATTTGCTATGTACTGCGACACGAGTGAAAAAAATTTGAAGAAATTGGATGAAGTGGTTGCTTTGTTTTTCGGGTTATGTCTGTAATCCAGTGATTTTGGAAAAAGTTTTTATATTTAAAGTTCTTTATATCTTTAAATATTTATTCATAGAGTTTGGTTTGGTTGTTTTGTTTTACAGAAAATCAACATTTTTCAAGTTATTTAATAAAAAATTATTAATAATAGCAAAAAAATACATCCAAAAAAAAAAAGAAAGGGGTTTGACATAAAAAAAGACAGGTAACAATTAAATAGAATCGCTAATAAAAAAAGAAATAAATCAACAATAAATCTTATAAAAAATATTGAAGTTGAAAAGTTAAAATTTTAGTTTGAATTCAAATGAAAAAGTTTGGTCTAATATTAAATTATATTGAGTTATAAATATATATCAGATGTTATATTTCCAACTAGAGAGCTAAATGTATTTAACGTACAAATATTATATATATATACACTAGACTATCCGTGATCCGTTGGGTCAGTATGTTGTATTAGCTATGGAATTCATGTATGAGCCTGACACTTGTGACATAAAGAAAATAGGGTTATTTTTTTACATAACAGAAACATTTCTATGAAAGTATATTAAAATGATAAAAGAATATAGATAGATTTCTATGAGTCGTTCTGTTTATTATAATTGATTATTTTTGAAAAAAAAAAAAATTTACAGTTACAGAATTATAAGTGGTTGGCCATACTTATAGGTAAATGGGCACTGAATAGATACCATAATACTTATTATAGTTAAATTCAAATTTTGATATATCTGTTTATTTTTTTTTTTACATCGTTGATTTCTGTATTACGTTCAAGTTATTTTAAACCCCACTCTTCCCATGTTAAATAATAATTTTGAAATAATAACGTTAATATTTCAGTGAACAGGTCATGTGTGCATGCGCAACCGGATGTCGTAAACCGGAAAGTTGGTTACATACATCGTTACAAGATCATTTGAGTTTTATATATACATATATATATATATATATATTTTTTTTTTTTCAAAAATAATCAATTATAATAAACAGAACGACTCATAGAAATCTATCTATATTCTTTTATCATTTTAATATACTTTCATAGAAATGTTTCTGTTATGTCAAAAAAAACCCCTATTTTCTTTCTTTACGTCACAAGTGTAAGGCTCATACTATATATATATATAGTAATTTATAAAATATATATGGCGATTAAGCTACACTGAATATTCTGCGTTTCATCCACTGTAATGAATAAAAAAAAAACACTGCGAATAAATACTGGGAACTCAAAGAAAGAGGACATTCGCCGGTAGTCGAATGGAAAATAATGAGACAAGCTACCACGTGCAGACATTTAGACAACCCATGTAAATTATGCCTCCATGAAAAATTTGCTATCCTGTACTTTAAAAAACCTCAAAATCTATTAAACTGTAGACGAGAAATAGCAAACAACTGTGTTCACAAAATAAAACTTACTCTAGGATAGCGATACAAAATAGCTTTAAAACTAACAATAACAATAGAAAACAAACAAATAAATAAATTAAATAAACATGAATATACACAAACGATCACACATATATGTATATATATATGTGTGCATGTGTGTGTGTACACATAGGTATATTCATATATATATATAAAAAAAAAAAAAAGGAGGGAAAAGATCTACCTTAAACCACTAACCTAGTTCTAAAACAGATCCTTTGTTCGATAAAATGCATGCCCATTGGCTGATAGGAGAGGGCGCGGTGGATACTAGAAAGCTGATTGGCTAACTAGAAATCCTCAACATATATAAAAACAAGAAGCAACCACAAACTTCGCGCATAAGCCTGATGAATCCTACAGTGGATGAAACGCAGAATATTCAGTGTAGCTTAATCGCCATATATATTTTATAAATTACTAACTAGCTCTACCTACGTATTGAGCACTTTTGAAGTAAATACTTAAAGTTTACGCATAAATCTATACTTTCGTATATTAAATTTGTGTGAGTAAATGAAGTAGTTATACTTAGCTCCTAAAACAGTCGAGCACTCTCAAAAGAATTTATTTCACCACATTAAAAATAGATATGGAAAGAGTTAATTTCGAAACATCGCTAAAAAACATCCCCACACCCAGCAAGCATAGCTATATTATTAAATTAATCCAAAAAACAGATGAACTAATACGCCGAATGCGATGGCGAGCAAATTTCTTCCTTAAAAATGAAAACGTAAACAAAAAAGAATCCTATGGTTTTAAAACCCTTAAAAATGCGAAAACAGTAGACTTTTGATAAACTTTGAAAATGACCTTTTAAACGTAATTAAAAACCTAGAATTCCACAATCAACCTAACAATTTCCAACGGAAACTACACAAAATCGTTAGAAACATAGACAACTCTAATAAAATCTTTGTAAAAGCAGATAAAACCAGAAACTTTTACAAAATAGATAAGCAAGAATATAACAAACTAATCACAGAAAACATTACAAAAAACTACAAAAAACTAGACACAAACGAATGCGACTACATAGATATAATAAATACTGAAAGTAAACAAATTATCGATAAACTAAAAATTAGCGATAAAGTTGGCAAATTGAAACCTAGAGAGTCATACCTTCTGCTTAAAGACCACAAATGGGACTTTAATAATAATCCCACCACCCGCCTGATAAACCCAACTAAACCAGAAATAGGTAGAATTAGCAAAACTATACTTTCTAGAGTAAACAAACAAATCAAACAGGACCTAGAACTAAACCAGTGGGCAAATACTACCGAAGCAATCACCTGGTTTAAAAATATAGAAAACAAAGATAAATGTACGTTCATACAGTTTGACATCATAGACTTTTATCCCTCGATATCCGAAGAACTTTTTAACATTGCCCTAGAATTTGCCAAGGCATACACTGATATATCCTCAGAAGAAATCAACATCATTAAAAAATGTAGAAAATCAGTTCTAATAAATAACAATAACCAATGGATAAAAACTAAAATGAAAAATTTGTTCGATTTGGCGATGGGTGCCAGAGACTCTGCAGAGGCATCAGATCTTGTGGGATTATTCATTCTATATACCCTCACAAGCATATTCGATACTACGGATATCGGCCTATATAGAAATGACGGACTAGCTATATTAAAAAACTCCAACAAAGTCAAGGGAGAAAACTTTAAGAAAATCATACACAAAGAAATGAAAAAATTAGACCTAAAAGCGGACGTATCAGCTAACATAAAAATAACAAACTTCCTGGACGTCACGTTAAACTTAGATAAAAACACATATGAACCATACTTAAAAGATAACGCTACTCCAATTTACGTAAACCCTAAGTCCAACCACCCACCATCAATTATAAAACACATTCCTAACTCGATCGTAAGTAGACTCAAGTGATGAAAATGCATTTAACAGGTCAACCAATATCTACGAAACAGCCCTAAAAAATAGTGGATACAAAAATATCGATATCAAATATAAGCAACAAAACACCAACAGCTATAATAAAATTAAAAATAGAAGAAAAAGAACTATAATTTGGTATACGGCCCGATACAATCAAAGATTAAAAACAAAACTTGGCAAGAAATTTCTAGATCTTATTCAAAAACACTTTCCCGCAAACAACCCCTTACACAAAATCTTCAATAAAAATACCTTGAAGTTATCTTACAGTTGTTGCGAAAATTTAGAGGTGATAATTAAAGCACATAATAACAAAATACTAAATGAAAACAATGTAAACAACAACAAAATAAACAATAAAAAAAAGTAGACACCATGACAGAAATAAAACCAACACTAGCAGAAATAAAAATAATAATAATAATAATAATAATAACAACAAACCAACCCTGACAAGAACAACCATACCATAAATAATAATACTAATAACGAACAAAATAAATGCAATTGTAGACACAGCACAATTTGCCCAGTCCAAAATAAATGTCTAACAAAAAGTGGTTTATCAAGCAACAATATTTGCGAAAGAAAACCCGAATAACAAGAAATATTACAGAGGCATGACTTCCTTAGATTTTAAAACCCGATACTATGACCACAAAGGTACCTTCAAAAATAAAAAACACCGTATAAAAACAACACTAGCGAATAAATACTGGGAACTCAAAGAAAGTGGACATTCGCCGGTAGTCGAATGGAAAATAATGAGACAAGCTACCACGTGCAGACATTTAGACAACCCATGTAAATTATGCCTCCATGAAAAATTTGCTATCCTGTACTTTAAAGAACCTCAAAATCTATTAAACTGTAGACGAGAAATAGCAAACAACTGTGTTCACAAAATAAAACTTACTCTAGGATAGCGATACAAAATAGCTTTAAAACTAACAATAACAATAGAAAACAAACAAATAAATAAATTAAATAAACATGAATATACATAAACGATCACACATATATGTATGTGTGCATATGTGTGTGTACACCTAGGTATATTCATATACAAGAAAAAAAAAAAAGAGGGAAAAGATCTACCTTAAACCACTAACCTAGTTCTAAAAAAGATCCTTTGTTCGATAAAATGCATGCCCATTGGCTGATAGGAGGGGGCGCGGTGGATACTAGAAAGCTGATTGGCTAACTAGAAACCCTCAACATATATAAAAACAAGAAGCAACCACAAAATTTGCGCATAAGTCTGACGAATCCTACAGTGGATGAAGCGCAGAATATTCAGTGTAGCTTAATCGCCATATATATTTTATAAATTACTAACTAGCTCTACCTACGTATTGAGCACTTTTGAAGTAAATACTTAAAGTTTACGCATAAATCTATACTTTCGTATATTAAATTTGTGTGAGTAAATGAAGTAGTTATAAGAGGTGGATGTAGTTTGCTTGAAGCACTGTATAGTATGTAGTTAAATGAAATGTGTAGAAGGCGGTACAATGCAGAGGTAACGGAAAGACACAAGTTGAAGCCGGTGAGAAAGTTTCATGTATTTGTAAGTTGTATTAATAAAACTTTCTCACTTGCTTCAGCTTGTGTCTTTCCGTTACCTCTGCATTGTACCGCCTTCTACACATTTCATATATATATATATATATATATATATATATATATATATATTAACAAGCAAATATTTAAGACTTCAGAATAATGCCTTCTAGCTATGACACAAGGCAAAAAAATATGTTCCTTTTTACATGGCCTTGGACCAAACTTGTGGTTGAGGGAAATAACATGGTTTCCTCACATTGTTTTCTATCAGACTAGCAGAGGTACCCGGCATTGCCCGGGTGTTTGGAGGTGTGTGTTGAGTACAAAATAAAAAAAGTGTTAGTATGCAGGGAGGCTCGAACTCGTGATGAACCCGTGACGCGAAGGTAGAAAAGAAAGTGAAAGAAAACTTGACATCTTACCGCCATGCTATAATGTCACAGGAAGTGAAAAGCATTCAAATTAAGCGATGTCAATCAAAAAGTTGACTTGCACAAATAAGTTAAGAATCAGGCAGGCGCAGAAATGAACATTGACTGAAGGCCAGTTAAGCTTTATGCTTTCTGGTGTTTTATTTATTTGTTTCCCCACGATGTTGGGGAACACCAAATGAATAGCAATTGTCTGATATAAAGGGTTTTCCCAACATTGATCACAGCTAATTGCTTTCAAGATGTCCCGTCACGAAAGGCTGCTGACGGCTTTGCTTCAAAGAGTTTCGCCTTATTTATACGAAAAAGACAAACAAACACACAAAAGGACAGAAGAGAGGAAATTTTATAAAAATCAATCAAAATAAATGTAGAGACGCATCCGTTCACAAATCGTAGATATTATAATCTAGGGAGTATATAAAAAGTTCTAAAAAAAAATAGTAACCCCCCCCCCCCCCCCCGAAAAAAGACTTTCTTGGACATACAAAAACGTGCACGGCCGTTTTGCCTTTTATATATATACTAGCAGAGGTACCCGGCATTGCCCGTGTGTTTGTAGGTGTGTGTGGTGTTAAATAAAAAAGAAACTGGGGGAGGGGAGGGGGATCGAACCCGAAGTCCTGAAGCGAAGTTTGAAAATAAAATCGGCCAGCCAGAATGAGTTAGTGAAAGATGTTTGAAAGTCGTTGAGCGTTACGACGACGATGTAAGCATTGTTATAAGCGAAGAAAAGAAAACAACGGGGGGGATCAAAGCATAAAAAAAAAAAAACACAAAAAATCTAACGTAAGGCAAACGAACGTTGAAAACAGAAAAACGAACACGTGAAAAATGGCTTAAATGAGCCTGTTTCGATATTAAAATTTTAAAAATCGGTGGATACCCGAGTGTCGCTAAGAATAAGCAAAGTAAAAAAAAAAAAAAAAAGAAAAAACCAGGAAAACGAATGTTATGTGAAAAATGGCTTAAATAATACAGGGTTCAATATATAAATTTAAAAAATTGAAAAAAAAAAAAAAACATCTCACACCACGATTCGAACCCAAAACATTTAGATAATGAACAAACGCGTTAACCAACTGCGCTAAAGTGACGGAGATGAAATTTACTTGGTTTTTCAACTATTTAAAGTAAGTCAGGTCATGACGTCATCTGACGCATGCGTAGAATCGGGCATCGTTACGAGAAACCGGTTTTTGTCGATTTTGGAACAATTCATTTTAAAATGAGATTCAGCAACATTTTAATCACTTTTCATGTCGTTAGCGATCAAAAAAAAAAAGGGGGGGAGGGTGTATTCGTGGAAGATGTAACACATACGGAGGTAGGAGTGTGGCTGCATTGTTTAAAGCTTAATTCACAGCTACATGTAAAGAATAAACAACATTTTTACGAGGTTAATGTAGTTTGCATGAAGCATTGTTCAGTGTGTATATAATGGTAATTTATAGAAGGCAATAACAATACAGAGGTGTAATGATTAAACATGAACTGAAACAATAAAACATAACAATGGAATAAGCAGAATGACCTTTTATTAATACAATTAATTGTATTTTGGGTGTCACCCCGCATTGAGGATTGAACCTTCAACCTCCACAAGAGTGTAACTTTTACAACTGAATTTTACCAAATACTCTATCCACTGTGCTAAGGGTCCTCACTAGAAATTACTTAGGATTTCTACCCAGTCATGGCTGACAAAACGAGATCATGTTACCTCCGTAGATTAAATAAAGGGTTCCGTTCAAAATTTTATGCAAGTTCCGAAGGTCAACAAGACACACCCGAAAAAGGTTGGAAGTTACATCGACTGAAACGTGAAAATAGCATTCAAGAGGAGAAGAGTAGTTCAAAGAATCCAAATAATACAAAAAAAAAAAAAAAAATTAATTTTAAAATTGTTTCGGGGGGATCAAAATTGTTGTGTGAGAGGTGATGATGAAAATAATTCTGGATGCGTTAATTAAAGAAGAAAAGCAATGTTAGAAAAAAAGAAAGAGAGAAAGTGAAAAAGTGGAATTCAAAAAAATGAAAAATTTTTTTCGACTGACTTTGCGAACCCTGAAGAATTTGATGCCTGCGAAGAAGTGGCTGTTTGTCCAAAAACGCTGCTAGCCTGGGCACCACCAAAAGGACTGGAGAATGCTGGAACATTGCTACCAAAAGTACTTGAACCAAATCCAAAGGCAGATTTATTTCCAAACGCAGGTGCCCCACCAAATGAAGCAGAGGATCCAAACGAAGGGGATCCACCAAATACACCTGTGTCAAAGTTTAAAGAGATAAAAATAAAGTTTTAAAAAAATTATTTCAATGTTTCATTGGTAAAGTTACATAACAATATTTAAAAACACTTGTATAAAAATAAAAATTAAAAATCAGAAATTTCAGAACAGATGCTACACTTTGATAAATCTGATACTTAGATTATATTGCTAATAACAAGTTGAAGGTATTTAAAATTAATGCATTGATTATTTTAACACCTGTTTATGGAACCTTTCAGGCAGTTTTGGCTATCATCATTATCATCATTATCATCATCTTATTCAGTTTAACGTTCGTTTTACATGCTGGCATGTTTTATAGCTTTTAAGAAATTGACTTCCAAACTAACCTATCTCTGGCCAGGTCTTTATTTATCCTTACTTCCCACAAGTTCACTTTTATCTACTTCTTCCCATGTTTTCATTAGCTTTCTCCTGTGAACTGAACCTGCTACCTCAACTGTTCTATATCTACTAACCCAAGCATACTCATCTGTTCTTTCAATGTGACCAAACCAACAAAGTCCCCTGTTCTGCACACATCTGCTAGTGTCCAGATTTAATTTTCCTCTGAGTTCATCAGATCTAAGTGTGTCTTTAAGACGCACATTACATGTCTTCTTATATTATTTCTCTCCATGCAACACATATCCTCAACCTTTACTGGCCAGGTTTCACTTTGCATACACTATAACAATACGTATGCCTGATTAACACTTCCCTTGGTCGACAACAGTAACACACTGTTGGTTAGTGTAAAATGTTTTTGACTCCTAATGGGGGTAGAAGACGAATGGATTCGCCAATCATTTTTATAACCAACGGCTGGGCTAAACAACCAATGAAAACGTTTCAAAATTATCATAAAAATTGTCAAATTTTGGATTCAATCAGTTTGCCATTTACGTCACGGACCGCATTTAATTCTTGGCCGCCATCTTGGTTACTGATCTAAACTACGCCGCCATCTTGGTTACTGATCTGAACTACACCACCATCTTTGTTCAACACAATGTCTCAAAACTTAACAGTTAGTATATTTAATAATATATTTAAACATACTCAAAATAAAAATACAGTATAATCATGTTGACACATCTGTTCTTGTTAAATTACCAAAGTTAAGCAATATCAAGCCTTGCCAGTACGAGATGGATGAGAATACCAGGTGTAGTATGTTGGAAAATGGCAAAACCTCTTGGCAAAAAATATGCTTTTAACAAGTACTTCAGGCTAATCTGTTTATCTATACATACTGAGAATTGTAAATGTAAACTGAATTAAAGGAATAAATTATAAGATTGTCAACATCATAAATTTTGAACATAGTTTTTGTCATTTATTCACTACATTGCTCTGTAATTACATTGAGCTTCTTAAATAAAGATTGGAATATAAGAAAATATATTTCTACAGATATATATATATATATATATATATATATATATATAGATAGATAGATGTGTGTGTGTGTGTGTGTGTGTGTGTGTGTGTGTGTGTGTGTGTGTGTGTGTGTTAACACAACAGAACAACCCTCCCCCCGGCCAGAAGTTTTGTTCTCAATCATGTGACGAAGTTCAGTAGAGAATATTCTATCGTCACACTTAAAAAAGAAGACAAAAAAAATACTATTAACTCGTAGGTGTTTGTTTTGATAGGTGTTCATGGTAGGGTTAGGGTGGGGGCTATCCGAAGAAATCACATGGAATTTTATCTGCCTGCAACTAACCTGGACTTTGTGATTGCTGCTGTTGCGACTGTTGTTGCCCAACGCCAAAGCCTGTTGCCGCAACGCTGCTACCCGCAGAAGTTGTGCTGCTTGTACCTGTAGTGCCGCCTGCTGTTGATCCAAAACCAAATGAAGTGCCCAACTTTGGACTGCTCAAAGGAACGCTTTTAAAACCAGAATTTGGAGACTGGTTGCCAAATAGAGTAGCTGAAAAAAACGCCAAAGATAAATATTAAACAATAAGGAAAACCACTTTTATCGACATAGTATACGGTTTCAAATCTAATTTTTTTTTTTCTCTAATTTTCTCATATCTATTATATAAAAGTGAAAATGTGTGTGTGTGTTTGTGTAGAGGGCGGCAGTACTAGGGGTCTATCTTCAAAAACCATTTGCACCTAGCTTAATCTCTTCATTAGGATGATAATAGATAGAGAAAAAAAGAATTTTTGAAAAAAAGTCATTTTTGGCATGTGGGGGGCTTTTTTTACGATATTGCCCCCCCCCCGGGGGGGGGCCCAAAATCACCATTTGCAGCAAAAAATTTACATTATGCAAAATTGCATGCACCTAAACGTCCTAAATGGATACAAATTGGTATAGATAGTTGAGACTGATGATTTCTAGCCATTTTTGAGGCATTTTTGGGTTTATAGGATGAAAAGAAGGGCCAAAATGAGCCGAAATTTGCTCAAAATTACCCGAAATCTTAAAAAATCAGCTATTTGGCTACTATGTTACTCCAAAAACGTCCGAAATGACTATGAATGGACTTAGTTGTCTAAAACTTACATTACCCCATAATTTCTAGCCATTTTTGAGGCATTTTTGGGTTCCTAGGATAAAAAGAAGGGCCAAAATGAGCCGAAATTTGCTCAAAATTACCCGAAACTTAAAAAAACGGCTATTTGGCTACTATGTTACTCCTAAAACATTCCAAATGACTATGAGTGGACTTAGTTGGCTAAAACTTACATTACCCCATAATTTCTACCCATAAGTCGATTGGCATCCCTGCAGATGGACATGTGTCACCATTGATAGGCATCGAGTTTTAGAAAAATTGTGAGGTGCTAATAAAAGAGTAATAGTTAACAATTGGAATAGAACAATAAATCATCTCAACAATTAATTGAAATACGTTATGAATGATTCAAATTCTTTATTGATCTCATCTTTGTTCTTCAGTGTGAATTTGTTTTTTCTTTCATAGTTCCAACTTCCCTTCACCTCGAGCAACTTCCCATTCTTATAGCGCAGAACCTGGTCACTGGTTACCTCCTCCAGAATGGGTGACGATGGATGAACCCACATCAGATCTGCACCTTTCTCAACCCGGACCAGCTGCTCCACAACAAATGTTTGATCATCCTTAATTGAAGTGAAGAAACCAATGTACCAGGTTGTCTGTTCACCCTCATACCATACACTCACACACATCTTGTTAGGCTGGTAGATTTGGTGCTCTTGTTCTTTTGGATCGTCTGACAGCACTTTCAAGGCATCGTCGTTGGTTGGCAATATCATTTCTGCGATGCTGCTTTGGCTTGCACTGTTGTCTTCGTTGGACAAGAGAACGGACAGATTTTCGAGCTGAGTGGACATGTCTATGTTGATCAGCCTAAATAACTCAGGTCGATGCAGTCGATCTGCTTTGTGAGTGTGAATGTAGAAGGAAAGCTCAGTTTTGACAATTTTCTTGCCAATGTCGCCATTCTTTCTCAATACCTCTTTCAGCTCGTCAACAGAACAACACGGACCACCCCATTGCTTGCAGGTTTTAGCCAGGTTGAGAACGTAATCAACATTCTTCTGTTTCTTGGACAATTTCTTCTCCATTACTTGATTCTGCAGTTCCTTCTGGGACGAGTACCAAGAAACATTCATTGCTGCCAACTCATTACGAATTTTGGAGGCTTTGCTACTCAAATCTTTCCTCTCCGCACTGTGCAACACCATGTTATCTCTCAGTAACTCTCCTGTGTGTCGGTTGTTCTTGCAAATGGCTTTTATGTGAAATGGAACTAATTCCTTTCACAGTTTTGGGGTGGGGGAGGACACTAAGAGAAATGAAGGACCCAGCAGAAATAAATTTCTGTTGAATAGAATAAGAATCTATTGCAGTGTTATTATGAAGCCATTGCAGTGTTGTTATCAAGAAGCCATTGCCATTGCAGTGTGTTCTAGCCAACTAAGTCCACTCATAGGCATTTGGAATGTTTTAGGAGTAACATAGTAGCCAAATAGCCGATTTTTTAAGTTTCGGGTAATTTTGGGCAAATTTCGGCTCATTTTGGCTCTTCTTTTTATCCTATAAACCCAAAAATGCCTCAAAAATGGCTAGAAATTATGGGGTAATGTAAGTTTTAGCCAACTAAGTCCATTCATAGTCATTTCGGACGTTTTTGGAGTAACATAGTAGCCAAATAGCTGATTTTTTAAGATTTCAGGTAATTTTGAGCAAATTTCAGCTCATTTTGGCCCTTCTTTTCATCCTATAAACCCAAAAATGCCTCAAAAATGGCTAGAAATCATCAGTCTCAACTATCTATACCAATTTGTATCCATTTAGGACGTTTAGGTGCATGCAATTTTGCATAATGTAAATTTTTTGCTGCAAATGGTGATTTTTGCCCCCCCCCCCCGGGGGGGGGGGGCAATATCGTAAAAAAAGCCCCCCCACATGCCAAAAATGACTTTTTTTCAAAAATTCTTTTTTTCTCTATCTATTATCATCCTAATGAAGAGATTAAGCTAGGTGCAAATGGTTTTTGAAGATAGACCCCTAGTACTGCCGCCCTCTAGTTTGTGTGCGCTTTTTTGTATGTCCGGCAAAGGCTTATTTCCGCGGGGGGTAGTGGGGCGCTCAGGGGGTGGGTACCATTTCTTAGAACTTTTTATATACTCCCTAGATTATAATATCTCCAATTTACAAACGGAGGTCGTCCCTATCTTTTATTTGAGCGACTTTTATTTTATAAAATTCCTACTATTCTTCCTTCTCGCGTGTTTGTTTGTGTTTTTCATATAAAAAAGTTAAACTAACGAAAGCGAAGGCAGTTTTCCGGCTTCGTGCCAGGGACGTCCAGAAAGCAATAAGCTTTGATAACTGTGGGGAAAACCCCTCATATCAGACAATTGCTATTTATTTGGACACTTGGGAGAAAATAAATACCATGAGAGAAAGCTGAAAACTTAATTTCTTCGCTGACTCCTAACCTAATTATCAGTGAGTCAACAGTTTTTGATTGACATCGCTAAATTTAAATGCTTTTCACTTCCTTTGTTGTCATAACAAAGCGGTAAGTTTTCAGGTTTTCCGCCTTCGCGTCACAAGTTCGAACCTGCCTGCCTACTAACATTTTTTTTTAATTCTTTTACACCTCCAAACACCCTGGACAACACCGGGCACCCCCACTAGTATAAAATAAAGACAGTCTACCTCTCTTTCATTTCTTTAACTTTACATCAATAGCTTTGTTAACAAAAAAGGTATGTACCTTGTTGTGGGCCGAAAAGATGATCAAGAAAGACTCCGATACAGTTATGGTTTAGAAAAAGAATATTGCTATTTGCAAAAGACAGAATACATAAAGAATGAGAGTTGTAGAACTTAATGCAAATATGGTGTACTGCGAGTGACTCCCGAGAGTGGTACCTCTCTGTATATTTATACCATTAGAAGAGTTCATATATTGTATATGGGCAAGCCCTCTTCCCCAAGACTTTTTGCACCGTAAGCTAATGATATCTTTTCCGTTTCGAGTTGATAATTAGTAGGTCAGTGAATTTTTTTCTTTCTGCCTGACCACTGTTGTTCTGGTGTTAATTGGGGTGAGTCGAGATTGAACGTCTCAAAAATGGTGTCAATCAGCTCTTCCTCTAAAGGTAATTGTGTTGCTAGTGTCATCCGAGGGAGTTCTTTTTTTTTTTTTTTTTTTTTAACTAGTTTTGGTGGTGTTTATGAGTATGTCTCAGACGTTGTATGATATAAACCATATCATCAGTCCCCGTAGTGATTGTACTCAATTGTTAAAATAGCCTTGAAATCCTCCATCTGTAGATTTTTTATAATATTTTACAAGAACAAAGTTTACTTACTCGGAAAAAAGATTTTTTTTTCCCCTTTATTTTCTAACTAGCGAGGGTACTCGGCATTGCCCGTGTGTTTAGTTGGTGTAAGGGAAGAATCAAAACAACAGTAGCAGGGGTGCTCATTGCCCATGTGGGTGTAGATGGTGTAGTAAGGAACCCAGCGGGGAGAAGGAGGTTAGTAGAGGGGAGATCAAACCAACAGTTAAAAAAAAAAAAAAAGTGATGTCTTAGCCAATATATCCATCGCCTGACTGGAAGTTCCAAACGTTGAAACTAAACGTAGTCAATCCAACCGATATGATATTGTGAAAATGCCGACATAAAAAATGACCCTCCTTGTAGAAAACTGGCCAGTTGTGGGTGAAGGAATTAATGTTTGTGGCCAATTTTTTTTATATTTGTCGTCCGAGACGTCCAGCTTCAAAACAATACCGATCTTGTCAAGATCCGTCAGATCTGTCAAAAGTTTTTGGCAGACATACATACATACATACACACAAACCGCTGATTGAGATTTATATTATAGAATAGCCACAGTAATTTTACTAATTACAGTTTTATGTTATACATTGGACAAAGTTTACTTTTTTTCTCTGAGGGGGAGAAAAACTATTTGAAAAATCTAACTTGCTGATATATCTCCTCCATTTTAATTGAAATGTTTTTAAAGTATAGTTTTGACAACTTTTTTTTTTAATGTCATTTGTTGAACGTGAGGTACTTTTTTAGTACCAGTTGAAAAACTATCTCATTAAAGTACGCCACTCTTTTTTTCAGTTTCAGTGTGTGATTAATAGTGCTAGGACAACAGCATATTCTTTTCATTGTTTTGACACTCGAGTGTGTATCCGTTGATACCTTATATGCTTTTATATAGAGTGATATGGTTCTCGGTTGATTAACTGTGTCTGACTGTGTCGGATATATACTCGAGAGTCAAAACAATGATAAGAATATGCTGTTGTCATAGCCCAAGTGATTACTTGTGCAGGTTTATTCTTTTCCTTTTTTTGTGTGAAAATGCATTTATGGGGGTGGTTATGTGATGTTGTAGATATCTATTTTATGAATTCGAGTTCCTCGTCGTAAGATTTGTTGTGGCCTGGACAGGTCATTAAGATTTGGACATGGATACATTTTAGAAAAGGTATTTGTATTTACAACAAGACAGAATATATAAGGAACAAGAGTTGCAGTAACTTAATGCAAATAAGGCAAACTACGAGTGACTATAGAGTGATACCCCTCAATATATTTACATCATTAGAAAAGTTCATATATTGTGTATAGGTGAGACCCTACAACAATATTTAAATCTGTTCAGTCAGATAGTTTTGATAAATACTGGTCAGTGTTCTTAAAGAACAAAATTCATTTCCAATCGATTTAATTTAATTTCATATTTAATCTGATCAAGAGTTTTTGTTTTGATTGCTAATATTATAAAAGAAGCAGGAGGAGCCGACCCTCCCACAGTCTTAAGACATTTTCCTATCAGCAATGACATAGTGAACAAGTGTAATCTATATATATAAAAGCGAAAATGTATGTATGTATGTTTGCTTTTTCTGTATGTCTACAAAAGGCTTTTTCAGAGAAGCGGTCGGTTGGTTCACAACTTTTTAAAACATTTTATATCACATATAAATCGTAATATCTCACAGTTAACAACGAAGCTCGCCTGTCTATTTAATTTGCTCAATTTCAGGAAGATAAATATTCAACATTTGTCGCCCGCCGCATGTGGGTTAGTCTTTTTCCTTTAACATCTTGGGAAAATATACTATCCTGCAGTCAAACTTGACCTCATTAACTCATTAAAACGGGCACTCTGAAAAATCCAAGTAATTAAAAAAATTCAAACGTGTTTCCGTTAGCATCTCGCGGTGGGGCAATGGTTAACGTCACACATTTTTTTTTTTCACACTTTAATTTACAAGTTTGCCTCAACGGTTCGGGTTCGATCCTCATACTTACTTTTTTTTTTTACCCCCCCCCCCCCCAAGTTTCCACACACACACCTCCAAACACCCGGGCCGGGCAACGCCGGGTACCCCTCGCTAGTCTATTATATAAATCTCACCTGTCTGTTTAAATGTATGTATGTATGTATGTCTAAAACTTTTGACAGAGGTGACGAATTTTCACAAGATTGGTATCGTTTTGAAGCCTGACCCTTCAGACGACAAATAATGAAAAATTGGCTAAAAACATTAATTCCTTCACCCCCAACTGGGCACTTTTCTACAGGGAGGGGTTGCTTTCTCGCCAGTATTTTCAAAAGTCATCCCCTCTTTTCGATTGACTAGCCTTAATTTAAACATGCGTCACTTCCGGTTTGGCGATGGGCACAACAGCAAAGACGTCACATTTTTTTTTCACGTTCATTTCCTCCTTTGCGGTATGGGTTCGAGTGTGCCTGCCTACTACCACCTTTTTTTTTTTTTTTTTTTTTTTTTTTTTTTGCTCATTCCACACCTCCAAACACCCGGGCACCGTCAGGCATCCAGGCTAGTTCAATAATAAATAACAAATTAATCACTTGGTTAAAGAAAAAAAAAAAATAATGTTTTCTTTCAAAAATTAAAATGATTGAAATCTTGTTGGTAGAAAAAATCAATAGTCTAATAAATAAACATCCATGCAAGATAATGTTGTTATTTCGATTAATATACAAGTGAAATATCGCAATTGAAAACAAAATAACAGGATAACTATTTGACGTACTCCTGTATCAGGCAAATGTGTTGCTCTTATCCCAAATATTATTCTCAAGTTTCGGCTAACCATAACATATCATTTTCTTCAGGTGCATCTTGTCAAACTCAGAAAACTATAATTTCAAACTAAATGTTTTATTTAATACACAGGGGCAGAGTGTTCATATTATGTCAGCTATAACCAGGTAGAAGTAACTATAATTTTAGTCTTTGTTTTATTAAACAAGGTGCCTTCAATAAGTTTCCAGACTTTTTTTTTGTACAAGCATTTAAAATTGTCAGTCTCTTGAAAATTCAGTATGTTATTCCTATACATCTTATGAAATGACTGACCAATTTTTATGATTTCAGGTTCAAATGAGCAGCTGTAAGTAGAAATTGGAATACACACTACTAAAGCCTGATTGTCACAGCTGATGAATTTCAAAATTGCAATCTGGATGTGAGGACAATTTAGAAGAAAATGCCACAGAAACGTATGGAATGCTTCAGACTACTTTTGGACCATCTTGCATGAATCGAGCATCAGTTTTTGAGTGGCATAAGAGATTCAAGGAAGTCAGGGAGTGTGTGAGGGATGATGAGAAGTGTGGAAGGAGTGAGGAAGTCAAAACACTAGAGTTGATTGGCCAAATAAAGAATTTCATTAATAAGGACCCTCGTGTGTCTATAGAGACAATAAATGCACAGTTTGATGTCAGTGTGGGAACTGTACACATAATTATTCGCGTGATACTGAAGATGTGAAAGATTTGTGCAAATTTTGTCTCAAGGGTGCTCCATCCTTGTCAGAGACTATTTGACCAAGATAGGCATAAAAGCAGTTCCTCACCTTTCGTATAGTCTAAAACCTTGTTTCCTGAGACTAAGCTCAAGAAAAACCTTAGAGGCTGTCATTATGAGACAATTGAGGAGATGAACGAAGCTGTGACCTGGGTCATAGACATGCTCACACAAAAGGACTTCTATGGGGCTTTCCAAATGTCGTTGGATTGGTACAAGTGCACTGCAGTCGGAGGAGATTACTTTGAAGGGGACTAGAATTTCATGTGTGAACTTTTAATAAAAGTGTCCATATGAAAAAAGTCTGGAAACTTAGTGAAGGTACCTCATGTTCTTTGTTAGTATTGCCTGTAGTCAAAATTGAAGTAAAAATCAGATCTAAATGCCAGTCTTCTGGAGGTTGAAGGTGCAATCCTTACTACAGGCAATACAAACTAAGAATAGCTTAAAATTTAGCTACTTAAGATTTCTATCTGGTCATGTATGTATGTCTGTATGCCAGCTGCATTCAGCCTACGCAGGTTGAACCGGCTTCTTCTGAAAGAGAAAGTGTCAAAGGAAATATATCCTGGTCAGGGGGAGATGATACTAAGTTTTTGCAGTTCCTGCAGAGATGTATCGATGTCCCTCCTACATACAGTGCCTGGTATTCACAAATGGTTATCCCATCTGATACTGACAAAGCTCAATGTTGCTCAACTTTGGTGATCTAATGAGAACCAGTGTGTCAACATGATTATGTCAATCATGGCTGACAGAACAGGAACAATCTACTCTCGGATTAAATCAAAGGATTTAGTTAAAAATTCTGTGTAGATTCTTTAACTGCATAATCTAAGCCTCCTAAAAGGTCATCTTTACAATCCCGGTGGGTGCAAATCCCCTAGTTGAGAACCGCTGTTCACATCCTCCATGTCTAATGTCTTAAACCGCTCAGTATACTTCTGCTGCAAAATCACCGCCCTCCATCAAGTCATCCTTCTCAGATATCTACGCTGGCTAGGTCATGCTCTACACCATTAACCAAAACAGTTCATCTATGAAGCAATTGCTCCAGCCCCCCCCCCCCCCCATCTCCCCCAAACTTTGAAAAAGAAAAGTGGTGAGTAAAAAAAAAAAAAAAATAAAAAATAACTGATGATGATTATAACTGACTTGAGCACAAACCTGAGCTCCCATATCTACGGAGTAAGTTAGCCGTTGAAACAGTGAATGGCTAGAGATCACCCAATCGTTAACTTGAAATTGTCAGTCTTTGGTTTGGTTTTATTGTTTTGTTCTATGGTATCTATATATTAACACCGTAGTACCTCTAAAGTAATTACTTTGTAAATTATTTTATCGAGAGATCCTATTTATTAAAAAGGAGGATAGAAGGTAATAATATACTACGGACATTAAATTAGTATATAGATATTTAATGTAATTAGTATGTTATCACCTTTAATGAATAGGATCTCCTGATCACCAAAGAGGCAATGTAAAAAAAAAAAAATTTATAATAAAAAAAAAAATGATGCCGCTTTTGGGACATGCGTGGAAGTAAAATATACCTTCTTGGTCTTCTGGCTAGGATTCAAGGGTAATATCTATTCTGTCTAAAGATGGTATAATGATATCATGAGGTTTCTATTCACACCAGGCATCCATACAATGGAAATATATCAGACACTATAAGGATACTGGAGATAAACTGTAATAACCAGATATAGTCTGACACTACATTAACCAGATTACTTAGAGAAATAATTTTACAGTTTTAACAATGGGGCTACAATAATATCGCGGGATTTCCATTCATACTGAACATCCACAGAATGTCATATTACATACGGAAGATGCCGGTGTGAATTTTCCACAGGTTCTGCTAGTATCAATTAATTATTTAATGCCGAATTCAATAATTTGGAAAAACGTTTTATGCTTCATGTTCTTTATATCTGCAAATAGTTATTCATGCAGTTTGGTTTGCTTTTGTTTGTATAGGAAAATTGTTGTTTTTGACATTGCAGAACATGGTTAAGTTTTAAAAAAGGAAAGGGAGGGGGGGAAACAACATTGATGTTTGATGTGTTGTAGGTCAGAAAGCCAGTATCTTCAAAGTCTGATCTCGTAACGCCTAGAATCAGTCTTTAGGAAGGATATGGTGGCAAGAGAGGATAAAGCTGGCAAAACCTACCCTGAATAGTAAGTTTTGGATATTTTTTTACGACCTGCCCCAACGTAATATAAACATCCCCAACCACCCCATGTTAAGAACGGTTTTCGAGGTTAGGGGGTGTTTATTCCAAAATCGTTCTTAACATAGGCAGATTAGGGTGTTTATAATACGCTGGGGCACGTCGTAAAAATTTACCAAGTTCTGATTGATAGAAAAAAACAAGAAAAAAAACATGGCTCACCAGCATTTTGAGATGAACTTTGTCCGAACACTTGATTGGTGCTACCAAAGACATTCTTATCTACATTTTCCTGGCTAGGTTTGCCACCTAAACCACTAAAAAATGGGGAGCTAGAACCAAACAGACCTCCGGAACCACTCGAAGAGGTGGCACTAGCAGCAGCAGCAGCAGCAGGGGTGGATGATGAAGTGGTGCTAGCATTACCAAAGACACTGCTGACACTCCCTCCCGTGCTTGAGGATGACTGGCCAAAAACACTGAAAAAGAAAAAAAAAAAATCTATTATAATTTTGAAATATCAGAGAACGTATTAATAGTGTTTTCAGCTAGACGAGTGTTTCTTATGAAAGTTTGGCTGGGGGGGGGGGGCATAGTTTGAAGCTCAGTCGAGCACTTGCCATGAAAATAACGATAAAGCAAAGACAAACTCGCTAGATCTCTTCTGTGAGAAAGAGGTTGCAGTGAGGAAAAAAGGACATCTCCTATTAGGCTACGAAGTCTATTTTGAACTCTATCAAGACGGGATAAGTCCTTTCTAGCAGCTCCTGCGGCAACAGTACTCCATCCTTGGACGAACTTGGCTCTTATATAGATAGAGAATTGCATCAGCAGTGAGATATCTACTGGATCGATAGAAGGATCCTACCATTTTTTCAGTGGCTTTGCCAACAGATTTGATGTACGTGTTCCATTTAAGATCAGGAGTAAAGCTCAAGCCCAGAAGCTTGTCAAAAGTTGAGGCCTCCCCAAGACGAGAGTCATTCATTTCAATTGATGCCAGATGGGTAGCAGAGCATTGATGATGTAAAGATAGAAGCTTGGTTTTAGATGCATTAAAAGTAACCAGCCACTCCTTTCCCCCATTGTACCACATGCTCAAGATCAGAGGAGAGAGAATCGGAGAGAACTTGGTTATTTACGACCTTAGATGTGCTACCATAGATGGTAGTGTCATCAGCATAAATGTCTACGAATGATGTAAGGATGTGATTTGCAAGATCATTAATGTAAATCAGGAAGAGAGTTGGGGCCAGGATGAACCCCTGAGGGACTCCAGCATTAATACTGTGAGCTTCTGATTTCTGCCCATCAACTACTACTCTTATGAGCCTATCATAGAGAAATGATTTGATAATTGAGAAGACATTTCCAGCTATACAATAGCTGGAGATCTTGTGAAGTAAACCTTTATGCCATACCCTATCAAAGGCTTTTGATATGTCAAGAGCAACTGCCCTAGAAAGGTTGCCTCCATCAAGAGATTCGCTAATCCTATGAGATATAACTGTAAGCAGATCTGCCGTAGCTCTAGCAGAACGGAAACCATATTGTGTGTCACTAAGAAGGTTATTTTTGCTGAGATGGTTGATTACTTCTCTATTTAACACAGATTCCAGCAACTTACTCATAACGCACAGGAGACTTATTGGCCTGTACTGAGAGGGAGATGAGCGATCACCGGAATTCTTAAATACAAGGCAAACTGTTGAGATTTTCCAGGGCGATTGGAAGCAATTCTCCTTAGGACAATGTTTAAACAGTTTTGTAAGTATGGGTGCTACGAGGGACGTGCAATAAGTAATGCCCCTGACTCACTTCGCATAGCAGTAGAGCAATGAAACTTGGCACAGTTATTAGTCTTTCTCTACATAGGAACCACCCAGAGTTATGCATTTCTCCCATCGTTTGATGCAGCTCTGGAGACCGTTTTTGTAGAACACCCCAGGTTGGTCCTCCAACCACGACGTGACTTCAGAAATCAAGGCTGCATCATCTGAGAAACGCTATCCTTTCAAAAACAATTTCATGGCTGGGAAGAGGTGAAAGTCAGAGGGTGCAAGGTCAAGAGAGTAGGGAGGATAGGGAAGAATTTCATAACCACACACCCATGCTTCTGATCTGGCGACATGCAAGTTGTGGACCGGAGCATTGTCCTGCAGGAGGAGGGTACCTTTGCTGATCTTGCCCCGCCTCTTGATTTTGATAGCTTCTCTTAATTTCCTCAAAAGTGAAGCATATAGGCTCCTGTAATTATCATACACTTTTCCAGTAAATCAGTCATCACTACTCCGTCCTGTTCCCAGAAGACAGTGAGCATGACCTTGTCAGCGGAGGGCTGAACCCTTGCTTTCTTTGGAGGTGGTGAGTCCAAATGCTTCCACTGCATTGACTGGATTATGATGGGGCATTATCACCATAAGTTTCTTTCATTTCATCAAAAGTCTCCTGTGGTGTGTGTCCTTTCAAATACAAAAACCGGATCACTGCTCGACATTCAACAGGCTTCATTTCACACCTGACTCAGTTCAAACACCTGTAAAACAGAAACCACAATTAGTTCAGAGCTGTAATTTGCCACATAATCCGTAGATATATAAATCATTGCACATGCAAAATTTCAGCTAGATCAAATAACTGGAAGTGGGTCAGGGGCATTACTTATTACACACCCCTCTTAGTTCTTGTTTAAGTTTTTTGAGTACTATAATTGGAATACCATCAGGGCCGGTTGCTTTACTGGAATCAAGGTTTTTGATTAGCTTGGCAACATCACGTACAGATATTTGTATATCACATAGTATGTTTTCTGATACAGGAGGAAGTATTGGGGGTTGATGGCCTTGGTCGCAAAGGGTAGAATAAGCTGCAAAGTTCTTAGCAAAGAGTTTGGCTTTGTCAGATGCTGACGAGATTACCTCAGGTTCATTGATGATAGTTGGGATAGAGCACACATTTCTGTTCAAGATTCTGTTTGCTATTTGCCAAAACTGGTGCGAACCAAGCCGCTGCTCAGCTACTTTGGACTTGACGGACTGAGCATACAACTCTCTTGCGTTCTTTATTACTTGTTTACAATGGTTGCTGGCAGTTCTGAAAGCAGCTTTAGTCTCAGTACATCTATTATGTTTGAAGCAATGGAAAAAGTGATTTCTGTGCACGATGGCAGCAGCACATTCTGGAGAGAACCACGGCTGGTTATTAGGTTTTCGCTGGAACTTTTTCGAGTGTATGAAACGGTCAATACCTACAATTAATCATTCTGTCAGATCTGATACTATGGAGGACACATCCTTTTTAAACATGGAATGCAGAGGTAGATCTGATATAAATGTACGGAAGCTATCCCAGTCTGCCATAGAGTATCGATATACTGTACGATGGAGAGGTACGCCTGAAGACTTTTTACATTTCATTTTTATCTTAATTGATACAGCAGTTTAGTCAGAAGACCCAAGTGGAGACAAAACGGAAACTGAACATAGTTCAGGGCAAGTTGTGAGAAAAAGGTCTAGGAGACTTGCATACTGGCTGTCAGAGTCGGGCACACGGGTGGGCTCATGAACAATCTGAATGAGGTCATAAGCAATGGAGAAAATCGTGACAGAACCTCCCCCTCATCATTGGTCTTGTTTGAGTGGGTTAACCATTCCACATTGTGAACATTGAAGTCTCCACATACGTGAATGTTAGCTGAAGGATAAGCAGATAGAACGTGGTCAATTTTCTTAGATATGCTTAAAAGATAGCAACTCCGCTGTTATGGGGGCGATAGAGAGTAAATATAAATGCATTAGTGTGAGAAAGTGCAACCTGAAAACACATATAGGGTATTACGTTGGAAGCAGTGGAAAAAGTGATTTCTGTGCGCAATAGCAGCAGCACATTCTGGAGAGAACCATGGTTGGCTGTTAGGTTTTTGCTGGAACTTTTTCGAGGGTATGAAATTGTCTATACCTACAATTAACCATTCTGTCAGGTCTGATACTATAGACGACACATCCTTTTTAAACCTGGAACGCAGAGGAAGATCCGATATAAATGTACGGAAACTATCCCAGACAGCTATAGTGTATTGATATACTGTATGATGGAGAGGTACGTCTGAGGACTTATTACATTTCATTTTTATCTTAATTGATACAACTGAGTGGTGGAAAGATCCAAGAGGAGACAGAACGGAAACTAAACAGAGTTCAGGGCAAGTTGTGAGAAAAAGGTCTAGGAGACTTGCATACTGGCTGTCATTGTCGGGCATACGGATGGGTTCGTGAACAATCTGAGTGAGGTCATAAGCAATGGAGAAATCATGACAGAATCTCCCCTCATCATCGATCTTGTTTGAGTGGGTCAACCATTCCACATTGTGAATATTGAAGTCTCCACATACGTGAATGTTAGCTGAAGGATATGCTGATAGAACTTGGTCAATTTTCTCAGATATGCTTTTAAAGATAGTAACTCCGCTGTTATGGGGGCGATAGAGAGTAAATATAAATGCCGTAGTGTGAGCTAGTGCTACTCGGAAGCACATATAGGGTAAGTTAGGATCTTCTCTGGAGATGTCCCTACCACATGAAAAGCCATCTTTAATATCGGTACATACTCCATGTCCATGGCGATCTTGGGGGGTCAGATTTGGAAGTTAAGTTAGAGAGAGTATCCTTTAATTACGAACTCATCTAGGGGAATAGTCTGTCAAATGCCAGTTTCACTTAGGAATAATAGGTCTGGTTTAGTCTCCTGTAATTGTGTTTCAACCTCTGGAAGGTTAGAACGTAGACCCCTGATGTTGGAGAAGGAGACATGGTAGTGGGTGTCTACGTTGGAAGTTGAAGATCCGGGTTTAATCGTGTATTTTTTCTTGAAACTTTTCATGATGGAGTTTTGGGATTTGTGGACTAGGTCAACAGAATTGCTTAGAGCAGGACAGAGAGGGGAAAGTATCTGTGCCTAAACCTAAACATAGATTCCATGAACAAAGCTTCTTTCTTAGAACTGCATGCCTGCGGATCTGTCTTCCATTTTCCTGCTTTTCAGTTGACTACAATATGGTTGTGTTCACGTCCAATGTAAACAAGTTCTTGATAAGCCGTTCCCCTTAAGTTAACAAATTTACTGAATTTCCATTACTGACAATTACTATATTGTCCAATTGACTACTGTACACTGTTTAACCCTTATTCTTGAGTGGCCCCTCGGCCTTGATAAGTGGTGATGCCTATGTAAAATAAAAAATAAAAAAAAACATAACTACTTTCAGAAATGGAGCACATTGGATTAATAATAAATAATAAATTCCCAACAAAAAAAGCAGATGCCATGATCAGAAATTGAAATGAAAACCAAAACCTTTAGATGTTCAGTTTGACGTTTCACCAATTGACCTATTTGGATTTTATGAAGAGAGCTTAAAGCACGACTGTTGTGGAGAGAATTTTCCTTATAAAAAGTGTTCCATTTTCCTTACAAAAATTAATAATTTCCTTAAAAATATTAATTAATATTCTATTTAGAACGTTTTTGGAACAATCTGGAGTAATCATGAAAATTCTGCGTTATGACATTCTATAGAACATTGAAATATTCTATTTAGAACGTTTTCGGAATGATCTGGAATAATCATGAAAATTCTGCGTTATGACATGCTATAGAGCATTGAAATATTCTATTTAGAACGTTTTCGGAATGATCTGGAATAATCAGAAAAATTCCATGCAGAAACCTATATAAGGACACTGTACTAGCAGCCACATTAGTTGTTAATTTGTTAAGCTGCCAACTTGCTGTTAAGAACTTCCGTAATGTTTTTATGATAAAAATCCAGCCGAAAGAAACTTGTTAAAAGTCAAATATCAAATCAAATTTAAAGAAACTGAAATTTCTCTAAATGCAAAAGATTTCTGTATATTTTCTCACTAACCAAAGAACTATCTATATATATCTATAAAAGTGAAATTGTGTGTGTGTGTACATTTTCCTACCAAACTACTCTGTCAATTTTCAGTCTACAGACTCGAGATTTGATATAAGGGGTACTGAGATTTGGGGAAATCTTTAATCGGTTTTTGATCAGATTTTTGGCTGTCAAGGGGTCAAAGTTCAACGATTTGACCGTTGCAAACTCTACCAAACTTCTCTGCCAATTTTGGGTCTAAACAGTTGAAATTTTAGATGAAGGTTACTTGGACATGGACCCAACACTTTAATTTGATTTGAGCTCAAAACAATAAATGTTAAGAGGTTAAAATTGGGGGTCAAAGTTTAAAAAAAATTGATCTCTGCAGTCTCTACCAAATTACTCAGCCAATCTTAGGTCTAAACATTTGAAATTTTTACATAAAGGGTATTCAGATATGCAGCAAGTTTTTAATCAGTTTTTGGGCGAAAATTTGGCTGCCAAGAGGTCAAAGTTGAAAGAGTTGACTTTTGCAGACTCTACCAAACTCCTCCACCAATTTTGGGTCTAAATACTTGTAATTTTAAAGGTAGATTACCTGTACAGGAGTCAAACAATTTAACATAAGTATATACATATGCAAAAATATAATAATATATGATATAATAATATATATATATATATATATATATATATATGCACAAATATAATAATATATGATATAATATATATATATATATATATATATATATATATGCACAAATATAATAATATATGATATAATATATATATATATATATATATATATATATATGCACAAATATAATAATATATGATATAATATATATATATATATATATGCACAAATATAATAATATATGATATAATATATATGTATATATATGCACAAATATAATAATATATGATATAATATATATACATATGCACAACTATAATAACATATGATATAATAATATTAAAAATATATATATATATATATATATATATATATATATATATATGTACATATGCACAAAGTTATGAACAGTACATAGGGTCTGAGCAAAGCCGGGCTGAACAGCTAGTATTTTAATATTCTTATTGTTAGATTTACCTATACATAAAACATTTGATTTGATATTAATCATTCTTATCTCCCTTTTGCCATCAATCCAATAGACCTTATAATCGCTTTTAAAACTAGTAGTAGTGAATACACTAAGAAAGTGTATTTATTTGTAAATATTATTTGTATGTTTTGTTTCATGTTAATAGAAATTGGTTCTTTATTTTAACTATGAGTTTTATTAGTCCTTTTTTTTTAATTTGTTGTGTGTTCATATCCCTAGACAAACACGTAACAATTACTCCCCCCCCCCCAAAAAAAAATGATAGTTTTGCCATAATATCATAGATTTATGATTTATATCATACTAGCAGGGCTACCCGGTGTTGCTCAGGACTGTATAAACAATGAGAAAATTGAAGTTGATTTTGAACATATCTGTTCAGGATAGAAGAATTTTTAATGTCTTTGTATTATTTGCTATTTCGAACAAAAAAATATTTTATCTATCCTAAGACGGGTATTACACATGTATGAAATAATTGTACTTGCCATAGGATAGGTAATTTACAACACATATTTAAAATAATTTTACCTACCCTCGGACGGGTAATTTAAATGCATATTATGAAACAAGTTAACATACTCAGTACAGGCCAACAAGTCTCCTGTGCATCATGAGTAAGTTGCTAGAATCTGTGTTAAATACAGAAGTAATCAAACATCTCAACAAAAATAACCTTCTTAGTGACACTCAATATGGTTTCCGTTCTGCTAGATCTACAGCAGATGTCCTTACAGTTATATCGCATAGGATTAGCAAATCTCTCGACGGTGGCAATCTTTCTAGGGCAATTGCTCTTGACATATCTAAAGCCTTTGATAGGGTATGGCATAAACGTTTACTTCATAAGATCGCTAGCTATGGTATAGCTGGAAAAGTCTTCTCAATTATTAAATCATTTCTTTCTGATAGGTTCATAAGAGTAGTAGTTGAAGGGCAAAAATCAGAAGCTCACAGTATTAATGCCGGTGTCCCTCAGGGATCCATCCTGGGCCCAACTCTTTTCCTGATCTACATTAATGATCTTCCAAATCATATCCTTACATCATTTGTAGACATTTATGCTGACGACACTACCATTTATGGTACCACATCTAAGACAGTAAACGACCAAGTTCTCTCCAATTCTCTCTCTTCTGATCTTGAGCACGTAGTACAATGGGGAAAGGAGTGGCTGGTTACTTTTAATCCATCTAAAACCAAGCTTCTCTCTTTACATCATCAACATTCTAATCCACATTTGTCATCAATTGAAATGAATGGCTCTCGTCTTCAGGAGGCCTCAAGTTTTGACAAGCTTCTGGGCTTGACCATTACTCCTGATCTTAAATGGAACACATATATCAAATCTGTTGCCAAGGCCGCTGGAAAAATGGTGGGATCTTTCTATCGATCCAGTAGATATCTCACTGCTGATGCTATTCTCTATCTATATAAGAGCCAGGTACGTCCAAGGATGGAATACTGTTGCCACATCTGGACAGGAGCTGCTAGAAAGGACTTGTCCTGCCTTGATAGAGTTCACAATAGACTTCGTAGCCTCGTAGGAGATGTCCTTTTCTCCTCCTTGCAACCTCTATCTCACAGAAGAGATGTTGCGAGTTTGTCTCTGATGTATCGTTATTTTCATGGAAAGTGTTCAACTGAGCTTCAATCTATGGCCCCCCCTCGCCAAACTTTCACAAGAAACACTCGTCTAGCTGTAAACACTATCAATAATTTCCCCCACTCTTTATCTGTGCCTAAACCTAAACGTAGATTCCGTGAACAAAGCTTCTTTCTTAGAACTGCACACCTGTGGAATTGTCTTCCGTTTTCCTGCTTTCCGGCTGACTACAATATGGTTGTGTTCAAGTCTAAAGTAAATAAGTTCTTGATGAGCCGTTCCATATAAGTTATTAAATTTACCAAATTTTCATTACTAATGATCACTATATTGACCAATTTCTACTGTACACTCTTTAACCCTTATCCTTGAGTGGCCTCTGGGCCTTGATAATGTGGTGATGCCTTTTGAAAAAAAAAAAAAAAAAAAAAAAAATACTCTCGACAGGTGTTTTACAACATATATGAAATAATTTCTCCTCCTACCAAGGCAACCATAATTTAAAACAAAATGAAGTCATTTTTAGAAGATGGATCATTAGGATTCCCAAATTAATACATAAATACATTGTCTTGGTTAATGATTAGGCAGCCCTTGCTTCACCATAAATTTCAACATTACTACTGGGTTTCTTTCCTTCCTCACTATTGGCATTATAATTTTAAGGAAAATTATGTCATTTTTGGAAGATGTCTCAGCAGAATTTTCAAATTAATACACAAATACATTGACACGGT
Source organism: Euprymna scolopes (assembly GCF_053919585.1). Taxonomy (NCBI): domain Eukaryota; kingdom Metazoa; phylum Mollusca; class Cephalopoda; order Sepiida; family Sepiolidae; genus Euprymna; species Euprymna scolopes. The sequence continues at coordinate 75,001,435 of NC_136506.1, forward strand.
TAGAGATTAGGCAACTCTTGCTTCATTATACAATTCAACATTACTGTGTTTCATATTCTGTCTCGCCTACCGACAAATTTTTTTTGAAAAAAGACGTCATTGAAAATTCAGAAAAATATAGATGACCCCCAACAGAAACTTGCCCAATTCACTATCACATAAGACATTTCTAATGGCTTAATGCCTTGTTTGGAGCGATTTTAAGAAAAAATTTATCGTAGGTTCATGCCTTGTCCGGACCAAATTTAATAAAAAATTTCAAGTGGCTTCATGCCTTGTCTGGAGCGATTTCCATAAAGCATTTCCAGTGGCTTCACGCCTTGTCTGGAGTAATTTCCATAAAACATTTCAAGTGGCTTCATGCCTCGTCTGGAGTAATTTCCATAAAAACTTTCAAGTAGCTTCATGCCTTGTCTGGAGCGATTTCCATAAAACATTTCAAGTGGCTTCATCAGGCCTTGTCTGGATGATTTTCATAAAAACTCTCAAGTGGCGACATTGGGCCTTCTGCTAGTATATATTTCCACCTATCTCATGCGACGCGGGGCCTTCTGCTAGTATATATTTCCACCTATCTCATTCAATCCCGGGCGATGCCAGGCCTTCTGCTAGTATATGTTTCCACCTATCTCATTCAAGCTCGGGTGACGCCGGGATTTCTGCGAGTATATATTTCCATCAATCTCATTCAATCCTGGGTAACGTCGGGTTTTCTGCTAGTATATATTCTTATCTATCTTATTTTATCCCAGGTAACGTCAGGTCTTCTACTAGTATATATTTCCATCTATTTCATCTAAACCTAGGCAACGTCAGGTCTTCTGCTATTATATATTTCTTTTTCAAACTAATTCTAAAAGAAAATAGCCGGTCAAGATGTAGAGAAATGACGTCATTTCCGGTATAATGACTCGGCAGTTTTCAGTTCATATTAACATCCATTGTTTTGTTTCGTAAACTTAGCAACTGTTTTTGTTCTTATCAGTAAATATTTCCAATCAAAATTTTTTTCTTTCTCACGTTTCTCTTGACCATTTTTTTTTTTTTTACTTGAAAATCAGTATTTTATTCTGTGTTATAATGTAGACTCACACTCAACCAGTCTTTTATTAAAGTATAAAAAAAAATTGCCATTAAACAGCTGACATAATTTCTGGCGACACGAGTCAGCATTTTTTTTTTTAAATATATAGAAAATACATTGTAAATGTTTCATATAACATAGAAATAATGTTAGATTTTTGGGAAAATTTATGAGCCCAATTGCAAACAAACAAAAAAAAAAAAAAAAAAAAAAAATGCTGAATTTATTTGGCCAATATTTCGATATTAATGTTTTGGTCTCTGTCGAAAGTTTTTGTGAGACATGCAAACATTTTGCATTTTATATAAGACTAGCAAGGGGTACCCGGCGTTGCCCGGGTGTTTGTAGGTGTGTGTGGAAACTGGGGGGGGGGGGGGGGTAAAAAAAAAAGTAAGTATGAGGATCGAACCCGAACTGTTGAGGTAAATTAAAGTGTGAAAAAAAAAAGTGCGACGTTAACCATTGCCCCATTGCGACATGCTAACGGAAACACGTTTGAATCTATTTAATTACTTGGATTTAGCAGGTGTTCGTTTTAATGAGTTAATGAGGTCAAGTTTGATTGCGGGATAGTACCTTCATTTACTGCTGAATGCTTTTTTTTTCCCCCCAAGATGTTATAGGAAAAAGACTAACCCACATGCGGCGAGCGACAAATGTTGAATATTTATCTTCCCGAAATCAAGCAAATTAAATAGACAGGTGAGCTTCGTTGTTAACTGTGAGATATTACGATTTATATGTGATATAAAAAGTTTTTAAAAGTTGTGAAGCGAGCGACCGCTTCTCTGCAAAAAAGCCTTTTGTTGACATACAGAAAAAGCGAACACACATACATACATACATTTTCGCTTTTATATATATATAGAAAAGATTTCAAAACATCAATCCAAACATAAATGTTAATCTTCTTCTTCTCAAGAGAAAGTCTTCTGTGTGTTTGTGCGTCTACTAAAAACTCTTATCAGCCGCATCCGACTGGGTCGAAACCAGTACCATCTGAAAGAGCAATGCCTTGGATGCATAATGTGAAAATTAGAAAAAAAGATTAATTCTGTGGCGGTCGATTAGATCAGTGTTTAGAAGTGGGGGGGGGGGTCATTTTTTGCATCATTCTTTTTGAAAATCACACATGCGTATCAAACTAAAACTATGTTTAAAAAACTTATTTTGCAATGTCATGACGTCATAACCAATCATGGCTGTGTGGGTAATATAGTTTGTAAGTTTTTTGCCTTTTTCCCCCTCTTTCCGCGTTTCATGTTCGAGCCCGGACATTTTTTTTTTTTTTTTTTAAGGGTCGCACGGACACTCCCTGTTATTTTGATTGAAAGAAAAGTTATTTTGATTTATTTATTTTCTATTTTATTTTTTTGGGAGGGACACACGAGCAACAAAAAGTGCTCAATATCCAAGAATGGCTTCTTCTTTTCCTATCTCTTCTGCTGAAATATCTGGTAGGGAGGTTGTCACATACTTCTTTCTTTTTTGAGTGATTACATTTTGGTGTTTTTATCCGTTCTTTTATTTTTGAAATTGTTGTGGTGGTAACGATGGAGTTGACATATAATAATGAAAAACTGCTCAATATCCTCAATATAACAGGTGTGTCCAAACGGAACCTCATGTTGACCCGGGCACTGCTAGGTATCCATGCTAGTAAAAAATAAATAAATGAATGATTCCCAATGCTACTGATAATGCTTATTGGGAATTATTTTAATTGTCCAAAAACAATTTATTTGGCTTTAATTACAATTTTTTTTTTTTTAAATATTTACTCTTATTCACCCAAATAAGGCACAGTGCACTTAAACATAAGCAATAATAAAAAATAAATTTGAGACCATATCTATTGGGACACTATGCAGGGAGTTGAGCAGTGAGATGACTGTTCAAATTACACTTGAACTTCTGCATGCCAATACAGTCAGAGAAATAGGAGACTGCAAGGGAATTCTAAAATCTTGCAGTTTAAGAGAACAAACTATTAGAGTAGAAGACTTTCGACATCTCTCTACAATGAAGAGGTGGGATTTTGCTGCTTGTCGGGTTAATTAGGATATTTATGTTGAGGGGGTTACAAGTGCTAGGAGTTCGGCAAAACACATTTCATTAAGGGACTTGTAAAACAGGCACAGAATGCAACATTATGGTGATGCGACAGGAGCTGGAGTTTAGTTCATAGTGCAGGATCTTTTAAGCTAGAGACTCTTTTATTGGACCCTGTCTAAGAAGGAGAGACTAGTGGTAAATGCATCAGCCTAAATGTGATGACAATACTCCATACATGAGCGAATAGTGGCTTTGTAGTGATATAGGATGCTGCCACATCAATATGGCATAATCACATTTGACATACCGGTTCCCGCCAGATCACCGAAGTTAAGCAACAATGAGCCTGGTCAGTACCAGATGGGTGACCATTTGGGACTTCTAGGTGCTGTATGTGCTCTCCACTTATCTCAGCATTGTTTCCAGTCGTCCTGGACTTCTCCTTGTCACTGGACTCAAACAGTGCTGATTCAGGAGAGGTGTGGTTGGAGATTGTGCAACCTTTGCCACACAATTACACACGCAGCTGCCCCTACAGGGGGTATCCTTTGTCTTTTGAGACTGAACAGAGGCATTGTTTTTTTTGGGGTTTTTTTTCATCATCGTACGATGCTGCCAGGTCTGAGTAGTTTCCGTATTGGTGTAAAAAACAATTTTTCATATTAATATACTAGCAAAACTATACAATGAAAGAAAGCATATTATTGCTTGTAAATAAAAAAAAAAACTATCAAAGAAATTGATAAAAAAAAAATAGTTTAACTGCTCAACAGTGAATCACAATTTTTTTTTATATCAGTCAGTCAGTTCAAACTGCAGAAAATAGCTTACCTGCTCGAAGAAGCCTGGCCAAAGACTGAACTTGAAGCACCAGACTGACCAAAGGGGGAACTGGTTTTAAAGCTGGAAAACAATTTGGAAAAGAAATTTGACCAATATGAAATTTCTAACACACACAAAGAAAAGCAGGATATTTTCAATCTAAATTTCAGTCCCTAACTTTATAAATAATTGAGTGAGGAAGGTAATTCTCTTAACTATCGTGGTTGTGACGTTGTCATAGGCGGTTGAAATAATGCCTTTTAAGCGACGTCGTGAACGCGAAGGTTGAATGACTTGCAAAACATGTCAGCGAAAAAAAACAACCCTCCCTGTAGAAAACTGCCCAGTTGAGGGTGAAGGAATTAATGTTTTTGGCCAATTTTTCGATATTTGTCGTACGAAAGGCAAGCTTCAAAATGATACCGATCTTGTGAAAATCCGTCGCCTCTGTCAAAAGTTTTAGGCAAACATATGAACATACATACATTTAAACAGACAGGTGAGATTTATATCATAGGTGATATTCCAAAAATCATGTAAATTGATCAAGTGTTTTTATTTTTAAATAAGAAAATCAAATTTTATGAATAACAGAAGAACGGCTTTCTTGTCTACCATTTTGTAAACAATCTCCTAAAAACAGGAGATAACTCAATAATTCAAACTTGTTGTAATGCCTACAAATTCCTATTAATCACTTAAAAATGATTTTCTTTATGAAAATGAAACTACTTGATCAATCTGTGTGATTTTGGAATATGATATTTTTGCTTCATCACAAGTATGTACATTATACAGATTTTTTTTTCTTTTAAAGCATGAGGGAATTCTGGTCAATAACTCAATTCCTATACAAACGTATATAATAAAAAAGAGTTGTTGATAGCAGAAGCATAGTTTTAACAGCAAAAAAAAAAAAAAGAAGAAAAAAAAAAGACACATGTCCCTTCCATAAGCAGCTGTACAGTAATATACATGCTTTAAGAAACTTTCAGTTGCACTTTAAATGATTAAGAAAATATGGCGCTTCTACAGAATTGGGACGAGATTTTGTAGTTGATAAACAGAGTTTTCAGATAAAAAAAAACAATGGTTTCAACTGATTTTTTTGTCAATTTGTCAATTCTAATAAGTTACAATGGTAGCTTCCAAATTACGCAGTCAGAATCATCCGAATAAGGAAAGTAACTGTGAATTTTTAATGTGACTAATACAAAACAAATAATGAAATAACATATATACAGTGTTTCTGAGTCTGGTTTTCATTTAAGATTTTTTCATAATTGTTTAATATAAAATTAACTGTTTGCCTAAAAATTAAATAATGTAAAAATAACATTTTGCAACTGTTGAATTGCCTCCCTTGTGACTCTCCTGTGTCTTACACAAGCATACACGATCGTTTTCTTCAAATTCTATTTTCTTTAATAAAAAAATTTTTCAACCTTATCGATTTTCGTAATTTTTGGATATAATCATCTTAAAAATACAGGGAATACGTAGCTACCGTTGTTTTCACGTGAAATTCAATATTACAATTTCCAAAATCTCGTCCCAATAGTGTAGAAGCGCCAAAAATATTGTTCCAAGATTGCATCAACAGTGTTTCTCTCCTTTGTAATCAAAGTTAATGTAACAATAAACATCAAATGATAAAATATGTCGCAATTTGGACTTTTATATGGGGTTGTTCGTCTGGTTTGAAGTAATAAAGAGATTTTTTTTTTTTTTTTTTTTTTTTTACTTGGGAGGTCCACTTATCAAAGCAAGAGACCACTCGAGCATAAGAGTTAATGTTAAGTGCTAGTTAAGACAACACCATGATGATCAGTAATGGGGGAATTTTAGGTAGGTTTAATTATGTAAAAGAACAACTCAACCAGAACTTATTTATATTAAACTTGAAAAATGACCATGTTATAATCAGCTATGAAGCAGCCCCACGGTATTGTGTTCCACAGATGAACAGTTCTAGGAAAGAAACTCTGCTCATGAAATTTTTCGTTTAGTTTTAGGTACAGATAAAGAGTGTGAGAAATTGTTGACGGTTGTGGCAGCTAGATGAGTATTTGTTGCGAAAGTGTTACAGGAAAGAACCATAGATTAGAGCTCAGGCGAGCACCTACCATAAAAGTAAGAATAGAACAGAGATAAACTTGCAACGTCTCTTCGGTGAAAAAGAGGAAGTTGGGAAGTGAAAAGATCTTTGCCCACTAGATTTTGAAGATGGTTTTATACTCTGTCAAGAAAAGAAAGGGTACTCTTAAGAGCTCTTCCTCAGATGTGGCAACAGTACTTCATTTTAGCATGTATTTGGCTTTGTATGGGTAGAGGGTTGCACTAGGAGTAAGTGGTCGAATGATCTGACCATTTTTCCAGTGATTTTGGCAACAGATCTGATGAACGTAAGGGTCCTTAAAGGAGCTTCACTGCGTGCATACAAACCTGACTGTATAAATGTATATCAACTGTATAAGATTTGTATATAAATGAATGAAAAAGATGCATGCGGACGAGGCTTAAAGAGAGGATCACAAAAAGGCCATTAGAATACACACACATTAGAGAAAGACGCCCATAAACACATTAGCAGCGTATTAGCAGGAAAAACACAACAGTCTTGGGTTTGCAACAGTTGGACATAGTTGAACTCAAGCTGTTGCTCAGAGCAGATGGGGAAGTGAATTGATCAACCGACGATAAAGAGGTCTCAACAGACTTTTTCCACAATGGTGTCACCCCCACCCCCATCCTGCCGCCCAACTGACATCCACAAAATGTGTTTTCTTCTGAGTTGTTTTCTTTTATTTCTTTTGTGAACCACTGTGCCCCCTTGATTTAAACAGACAGGTGAGATTTATATAAAAGATGATATAATAAAAAAAAACAAAAAAAAACAAACCTAACAGGAAAAGTCATTTCATTTAAACATCATATGAATATTTATATGAAATTCTCCAACATGCACCAAAAGTATCTTCTTTTAAACTCTTCTAAGTATCAAAAGTATCTTCTTTTAAACTCCTCGGCCTGACGTTTACAGGGAATATGAACTGGAATAGATACATTGAGAGCATTGCCAAGGTTTGCTCCTTCTACCGTGCTAGAAAACTACTTATGCCTGACAGTATCCTATATCTCTATAAGGTCACCATTCGCCCATGTATGGAGTACTGTTGTCACATCTGGGCTGGTGCATCTGCTGCTTGTCTCTCGCTCCTGGACAGGGTTCAAAAGAGAGTCGCCAACCTGATAGGTCCTGAACTGTCATCTAGGCTCCAGCCTCTGTCCCATCGACGAGATGTTGCATCCCTCTGCCTGTTCTACAAGTACTTTAATGGTGAATGCTCTGACGAACTGCAAACACTTGTACCTCCCCGACGTAACTACCCCCGACAAACCCGACAAGCTAGTAAGTCTCATCCCTTTACAGTAGAGATTCCTAGGTGTAAGAAAGCCTTTTACTCCAATAGTTTCTTCCCCAGAACTGCGAGTCTTTGGAACTCCCTTCCGGGATTCTGCTTTCCCAACGGCAATGATATGCAGAAGTTCAAGTGCAATGTTAACAAACATCTTTCTAGTCATCTCCCTTCATAATGACCCCGCTAATTAAGTCCCTGATAGTAGCCCCCTGCTTCAGAGCAGCAATGTGCCTTGTTTGGGGTGAAAATTAAAAAAAAAAAAACTGATCAACTATTTACACCTTTTATTTGTTGTGCAATTTCAAGGTACTTTCGCTCATTTCACTAAAAGCAAATGCCTTTTTACATACACAACAATATGCCTGTTGACCATCGTATTTACATTTCCTGACCCAGTTATACTTGGCGAACCAAGCGCGATTAAATGTTATTTTGCCCTTTATAGATTCATCTATACTGTGCTCATTTTACTTTTAAATTTTCAGTATTGTGGATACGTTCCTTTAACACAAATGTTATTATATGGAAAACAACAGGTAGTTTCGTGATAAAGGGACGTAACTCCAGTATCCACAATAATACAATGCAATTTCAGAACAATGTATTTCGATTTTATTTTCAATATTTAAAAAATATTTTAATGATATTTTATTTAAACTTAAAAAATAACTTTATAATATTTATTTCGATTTTATTCCTAATATCTCTACTGGACATAAAGAATATAATTTTCAAGACCTTTTTAGGACATTTTCATGACATTTTCCATATTTTCAAGGATTTTTCAAGGTAATAATTAGGGCTATGACAACAGCATATTCTTTTCCTTATTTTGATTCTCAGGTATATATCCATTGATATCTTATATGTTTTTATGTAGAGTGATGTGGTTCTCGGTTGATTAATTTTAAGTTTAATATAATACTATATTGTTTTTTTTAAACGAAGGCTGTTTAAAAAAAAATATCTGAAGAAATTAGAATGTTTATACCGTCAAGTATAAAATTTGTTGTATATTTAGAATTACACTTGTTAGTATACAGAAAAATCTTTATGATATACATACTCATCACAGAATGAAGATGTCATATTCTAAAAATCATGTGGGCTTGGCTAGTAACTTTTCTATTTGGCGAAAATATTTAGTTGTCAAAGGTCAACTAAAGATAAGTTTGTCCAAAGAGCAATGTCGAGAGTCAAAACAATGAAAAGAATATGCTGTTGTCATAGCCCTAGAAATAATAGAAATAAAGCCTTTTCAAGGCAAAAGTCCAAATTTCAAGGACTTTTTAAACCTGTACAAACCTTGTAAAAGAGCAATTGTTGATACATCGCAGACGTGACTTTTTGGTAATCATAAAAGAACAAAATTCTACTTACGTATCTGAAGACTGGCCAAAAGCTGACTGACCAAAAGTAGCTTTGCCAAATGCTGTTGTGCTTGTGGCTTGACCAAAACCAGAGATGGATGACTGACCAAATGGGCTTGAAGAAGTGACTGCTGGCTGTGTTACTGTTGAAGAAGGAGTAGCTCCGAACAGGGTACCGGTTGGAGCATTTCCAAATACAATTTTGGCGTTACCAAAGATAGGTCCTGAGATTGTTCCACTTGTACCACTGACTATGGAATTTCCTGAGGATGCTGTTGCTTGGCCAAAAATGCTGGTTCCACCTGCAAAGGGTTGACTGAAAAGTCCCTGAGCTGGGCTACTTTTACCAAAGAGGTCACTGCTGGATGTGGATGTGGACTTTCCAAACAGACCAGCAGAAGTTGTGACCGGACTCTGCTTAAAAAGTTCTGTAATTGGTGATGTTGATGATGATGACGATGGTTGCCCAAAGACAGTGCTTGGACCAGTTGATGATGGAGAAAATATACCAGTTGTTGCAGGTGTTGGTGATACAGCTGCCGTTGCTGCGGCTGTGGCAATCACTGCAGCAGCAGCTGCTTCTGCTGCTCCTGTGGTAGACGAACTTCCAGTCAATGACTGTAGCAGACCTTCACTTTTCGCGGGCACAGGTGATGAGAGCAATGACCCAAGCGTAGAGGTTGATGTTGTCGTAACTGTCGGACTGGGATCAGGTGCTGATACGATTGTAGATGAAGGCACAGCTGTCCCAGTTGCAATTGACGGTTTATTAATTAAAGAAAATGAGAAGGACGTCGATGATGTTGATGCAGTGGCAAGAGTGGTTGCGGCAATGGTTACTGCTACCGGTGCTGTGGTTGTGACAGGGGATTTGAAAAGCGTCCCGGAGGCTGTTGAAGATGAAGAAGGAAGTGTAAAGAGTCCAGCTGCGGGAGATGATGATGATGCTGCTGCAGTTGAGGATGATTGGAAAAGACCACTAGATGGCATGGCACTTGATCCAAAACCTGCAGTTAGATTGGACGTGGGTGCTTTGAACATAAATTGAGAGCTAAAAGGTGAAGTGGTTGCTTGGCTTGTCTGATCAAGATTTGATTGTGAAGCGAATGAGAACGTTACATTTGGTTTACTAGCCTCTGTAGTTGCTACTGTCGATGCTGCGGTCACAACAGCTGAAGTGCTGGTAGTGGTTGTTGCTGTTGTTGTTGTTGTTGTTGTAGCCGTCGTCGGTGTGATGGTAGCAGTCTGACTTAACGAGGATACCGGAATTGAAACCATGGTTGTAGTTTCCGACTGAGGAGATGTGATTACACTCGCTGGTTTGTCAGTGATGGAGGATGATACAGTCGGCTGTGTTTGACTACTCAAAGAAGAGACTTGCGCAAAAGGTTCTACTGATTTAGAAGAAGACTCAGAGAAATTAAAGCTAGTAGTTGAAGCAGAAGTGCTTGTAAAAAGGTTCTTCGACACCCCAGAAGAAGCTACTGGGGTGGGTGTAGCAAGCAGTCCTAACCGAGTAGAGGCAGCAGGGACGTCAAACTGGGTAGCAGAAGAATCGGTTGCAGCTTGATTGAATACAGTTTGGGGTGAAAATGTTGAGGCTGCTACCGTACTAAAAAGATTAGTCTTAGTTAATGGCGTGGTCGAGACATGGGGTGAAGATGGCATGTTTGAAGATAAGAGAGGCATAGTGGATGCAGGCGTAGAGAAACCAGTATTGGTACTGTTATTAAAAGAAAAAGTGACAGGTTTCGTATTGGTAAATTCAAAGGCAGGTGCTGTGCTTACCACAGGTGGAACTGGGCCTATAAATGAAAAAAATAAAATAATTCCAATTAGTGTTGGGACGATTAATCGGAATTGGAAAAATCAGAACTTCTTGAGGTATTGAAATTGGAAAATTTTGTGCATATTTTTCAATACCAAAACCGATTCGTTTAATTATCTTTTTTTTTTTTTTTTTTAATTTGATTTAGTTTAAAACGAAATCCTCCAATGCTGGTAGTAATAATAAAATAATATTTATTTATTTAAAACTACCAATCGAGCTAAAACTTATAGATCATCCTCACAAGTGTGTTTTTACGTTTGAGAAAATATATGCACATTTAACATCTGTTTTTATGGTAATCAGGAAAAAATAACAATCTTATAATTAAATGTTTAAAGATTAATAAAGAATCAGTATTAGAATTGGGAATTTAGTATGGAATCGGTAATTGTACCAGAATCAGAAAAAATATTGGAATCGTTCCATCATTAATTCCAATGATACTGATAGATAATAAAAAAAAAATAAGAATATCTCACTGAGTAATAAAAGCATTCAAATAATTATTGGCTCTTGTCCAGAATCCTCCCCCATATTTAAAAAAAAAAAAAAATGAGTCTGCAATAAGTATGAGGTGCCTTCACTAAGTTTCCAGACTTTTTTGTACGGCATTTACAATTGTCGTACTCTTGAAAATTCAGTATGTTATTGCTATACATCTTATGAGATGACTGACCAATTTTTTATGATTTCAGGTTCAAATGAAACAGCTACAGCAGGACTTGGAATACATCCTACTAAAGCCCGATCATCACAGCTGGTAAATTTTAAAAATCTGAACGTGAGGACACTTTAGAGGAATGATATGCAATAAAATTCTGTTTTAAACTTGGAAAAAATGCCACAGGAACGTATGGAATGCTCCAGACTGCTTTTGGACTATGAGTTGACCATCAGTTTTTGAGTAGCATAAGAGATTCAAGGGAGGCAGGGAGTCTGTGAAGGATGATGAGAGGTGTTGGAGGAGTAAGAAAGTTAGAACACCAGAGTTGATTGGCCAAATAAAGAATTTCATATATAAGAACCATCGTGTGTCTATAGAGACAGGAAGTGCATAGTTTGATGTCAGTGTGTGAACTGTACATACAATTATTCACAAGGAACTGAAGATGCAGAAGAGTTGCACAAAGTTTGTCCCAAGGGTATTCAGAGAAGATCAGAAACAAAGACATTGTCATGAGCATCAAGACAGTTCCTCACCCTCCCTGCAGTCCAGACCTTGCTCCCTGTGACTTTTGGTTATTCCCTATGCTCAAGGAAAACCTTAAAGGCTGTTGTTATGAGACAATTGAGGAGATGAAAAGGGTCATTGACATTTTCACACAATAGGACTTCAATGGAGCCTTCCAGAAGTTGTTGGAACAGTACATCAAGTGCATTGCAGCCAGAGGAGATTATTTCAAAGGGGGACTAGTTTCATGTGTATACAATCAATAAATAAAAGTGCCCATACGAAAAAAGTTTGGAAACTCATTGAGAGCACCTCATACATAGCCATGACGAAACAAAAATATTATATTTTAAACATCATTTAAATTGATCAAGTAGTTTTATTTTTAAAGAAAATCATTTTTAAGCGATTAATAGGAATTTGTAGGTATTACAAGAAAAAAAAACTCTCACACAATTGAATTGCGGAGTTATCTCCCCTTGTTTCTTGAAATTTATTTTCCAATATATAGTAGGTTAGACAGTCACTCCATGTTATAAATATCATTTTAAAATTACATAGCAAACTTTATATAAAAAATTGAATAGTAAACTTTCTTTTTTTTTTTTTTTTTTTCAAATCTGCTAAAATCAATATATCAATCTTAAAAATTTAAAAAAAAAAAACTTTTAAAAGTTGTGTAGTTAAGGAATTTTTGAAAAAATATTTACTCAGAGAAATGGTTCTAAACTTTTTCCTAAAAGTTCACTACGATTAAAAAAAAACATCTGTTTAACCTTGTTTGATTGTTCTTTTTCGAATAATAAAAATATATGAAAATGATTTTTTTTATCTTTCTTCCATCTAGACTATTTTACATCTAATTGAATGAATAGTAGAGTTTGTTTTTGTACCATAACGATCTCTAATATAAATCTCACCTGTCTGTTTAAATGTATGTATGTATGTTTGTATCCCTGCCTAAAACTTTCGACAGAGGTGACAAATTTTCACGAGATTGGTATCGTTTTGAAGCTTCGAACGACAAATATAAAAAATTGGCTAAAACCATTAATTCCTTCACTCTCAACTAGACACTTTTCTACAGGGAGGGGGGGGGTTGCTTTTTTCGTCGATATTTTCGAAAGTCATTCTCTCTGTTCAATTGACTAGCTTTAATTTAAAGCTTCGCCACTTCCAGTTTGATGATGGGCGCAATAGCAAAGACGTCACTCTTTTTTTTTGTCACGTTCTTTTCCTCCTTCGCGGTACAGGTTCGAGTCTGCCTGCCTACTACCATTTTTATTTATTTTTATTTTTTTCTCAACACACACCTCCAGACACCTGGGCAACGCTGAGCACTCAGACTAGTGTTAGTATCAAACTGAATCCAAATAAGATTTGTAAATATATTCATATTATTTGGATTATTTATATCACTGTTTGGATCCTGAATTTATTTTCACAAAATTTCAAACGGAACCCTTTATTTAATCCAATTCTACCCAACTTACACTATTAACGATTACTACACTACCATCTTAGATTCAATAACCCTTATCACTGAGTAGCCTTTCAGCCGTAACAACTGATGACTATCTAGAAAGAAAAAAAAAAAAAAAAAAAAAAAGAAAAAGTACTGGGTAAAATTCAGTTGCAAGTGATTCTAATCTCAGAATACAATCACAAATTACTTAGGACTTCTACCTGACCTTTGACAACTGATGGAATGAAGCGTAGATTAAATAAAGGGTTCTATTTGAAATTTCATGCAGATTCCCGAGTTCAGCAGAAGATCGGCGGTTACATCAATCAAAACATTGTGAAAATAACACTCAAGATGAGAACCATAGTCCAAATAATATGAATTATCAATTCTCATCTCATAAATTCTGAAACCTTGGATAGTTTTTCTGAGTATTAGTCAGAAATACACAGAAAATAAAACTTCCCTTTAAACGAACGACTGAAGACATATATGACAATTGTAGCTGACTGTCGGTTGAAAGTATTGAAGGAGTTGTCAATGAAAGAAAGATGAAAACTTTTGTGTTTTGTGAAGTTTTGTTACCTTGATCACAGAGTGGAGCAGGTGCTAGTGTAATTGTAAGCATTAAGAGTGGATGGAGTAAGTGGTGGTTAAATAGTCAAGAGTTAACTATTCTACACTTTCCAAGTAACAATTTCCAGGGTTAAATTTAATGTACTACTCCAAAACTCTCAACTCTGCTGTCAAAACTCACTACTTTAAAACTCGTAACTCTGCTATTAAAACTCAGTCTCTAAAACTTGCTACTCCAACATGCAAATCCAAACTGCCCCAGTCTCTGAAAAAAAAAAAAATCAGCTTTTTTATTCATAACTGGAAGCATTTCATTTGCATATTAAGTTACAAGGTCGCAAAAATATAAAGTAGCAGCCATTTTTAAAATTTTCTTTTCTCTTCGACTGCTAATGAACACTACAGGCTGCATAAAAACAGGTTTGTACCAATTTTCTTATAAAGCATTTTATCACAAAACAGAAAAGCATTATTACTGTCGAACCAAGTAAGATTTTATCAGGCATATGTGGTGGTAATGATGTATGGAAGTGAAAGCTGGCCAGTGAGGACCGAGGATAGATGTTGCATGAAAAGAAATGATATAATGGGTGTGTAATGCGAGTTTTAAAGATAGGCTTAGTTCTGATGGCCTAAAAGGAATATTAAATCTGGGGGAGGGGGTGAAAAATGGATGAGAATTCTTGGGTTGGTAGATGTAGAACAGTTAAAGTAGCAGGGCCCGTTTGCAGAAAAAGACCAATAAAAACATGGGAGGAAGTGATAAGGATGTACTTAAGAGAAAGAGGAATAAATAATGACCTGACCAGAGATGAGTTAGTTTGGAAGTCAATTTCTAAAAGCCATTCAACAAATGCCATCATGTAAAACAATGTTAACCTCAATATGATGATGACGATCATAAAACTCACCTTGAACAAAAGGGATTTCACGAATAATCTCCTCACCCTCTTCTTTCTCAACTGGATGAGCATATTCTTCCTCCTCCTCCTCTTCTTCTTCCTCCTCTCCTTCTTCATCGTCTTCCTCTTCCTCCTCCTCATAATCTTCACAGCCTTCTGGGTACCATTCCTCTCCAGCATTAGTGCCAACATCCTCCTCCTCTCCATTTTCCGAGTAAGTCGGGGTCACATCGTCTAATTTCAAACCACTAGCATAGTCTGAAAACAAGTGTAAAGAGGAAAAGAGATATTCATAACACGTCAACAATTTTATTTATTTATGCATTGGTTTAAGATGTATCCATCCAGTCTGCACGTTTAGCATTGAAAATCTTCTTTCAAATGTTAGTAAAACAGAGCCTCTTATCATTTATATATATATATATATATATATATATATATATATATATAGAAAGAGAGCTCCTTCAGTCTTTGACGCGTTATGGATACCCACGTAGGGGTGTCTGCACATGAAATGTTGGTGGAAGGAGGTACGCAATCTCCAACCACACTTCTCCTTTGTTAAATACCAGTGGTAAGTGAAGCGTATGTACAGAACGACTGAAAAAAATGCAGAGATAAGCGGAGAGCACATACAGCACCTAGAATTCCCAAATGGTCATCCCTCTGGTATTAACCAGGCTCAACGTTGCTTAACTTCTGTGATCTGACGAGAACTGGTGTATCAATGCGATTATGCCGTATATATATATATATATATATATATATATATATATTTTTTTTTTTTTGCAAGGTTGGACATAAAAACTGCAAGCAATTATTTATTCTTATGCTTCTGCGAACATTAAATATCTCCATTTCCTTTTTTATCAACATTTTTTTCTTCACAAAATTTTTTTTCATTTCAAGGGGGAAGGAAACAAAAAACTTTTCAACTGTTTTCTGAGAAACATAGATTTGTCTCTGATGAGTTGTTTCGTGGGCTTCTGTTATTCAATGAAAGACGTTTAAGATGTACTTCATAAAATATGAGTGTGATTTTGTTTTTGATTTTTTAAAATTGTATTTTCACCTCAAACAAGGTGCAGAGCCACTTTGATGTACGGGGCTACTATCTGGGACATAAATTGCAGGGATACCATGAAGGGAGTTGAGCAGCAAGATGTCTGTTTACATCATACTTTAACTTCTGCATGTCAGTACAGTGGGAGAAGCAGGAACTTGGAAGGGAATTCCAAAGTTTAGCAGTTCTGGGGAAAAAACTATTAGAGGAGAAGGCTTTCTGACATCTGGGGATCTCTACTGCATAGGGGTGGGACTTTGCTGCTTGTTGGGAGTATTTACATCGAGGAGGTACGAGAGCTTGTAGTTCATCAGAGCATCTATCACTAAAATACTTGTAAAATGCAACATTTTGTCGGTGCAACAGAGGTTGAAGCTTAGCTGACTGTTCAGGACCTATTAGAGTCGCGACTCTCTAACATCTTCTGTTGTGAAATGAAGATATATATATATATATATATATTAAATGAAGCTAATAAAGAACACAAAGCAAACTTAACAAGATACAAGAAGTTCAACACAATTAAGAGGAGCTATTAAATATATTAAAATCAGAGATAAGGAATAAAAGTTACAAATCAATAAAGAAATGAGAAAGTAAAATGGAAGGCCGTGTCATTTGGGAAATCAGTGCACGTACAGCAAACTAAAAAAACAAAACAAAATCAAGATTATTAGTAAAATTATGATTTATGCTGAAACTATAACTTCTGTTATAGAATGAAGTTCTCTGGGAAAAAATTTCACTTAATTTCATCAAGTAATTTTTTTTTTTTACAGCGAAAAAACAATTTGTTATGATACTGAGCAAAAGGTTCGATTTTTAAGAAGAAAAGCTAGTATTAAAGATGCGGAGGAAGTGTTAGCGTTAAATTGAGTTATTTCCTCCGTGGCGTGTTTAAAAAATTTAAAGATGTCTACCTTCAATGCGCTGTCATAAAAACGTGTTTTTCCACTGTAAAAAAAAATGCCAAAAAAACTACTTGATCAAATTAAGTGAACTTTTTTTCGGCAATCTTCAGTTCAAAACGGATGCGTACAATATAACCTTTTTTCGATATTTTCATTTTTTTAATGTCTTGATTAAACTGTACAAGTGTCATAATTGTTTATTAAATTATATTTGGAAAAAATGCAACTTAAATTCACACTATACATGTTTAACCTTTTTTTTTACTTGTTCAGTTAGTATATTTCTGATAGTTTATGTTTTTTTGTGTTGCTTCATCATTTTCTTTTTTATCTTTTGGTGAAGTTATATTTTAGTTTACTTTGTGGAGTTTGCTTTGATCTTTAAGCTTTCTGCTTTCTTCAGTTTCTTTTTTTATTGTAGTTTGAAGTCTTCGGTATTTACATCTCTCATATGCTAAAATTTGACATCCTGGAACACATTTATGCCATAAAAGTGTAAGAACACAATACAAATAATAAATAATAAAAAATTATTGAGGTTGAAAACAAAAATATATTGTTAATAGTTAGATGCAATTCAGATAATGGGGCCTCAGATCAGTGAAGGGGGGAGACGATATGAGAAAAGCTGTTGAGAGATAGGCCCTGAAACAGTGCATATTCTCTCCTGACGACCCAACATTATCTGTAGACCAGAATAGATTCCCCCACAAAGAAAAAAAACAAACAAACAAAAAAAAACAATAAATTTTATTATATACACTTCTACCAGAAGATGTAGGCTCCAATATGGTACATATTCTCTCTCTCTTGATGACCCAACATTATCTGGAGACCGGAATGAAATACCCCACAACATCTGATAAACTTGATGTATATACATGTCTGCAAGGTAAGCTGTTTCTTCTAAAAAACAATGTTTTCAGCAATTCTGAATCTTTGAGAGGAGATGTGAATGTTTGTATTTTGATTGATTCTCATCTTAGGCGTTATTAGCACAATGTTTTGGTCGCTGTACTAAGGAAAAGAGGGGTAAGCTCTGCATTGCAAGAATTCAAATTGTGGATTGAGTCTTCAAGGGTCACTAAGATATCTTTTTAAGGTTTTCCCAACTCAATTTTTCGGGATATCTATCCTAATTGTTAATATTAGTGAAAAAAAAATGTTTTACGAAACAGAGGATCGATAATCATGTGTATTTTTATGTAAAAAAAAAAAAAAAAAAAAAAAAAAAAAAAAAAAAAAACACGATGCAAGGGAAAAAACTCCAAGGAGAGAAGGGTTTTTCTTTTCTTTTCTTTTTTTTTTGGAAGTTACCTTCCTGGTGTATTGTGGGTATCAATCCTCTGTTTCGTAAAACAGTTTTTTTTTTCACTAATATTAACTTATTAGTAAAAAAAATAATAGAAATACATCATTAAAGTTGGACAAAGATATTTTGGTCTATTCGTTTGATCATATTCATTGATGTTGACCAAATTTGTTTTTCTCAAAATAAATTGTATACTTATGGATACTTTACTCAATGCAAAATCAGAAGACAAACAGAAAAATGTTAGTTCTTTCCAATTGAAAAACAAAACAAATGTTATTACAGTGCTGAAAAAAACCCAAAAAACTGCTTACTTGTTGGTGTTGGTGTTGTTGTGCTCAATGGAAAAACTCCCTCTTTGGAAGCAGGTTTTTCAACACTTTTCAATGGGGTACTTGTTTCCAATGAAGTCTGCTTCAAATATAATTTTTTTAAAATTATATTTATTAAAATATTTTAATTAACAGAGTCTACTTCAAATATAATTTTAAAAAAATCATATTTATTGAAATATTTTGAACAATGAAATCTGCTTCAAATATATATTTAAAAAAAATATATTTATTGAAATATTTTGAAGAGTGAAGTCAGCTTCAAATATAATTTTTTTAAAATTATATTTATTGAAATATTTTGAATAACAAAGTCTGCTCCAAATATAATTTTTAAAAAATTATATTTATTGAAATATTTTGAACAGCAAAGTCTGCTTCAAATATAATTTTTTTAAAATTATATTTATTGAAATATTTTGAACAACGAAGTCTGCTTTAAATATAATTTTAAAAAAATTTATTGAAATATTTTGAACAACAAAGTCTGCTTCAAATAATTTTATAAAAATTATATTTATTGAAATATTTTGGAAACGAAGTCTGCTTCAAATATAATTTCTTTAAAATTATATTTATTGAAATATCTTGAACAACAAAGTCTGCTTCAAATATAATTTTAGGAAAATTATATTTATTAAAATATTTTGAACAAAGGAAAAGGTAATAAATGATGATCCCACACCATTATTTTCAAGAAATTTAAATATAATCTGATTTTAGTATTTTTTAATTAACATCATTAAAAACTTAATTTATGAGCATCATAAAAAACTTTAAAAATTTAATTGATGCTTCTCCAGATTAACCACTTTATCTAAAAAAGAAAATTAAATAAATGCAAAAATTCTATGTACTTAATTGTTATGTTAAAAAAAGGACTGTAAATGAAAATTTATGAAAGTTTGTCCAGTATTTTTGTTTGTAAAAAATAAAATTTAAAAAACAATTTTTAATATAAAAGATCTTGATCATAAAAATAGATTAGAATTCTTAGGTACATCTATTTTACGAGAGTGAAGAATTGTGGAAAGGATATGATGAGGAAGTTTCAAAATAATTAATAGATTTTCTAATTATGAAAGACACTTTTTTGTCTTATTTAAAAGAGTTTCGCAAATATAAATCCTTACATGTCCAGATGAAAAGAATCCAGTTCCAATGTCAGACGTTGAAAGACCAGAATTAAATGACAGTGCCTGTTTTACACCCGGCATCAGCTCAGGACCACTACGGCTCTCCCAATACTGACTTTCAGGAACGTTTACAGCTGAAACAGAAAGCAGTAGTAGTAGTAGTAGTAGTAGTAGTTTTTTTTTACATAGGCATCAGCACTTATCAAGGCCAAGAGGCCACTCGAGGATAAGGATTACAGAGTGTACAGTAGAAATTGGATAATATAGTAATCGTTAGTAATGGAAATTCAGTAAATTTGTTAACTTATATGGAACGGCTCATCAAAAACTTGTTTACGTTAGACTTGAAGGCAACTATATTGTAGTCAGCTGGAAAGCAGGAAAACCGACGACAATCCCACAGGCGTGCAGTTCTAAGAAAGAAGCTTTGCTCATGGAATCTACGTTTAGGTTTAGGATCAGATAAAGAATGGGGGAAATTGTTGATCGTGTTTTCTGCTAGACGGGTGTTTCTTGTGAAAGTTTGGTGAGGGGGGACCATAGATTGGAGCTCAGTCGAGTACTTGCCATGAAAATAATGATAAAGCAGAGACAAACTTGCAACATCTCTTCTGTGAGAAAGAGGTTACAGGGAAGAGAAAAGGACATTCCCTATGAGGCTACGAAGTTTATTTTAAACTATCAAGGCAGGATAAGTCTTTTCTAGCAGCTCCTGCCCAGATGTAGCAACAGTACTCCATCCTTGGACATACCTGGCTCTTATATAGATAAAGAATTGCATCAGCAGTGAGATATCTACTGGATCGATAGAAGGATCCCATCATTTTTCCAGCGGTCTTGGCAACGGATTTAATGTATGTGTTCCATTTAAGATCAGGAGTAAAGGTCAAGCCCAGAAGCTTGTCAAAACATGAGGCCTCCCCAAGACACGAGCCATTCATTTCAATTGATGCCAGATGGGATCAGAGCGTTGATGATGTAAAGATAAATATATACATATATATATATATTATATATATATATATATTTTAAAACCACTGGATGAGATGCACCCTCAGTCTTCGTTAAGAAATGCATTTAAGAGAAGGAAAATTTTTATATAAAACCAGAGATCTACTGTCGACTATGTCCATGGCAATCAATTGCATTGACTGAGATTAGAAGTTATTCAAAAAGTGTGAATGGTTCTACACAAAGTGTTTACCACTATAAACAAATCGTTTGTATATGGATTTCAGGCAATTTAATTGTTATGGTGAACTTTGTAACATCAAAATAGATGAGAGAATCTATTTTGATATATAGAATGCTTCAGCTTTGTATTCTCTAGCACAGACTTGACACTGCAATAAATGTTCACAATGATCGACTAGTGGGCTTGTTATTCTCCGAATGCTGGTCATTTTCTGTGCCTGCATATCAAATATGTTTGAAAATTCTTCCCTTTAAGTGCTGGATAGTATGATGTAGCCAACCTCACACTGACCATAAAAGCAACTCATATTGTAGTGAGTGGAGACGATATCATCCTTCCAAAATGAGTGAAGTGAACTTTTAGTCCTATACACCGTTTGGCATAGAAACAGAGGAAAATGTCTGAAGAAATTTTGTATAAAAACCTTTTACTTTTAACACTTCATATATATTAGTGATGGGACGATTTTCAAATACCCCCCCCCCCCTCACCTTTACAATACATGCCTCCCCACGGGACAGAGTTAGACACCAGGGTCGTTTTTTAACGTGGAGAAAAGGAACAAAAATAAAAATTGTCTTAGTCGTGAAGGATTTCTCCTCCACTGACAGAGAACAAGAAATTGAAGTGAAAATTACTGATTCTGTTCAAAATTCCCGATTCCAATACAAGTACTGATCCTGATTCTTTTACGATTTCTATTTGATGCCTCTTAAAAATATTCAAATGACTGTGGGCACTAACTTTATTTTAAACGAAAATATGCTTTAAAATAAGTTTAAACACAGGTAGGAAGAAGAGTTTTGCCTTTGGTAACATTTATTTGTAGCATATCTGTTTCTCAGCTCTATTTTGTTCTGTTAGTTACAGTAAGATTCAAGCATTTGTTAGTTATACCAACAAATGCTTGAATCGCATCCTTCCTTTTGGAAGGGTGTGTATAAGTTTAAATGTAGATATGATTTCCTTTTTAATTCAGAAAACTTCTACATGTTTCCGCTCCATGTATTTCATCCAAGAGTCTGATGTAAACTCATTGTTAAATTTTCAACTATATTTTTCACTTGTGTCCAAAGCAAAGAAATACCATAAAACATTATTGCAGAAGAAGCCTATGACAAACGACAGCATTCAACTAGTGCCAACAAAATTGTAAGAACCTCCTTGTCCAGAGTATTTTAAATCTTTTAATAATTAAGTATGAACTCCTTGAGAGGAGTCATATAGATATTTAGTATATAGGTGTGAAAAGGTTTACTAAGGAAATAGGCAAGTTAACTCTCAAATATTTACTTTGTTTACAATAATTAACATTGCCAGTTCTCTGGAAAATCAACTGCCCTCTCTCCAATATTCAACTCCAATTGTTCTTCCTTCTCCTTCTCCTCAGAAAGCCTAGCTCACCACCCCTTCCATTTTACTGAGATCTCTTCATCCTTGACTGATTATGGCCTTTTGTTTGTGGTCATTATTTTGACTACATAGAGGTTGACATCTAGATGGTCTCTATTCATAAGAGTTTTGTCAGGAGCACATCTAGGAAAATTACTTTTCTCACAAAGGTCGGACCCAGCATGTCTTTCCCATTAAATAAGTCACTTAATTTTCCAAACAAAGAGAATATCTCTTGGGTGGTCTAACTCTGGCCAGAGATATTTTCAGTTCTCTGCACCCCCCCCCCCCGCTCTCTTCCTAGTATCCAATGACTGCACCATCTGCCATTCATACTAACTAAAACATATTGCACAGCACATGGCTACAAACGGAACAAAAACGAAACTGAGATTTTCAAAAGGAATGTTTAAGAGTTAAACAAAGTAGATAATTCTAAAACAAGAGAGAATATCATATGCCAAAGATCATGTAAATTGATCACATAATTTTATTTTTTTAGAAAGAAAATCATTTTTAAGTGATTAATGGGAACGCATAGGCATTACAACATAAATCTAGTATCAATTACTTTTGAGTTATCTCCCTTGTTTATTTAACATTTTTTTTCCCCAAAAATGCTGAGCGAGACAGTCACTTGTTGGATACTCATTCTTATCTGGACAAGTGCCAGGTATTATTTTGTCATTAAATTGAATAAAACGTTACAAAATTAAAACCTAATTTAAACAGGGTAGATAATTCATGTTAAAAGGCGAGAAAGTAAACACGTAATTTACCTGGACTTTCTTTCACAGCTGGCATTTCCTTATCCAGGCAAAACTTTGAAAAATCCTTCGAACTCAATCTGGACACTTCATTTCCTAAAAACAATTTGTAAAGGAGGGGAAAAAAAAGACATAAAAAATGCATATTTTATTTTATATATTCACTGCAAAATTAGAAAGCAGGTGAAATCTATTATGACATCAAAAACTTTAGTTTGGCTTCATACTGCTAAAACATGAATATGTTTAAAGGTTATGTTGAAAAATAATTCAAGTTCGATTTATTACACTGGTCGACAACAAATTTGTTATATATTATTTAATTGGAATTCATTATTGAGATGAGTATTATTTATTAATTTATTTATTGTGGACTATTATCGTCATCTTTCTTAGTTGTTGTTTCATGACGTTTCGGCCAACTATTCCTACTCTACTCTTCATCTGCTTAAGACTTTATTTTAAAGCCTAAATGATTAGGCTAAGTTATTATCTATGTTTTTCCAGAGACATTTTTAAGGTCAGAATTATTGACCTGTCATTAATGACTTTTCATTCTAATGAACATTCCTTATGAACTTCTATGATGTCGACTTTAGTCGAGAATTGAATCATCAGAAGGCATCATACCAACCCTTTCACACGTTGTAATTAATCCGATATTCGAACAGTGCTGAACCCTATATATATTATTTAATTGGAATTCATTATTGAGATGAGTATTAATTAATTTATTTATCGTGGACTATTATTCTCATCTTTTTTAGTTGTTGTTTCACAGCATTTTCCCGCAGTTACCACCTGACGAAGGCCAGAGGAATAGTTGTTCGAAATGTTGTGAAACAACAACTAATAAAAAGATGAGGATAATAGTATGCAGATAATAAATTTACAAATTTCTTATCTGCATTTTTTTTAAATATAATTGAAAAAACAAATTTTACCAAAACTATATATATTTATATATATATAAGAGCAAATAGTTAATAAAACATTAAAAAACACTTTGAAAAGAGTTAAAAACATATTTAATTTGAAAAGGAAACACTAAATAAGTGGATAGCCCTTAATCCGCAGAGTTTCAAAGAAATACTTTCCTTCTCATCAGAGGGTAGGATTTAGCAAAATGCGGGATTGGATTTTGCTTGCAAAAGTATTTGATGAAACTACAAGTAAGTCAAAGATCTTACTTGATAACAAAAAGTGAAGCAGAGGGAATAGGGTGAAGAAAAAAGTGATTTCACGTGAATGGATAGTCTGGTGAAAGGTAAAGTATCCAATAACAGTAAAATCCAAAAATGCAAATCCAAGAAAATTAATTATTACTTTTTTTTGGCTGCAAGTATATAAAATACTCCTTTTCAGTTAATTAAATCCAGCATTTTGCCTGCACTAATATTGAGTTATTTAAAGGACTTTTCAAAGGATTCTACCACATTGGAAATGATGAATTACCAAATATGTATGACTTGGATTTTACCTCCTAGTCTGGAATATGCTAACAAAAAAATGCAATTCATTCTGGAATATTTAGGAATATATCAGCATTAATTAGATTTTATAACTGTTCCAGTATATTCATTATTTCAACTTTGGGTATCCTTTTAACACTATCACTTCAATTCTAAATCTTAATTTTCAATCTATGTGCTGATAAGTTATCTCCCTTGTTTATTGACATTTTTTCCCCCAAAATGCAGTGACTTGTTGGATACTTATTATTTTGTCATTAAATTGAATAAAACGTTACAAAATTAAAACCCAATTTAAACAGAGTAGATAATTCATGTTAAAAGACGAGAAAGTAAACACGGAATTTACCTGGACTTTCTTTCACAGCTGGCATTTCCTTATCCAGGCTAAACTTTGGAAAATCCTTTGAACTCAATCTGGACACTTCATTTCCTAAAAACAATTTATAAAGGGGGAAAAAAGGACATTAAAAAATGCATATTTTATTTTATATCTTCACAGCAAAATCAGATTGGATTTTATAACTGTTTCTGTATATTCATTATCTCAACTTTGGGTATCCTTTTAACACTATCAATACACTTCAATTCTAAATTTTAATTTTCAATTTATGTGCTGATAAGCAAAATTCATAATTACCCACATCATATTTCCTCTGATGAGATGAGTCAGTCATTGAAAATCCATGAATTAAGATAAAATATTTAATAATTTTCTGTACTCCTTTGTCTAATAAATTTTTTTGTAATTCTACATAATTCAAAATTTCCGTTTATATTATTGCTCTATTTCACATGTTGAGCTTTCTTTATCTGCTTGGGATCATCTTATAAATATTGATACTTATATTTATTTGGACTTTACATTTTACAGTATTATACAACCTGTATTCTTATGACATTTCAGTATTTTATATATTATAAAACTCAAATGACCTTATAACAGGTGTTGTAACCCACACCCAGTTTATGCCTTCCGGCTGCACATGTATACATAAACATAAACCCATAACAGCGTAAACAAATAAACACAAATCGCTACTTTTGCAGAATTTCACCTTTCTTAAAAAACATTCATACATTTTCTTCTACACTACCAACATAAATAAATAACCCTGGAAATGTTTTTTTTTTTTAATTCGCGTTACAAATAATCAACGCGACACTAAAACTATTGTTTTACTATGTACATTTTCAGTATCCAAATTGTTTTTTTTTTGCATTTAAATTAAAAGATATATCAAAATTTGAATTTAACTTAAAGTATTATGGTATCTGTTCAGTGCACATTTACCTATAAGTATGACAAACCAATTATAATTCAATGGCTGATTCTGCATGAGTACCATTCTTTTTAATTTCGTCTTTAGTTCAATTTTTTGAGTGGGCTATCAGCGATCGGTTTCTAATATAACGTAAATAGATCTAGATGTTTATAACTTATGATAAAACTTGTGGAGTATGCACTGTTTTACGGTTGTTGTAAAAATGGAACGGAAACTTAAATTTTCCTCCATTTTAATCTTTTATTTTTAATTGTGCCCCTCCCCCCAAACGAATATAATTAAAAGAATAACATTCAACAATTGTACTTTATATATATAAAACACAAAATGTTTTTTTTTTAAATTATTAACGAAAGGGAAATAATTCCATTTTTAAACGAAAAAAGTCAGTTTGGTATATCTTTTTGTTATTTTTTACATAAGTCCATCTTACCGTTCACATTGTCGACATTTATAGGTTGTCGGGTATGTTTACAACAAATAAACACTCCAATCTACCCATGTTAAGAATGGCTCCTGGAATAGACACCCTCAACCTCCCCATGTTAAGAATGGCTTTCGGAATAGACACCCCAAACCTTGTCAGCATACCCGAAAACCTATAAAAGTTGATATGACGAATGTGAACAAGGAGTTGGACGTAATGTAAAAATGTACCGAATTTAAAAGGGAACGAAATTTAAATTTCCGTTCCATTTTTACTACTGTAAAGCAGAGCATTCTCCGCAAATTTTACCTAACTTAGTGTATTAATGTTATTTTTGTTTTTTAAGTAAAAATAATATTTAGGTTTAGATATAAACTCCTAAACTCATTTCACACTAAATAATTTGGGTGACTGAAATAGGAATCTAATTGAATCTCTAGTTTCCTGAATCGTAAAAAGATGATCCACAATGGTCGATTTGCTGCTAATATCCATTTTTCGATGAATATTTGAGAGGAAAGCAACCACGTGTTTAATTTAAATTAAATTTGAATCACATGGTTACATTATCAATAATCACGTGATTAAATCCATTTAAAATTTACCCATATTGTAAACACATTCTGCTTACATCAAGCGAGACCACAGCCTGCCTTAGTGAGGCCAAAAGTTCCTTTTAGTGATGTCACGTAACGGCAGGCAGTCATAAATAAATATGTCCCAAAATAAAAAAAATGGCTACATCGTTACAAAGAAAACCAACTACTTATTAAAGAAAAATTAAGTATAATGTTATACTTAAAAAGAGATATATAAAAACACGCATAGGTACAGTAAAAATATTATACCAAAATGTCGAAGCAATCGGTCCAGCGGTTATTTAAACTATTAATAACGAACCAAGAATTAGATTTATATATATATATATATGTCGAAATTTTGCAAATTATGATTTACAACAATTTTAGTTCATAAACAAGAAATACAAGATGAAATTAATTATTTCCTTATTCCATGGAGTTTCAAAAAATGAACCTTGCATGACCTATGGGGTAGTGGATAAAGTAGTTGGTAAAATTCAATCGTAAAGTCACATTCTTCTGGAAGTTGAAGATTCAATTCTCAGTGCATGCTCCTTTCTTCTTTTCTTTTTATACAGGATGGGCCAAAAGTCCATGACCACTTTA
Organism: Euprymna scolopes; assembly: GCF_053919585.1. Lineage (NCBI taxonomy): Eukaryota > Metazoa > Mollusca > Cephalopoda > Sepiida > Sepiolidae > Euprymna > Euprymna scolopes. Next base: position 75,028,613 of record NC_136506.1, read on the forward strand.
AAATTTTAAATAACTCTTATTTCTAAGTATTTTTAATTTCTTAATATTTTTTTTATTTTTTCAGACCCTGAAAATTAATTATGGAAAAATTCAGTATTGTCCCATATACATGTCTTATCAAAGAAACTATATATATATATATATATATATATATATATATATATATATATATTGTTGATTTTATATGCTGAGCCCTTTTGCTTGTGTGGTGATAAAACTTCTAAAATGCACTTGTTATGTTAGGCTGTATAAGGGTGTTGGTTAAAATCAGACAGTTTTATTCTTTAATTGGAATTATTTTTTTTTGTTATTGAGTTTTAATACTTATGGGAGGTATTCTGATACAAAACCTATCTAAGAACACACCCAGACACAGTATATCTGTGTGAAATTTAAAAAAAAAAAATCAGTCCAGCTGTTTCGGAATCCATAAGGAACGAATGAACACACACAAGTACCTTTATATATAAGTAAATTACATGCAAAGTTTCAAACAAACTATACCTTATATTTATGTAATTCTTTTATGTTATGTTAATTTCTTTAAAAATTATAAAATACAAATCCAATTAAAAATACATTTTTCTAGATAATGAGATATAAACTCAGGTATAGTAAGTATAAAAAAAATTATATTTAATTCTCGAGGTTTTGCTGCATGTATTGCCTTAATATAATTCTCCCTATTCCAATTAATCACATTTTAATTTGTATACAAACAGACACTAGAATGCAAGCAGTGGAAATATGCTCGTCCGTATTATTTGAAGTCTTCGGACTACTATTTCTATCTTGAGTGCCATTTTTATAATGTTTCAGTTGATATAACCTCCGACCTTCTTCAGATGTATCTTGCCGAACTCGGGAATGCTTCTGTCGAATTCAGGAAAAAGGTTGGAGGTTATATCGACCAAAACGTGAAAATGACACTCAAGATGAGAACAGTAGTCTGAAGATTCCAAATAATACGAATCACCAATCCTCATCTCAAAAATTCAGACACAAAATATGCTTGTGTTGAGAAGGAAGACAAAAATGAAGTGAATTTTTTATATATATATATATATTTATTTTTACAAAGGAGTCACCACTTATCAAGGCCTGGAGGCCACTCAAGGATAAGGGTTAATAAGTGTACAGTGGTCAAAGGGAACATGTTGTAGTCATCATTAGTAGTGGAAATTTGGTAAATTGGATTACTTAAAGGAACGGCTCATCAAGAATTTGTTCACATTGGACTTGAAGATAACCATATTGTAGTCAGTTGGAAAGCAGGAAAATGAAACAGAGTTCCACAGCCATGCAGTTCTAAGAAAGAAGCTTTGTTCGTGGAATCTACGTCTAGTTTCAAGGTAAGACATCTTTATCAAATGGTAAGCGTTTCAAATATGAAACTACTCATGTAGCCTTAAACGTTGGTGATGTTAGTTTTCTTTGCATTGCTGGAGTTAATGGCATGGACAGCCTACAGAAAAATAGATTTTAATGTTTTAAATTATGATATAATTCCCATTAAATTTGTTTATTTTAAGTTATTCAGTGCATGTTAGATTAAGTAACTAGCAGGACCTGTGGAAATTCCACGGAATGAGAAATATATTTAATCAACAAATATGTTTTGATAAAGCTGATATTTTTCTGGATATTACAAAAGATTAGTCTTTTGGACAGAAAAACCAATAACATGCAGCAAATACGAGTTTTTTAACATTTCTATGAAAATAGTATACATCGTATTTTTATAATATAGAATTCATCCAAATGAGATAAATTAATAAGTACTAATAAATACCCAGAAAGTAATATTGTGCTACATAGTTCAATACAAATAATGAAATCACATTCTAAGAAAAAATCTTTAATTTACTTCTTCAGTTCGGTACCTCTTGGCAAACAATATTTTTTTATCCGTTTCTTTCAATTGTCTCCCGCCCCCCCCCCACCTTTTTTTTTTTTTACATAATGTTTCACTAACTTCTTTCTTCATTGAAGAATCACTGCACGTCAAAATTACTACGAGTTTCTTTCTCACACCATTACAAAAAAAATCATATATTATAATAATACACTAGAACCCTGGGATATGGTGGCCCCGGGATACAGATTTTTCAGGTTATGATGTGGAATATGATATTTTTCTGGACCCTGGTTACAGTATTTGCCCCATCTTATGGTGTTATTTATTATGTTATTTGATTATATACATGTGTATTATATACTGTACTGTATTTTGTTACTAATTTTTAATATCAACTGTATAAAATTTTGCTTAGGTCCTGTCATAAAGTGATTTCACCTTATGATCTCAACCCTGGAATGGATTAATGCCATATCCCGGGGTTTTACTGTTTTAAAAAATGAGGCTACACCAATGGGAGGTAATTCTCATCTTCTTGTTTAGGGTTGCCAGATTGGCCTTTTTAAAGTCAAATTTCCGAATCTGGCCTTTTTTAAAAAGCAATTTGGCCTTCAAAAACTGTATTTGGCCTTTTCCAAAGTCTAACGTTTGGACTAACTAACAAAGGAAAGAACAAACAGAATATTATATAGATTAGTTGTTATTGATTTATTCCAATGTTAAAATTAAAATTCCAAACAAAATTTTTTTTTAAATTTAAATTGTGTATATGTGAAGTAAGGGGAGGTAATAACTTGTGCATTACTGTTTTTTTTTTGGGGGGGGGGGGATTTTTTGTTTTCATTTTTGAAGTGCTCCTTAGAGTGTGTGTGGGGGGGGGGGATTCAAAAAGATCCAATCCGAAAACAAAAATACACTAAAGTAATACAATAACACTAAATAAAACATTATCTGAACATTTATTGAATTAAAATAAAAATTAAGAAAAATTTGTTTTCTAAAAAAAAAAAAAAAAAAGTCACACATACTTTTTCCAATAATGACTGTTCAAAACTATAAATTTTAAACATCATACAATTTTCACATAACAATTTAATTTCAAAATTTTTGTAATTTTATTTTAATTCAATAAATGTTCACATAATTAATGTTTTATTTTGTGTTATTATATAATTTTAGTGAATTTGTTTTGTTTAGAACTAAAAGTTAGGCGAAACTTCGACATTTTTGCCTTGGATCTGTTTGAACTGCCCCCCCCCTCTCAAAGAAGCTTTTAAAAATGAAAACAAAAAATTGTCGTCCACCCAAAAAAATAAATGAAAAATAAATAAAGAATTAAAATAACAATGCATGAATGCCTTAATGTCTATATTATTACCTCCCCTTACTTCGCACACACACACAATTTAAATTAATAAGTTTATTTTTATGGTTACAAAAGTATATGCACATATTATATACATTTAACTGTCATCCAAAAATTAAAACAAAATAACAACTCTATAGCTAAATATTTAGGTATTTTAAAGGAATCAGAGTTAATAATTGTATCAGACTTTTGAACAGAATCAGTAATTGTATCAGAATCGGAAAACTATTGGAATCGTCCCATCCTACAAAATCATTTGTAAAATCTAAAAGAATAATAAAGAGTTGAGTTCAAAATCTCACTTATAAAACTCACTATGTTTGCCTGTCTCCATTTTTTCAAACTGTATCTCCTCAGAGACGAAAGGTCGCAGAGCGGCGCGAGGCGGATCAAATGATTGTATTTTTTGTGGATCATTTTTTTATGGGTCTTTAGTCAGAAAAAATAGTTGCTAAGGGGTCAAAATTGAAAGAAATTGGAACTTGGCAGGCTTAAGTGGAATTAAAGTTCTTTTGCATGCATACGCAAATATACGAGGTGCCTTCAATAAGTTTCCAGACTTTTTTGTACAGGTATTTAAAATTGTCATAGACTCTTGAAAATTCAGTATTTTATTGCTATACCTTATGAGATAACTGACCAATTTTTATGATTTCAGGTTCAAATGAACAGTTACAGCAGGAATTGGAATACACCCTACTAAAGCTGGATTGTCTCAGCTGGTGAATTTTTAAAATGCAATCTGGATGCGAGACCACTTTATGAAATAAAATTCTGCTTTAAACTTGGAAATAATGCCACAGACACGTATGGAAAGCTTCAGAGTGTTTTTGGACCATCTTACATGAATCAAGTATCAGTTTTTGAATGGCATAAGAGATTCAAGGAAGGCAGGAAATCTGTGAGGGATGATGAAAGGTATGGGAGGAGTAAGTTCCTACACCAAAGTTGATTGGACCGCCGTGTGTTTACAGAGACAATAAGTGCACAGTTTGATGTCAGTGTGGGAACTGTATACACAATTATTCACAAGGAACTGAAGATGTGGAAGATGTACACAAAGTTTGTCCCAAGGGTGCTCCATCCTTGTCAGAGAGTATTTGACCAAGATGGGCATCAAGACAGTTCCTCACCATCTTTATAGTCCAGACCTTGCTCCCTGTGACTTTTGGTTATTCCCTAAGCTCAAGGAAAACTTTAGAGGCGGGTGTTGTTATGAGACAACTGAGGAGATGAAAAAGGCTGTAACGAGGGTCATTGAAACGTTCACACAAGATGACTTCCATGGAGCCTTCCAGAAGTTGTTGGAATGGTACAACAAGTACATTGCAGCCGGAGGAGATTACTTCGTAGGGGACTAGAGTTTCATGTATGTACTATCAATAAAAGTGCCCATACGAAAAATGCTTGGAAACTTATTTTAGGCACCTTATATATATATATATATATATATACACACATACAGGAAAAAAACTTCATAACAAGATTCACTCCTGAACTAAACAGAGCCTAATATCAACACACAAAAACATGAAATGCAAGGCACACTCGCATGCAAATCCATATACATATACACACCCACACATAAATCAGAACCGACACATTAAAACACACACACACATGCGCGCGCATACAACCACACGCAGACATAACACCCCTATCTCTAATACAACACACTGAACAATACCAACCCTACTTAACCTCGAAACCAACAACACTAGGAAACACCTAGAACCATAGTATAATATCTGTTCCAACACCTCGCTCCCCCTTCAGTCAGTGGAGGCAAAATCTCTCAAGACTGAGACAACTATCATCCCTTCTATCATCCCCCCTCCCATACCTATACCCCTCCAATTGGCCCCTCCCCTCTGAGGAACGAGATCTTCCCCACACTAGGAACCGATCCTGGGTCTGGCCATACCCACATGGGGAGACAAATAAATAGAAACATTAAAAAATCCCCTATACATATTTATAAATACACCCCTCTATCTAAACAAACATAATATAAAGAATACCCGACCAGTCTAAGACTGAAACAAAAAATCACAATACTAAAATCTAAGAATCCAAAAAATAAATATCAAAATTGAATGAAAGCACCCCTACCCTTATTTCAGAAGAGCTGGTTCTCCCCCCCCCTCCTCACACATACACATTAGTAATGACCTTGGATCACAGTTACCTTCCTAGGAAAGCAAATAACTTCATAATACTATAAAACAGTACACACATTCTTCAAACCAATAAAAGAAAACACACACACACGCACACACATATCCTACTCTAAAGGAAAAGAAAAAACACAAGCAGAAAGAGAGAGTGAGAGAGAGAAACACAACACAGGAGTGACCACAGCCCAATAAAACAGTAATAAAAATTGAACATTCCAATGAATAGTAGACACTTACACGTTTCCACCTCTTGGAAACATTTCAAATGAACTACGAAAATGCTATTTTTACATCTCCAACACATTTTGAATATATTCTAAGCATTTTAAATAATTTCTGAAGAGGACGCTTCACAGAACGTCTGAAACGCGTTAAAAACGATATCAAAACATTATTACAATGATCTAAACATAATTCTCAATGAAAAACCAAGACACGGAATAATAAAATAATGTTAAAAAATACATTGTTGGTGACCACTCCCTTATTTAAATATATATACATATATACATTAACGTTACTTCATTTTTAGCTATTTCTTATCCAACTGAAAATAGCTCAAACAATAACTCAGATACAAGTTTTGGTTTTGATTGCCCTGCCTTGATAGAGTTCAAAATAGACTTTGTAGCCTCATAAGAGATGTCCTTTTCTCTTCCCTGCAACCTCTATCTCACAGAAGAGATGTTGCGAGTTTGTCTCTGCTTTATCGTTATTTTTATGGCAAGTGCTTGACTGAGCTTCAACCTATGGTCCCCCCTTGCCAAACTTTCACAAGAAACACTCGTCTAGCTGAAAACACTATCAATAATTTCCCCCACTCATTATCTGTGCCTAAACCTAAACGTAGATTCCATGAACAAAGCTTCTTTCTTAGAACTGCATGCCTGTGGAACTGTCTTCCGTTTTCCTGCTTTCCAGCTGACTACAATATGGTTGTCTTCAAGTCTAACGTAAACAAGTTTTTGATGAGCCGTTCCACTTAAGTTAAAAAATTTACCAAATTTCCATTACTAACAATTACTATATTGTCCAATTGACTACTGTACACGCTTAACCCTTATCCTCGAGTGGTCTCTGGGCCTTGATAAGTGATGATGCCTATGTAAAAAAAAAAAAACTTATGGCACCCATGTCATATTTTTTTTTACTTTGGAAATCACTACTATATATTGTATATATTGGGTATAATATAATATGTAGTAATCGATAGAGATTTAACTTTATAATAATACAGTAAAACTCTGGAATACGATGGCCCTAGGATACATATTTTTCAGGTTACAATGTGGAATACAATGTTTTTCCAGCCTCTGGTTACGGTATTTGCCCCGCCTTACGGTGTTATTTATAATATTATTTGATTACACATGTGTATTACATACTGTACTGCATTTTGTTACTAATTTTTAATGTCGTATTCCAGGGTTCTACTGTATATACAAAATCTGCATAAATTAAAATAAAAGCGTGTTTTATGACCAGGCAACGCCAGGCTCCCCCTGCTAATTTTGTATGAATTTCTAAGTTTGACTAGAAGGTTCTCAGATTCTAAAAGATGCAACTGATGATGGTCTGAGATTACAGTGGCAAAAATATTGTATAAATAATAGTAGCTAAAATAATCAATTCTCACGTCAAAAATTCTGAAATATAACACAAAAACATTTATTTTTGCACAGCAACAATCTCATCAAATACGCTAACGATTAAACTATTGTAGGCAAATACAAGCTAATTATTCTACTGTAAAATTAAACTTTAATTTATCTTCTTCTAATGTGTGTGTGTGTGTGTGTGTGTGTGTGTGTGTGTGTGTGTGTGTATGCCAAAAACTTTCAATACACGCAACGGATCCTGACGAGATTGGTATCATTTTGAAGCTCGATCTTTCGGACAACAAATATCGAAAAATTAGCCCAAAACATTAATTCCTTCACCTATAACTGGGTAGTTTTGTACAAGGAAGGGACACTTTTTTCGTCAACATTTTTGCAAGTCATCGTTTCCGTTGGATTGACTAGCCTTAATATCAACGCTCGCGATTTCCAGTTTTGCCATGGACGCATCAGCTAAGACGTTACCTTTTTTTACAGCTTCTTTTCCTCCTTCGCGTTACGGGTTCAAACCTGCCTGCCTATTACAACTTTTTTTTTATAAACACCTCTCTCTACCCAAACTGCCTACTATTGTTTTGATCACCCCCTCTTTTTATTTTGGGGTTCCTTACTACACCACCTCGACACACTCGGGCAACACTGGGTACACCTGCTAGTAAGATATAAAAATGAGTAAAGCATTTGAATGAATTCTTCAGTTTTATTCCAAATAAATTTGTGTTCAAAGTCCAAACTTTATTCAAAATATTTTTTTTTAAAATAGGACATTTTCAAAGTTTCAAAAAAAAAATATCAAAATGTTTTTTTTTTCTTCTTTTAATTAAATTCCATATATTAAAGATCAAAAATTCAGAATAGAAAAAAATTTAAATCTTTTTTTTTTTTTTTAAATTTAAATCGACATTTTACAATGAATTGCTTTTCTTTCAATTAAATTTGTCATCCATTGCAAAGCAGCTAAAATAAAAAAATATATAAGATTTAGAGAAAAAAACAAAAAAAAAAACAAACATGTATATAGAGAAAGAGTGATTAATGAAGACCTGACCAAAGATAGGTTAGTTTGGAAGTCAATTAAAAAAAAAAAAAAAAAACTGTCAAGATATGCCAGAATGTAAAAAAAACATTAAAACAAATATGATGATATAAAAAATAAATAAAATAAAATAAATAAAGAAATGGATTCCCCAGTCAAGTCCCGATGTATGAAGTTCAGGCAACTAATTGTCAGAAATCCTCACACATGATTTGTTTATAGTGAAGAAGACTTTCTGTAGAACCAACCACACTTTTGGTACAACTGCTAATCTTCGTCAGTGCAATGGCTGCCACAAGACAGAGCTTACAGAAGACCTCAGGGTTTACATCAGTTTTCTTTCTCCTAGATGTATGTCTTAACAAAGACTGAGGGTACATCTCTCCCAGTGATTTTAACATGGCCCCAGATACTAATCTGACAGTTTCTACATCCCGATGCAATGATGATATATAATTATTTACTATAATAATTATTAAACTACAGACACTAGTGTTTCATCCTTTCAGGAATCTTCAGTGCAGGATGTCATGATTAACACCAATCTATAGATTTACAGTGCAGGATGCCATGATTAACACCAGTCTATAGATTTGAACCCAGCAACAGAAGCCATCTCTGGCTCCATTAGCAAGGACCATATCCATTCGGCTACCATTAACCGCAAGAGATGTTGTTGAATTTTAAACATTTATTTCATTAAATGTTTTTAATGTCAGTCAGAGTGATCTATTTATTATATGACAATATGCGTGTGTGTGTGTATATATATATATATATATATATATATATATACAGGGTGACCGCCCCCAAAAACGGGCCCCAACTCTAATTAGGCTCCGTTTTTTAGTGTTTTGTTTGAATGAAATGAAACTTTGATCATAAGTAGTTTATTATATTCAAAACATCACATCAAAACACTAGGGTCTTTGGCCTTTTTTTCTCCGTTCTACAGCATATGCTCTAGATGGGCTCCATTTAGCTTGTGTTTTTTTTTGTTTTGGGTCACCCTGTATATATATATATATATATATATATATACATACATACTCGGGGTTTTTTTATTCAAAAGTAATAGACTAGTGAATTCAACAAGGTTGTTAGATAGTGCTCAATAAAAAGAGCCGAACATACTTGTTTATTGTTATATAAACATGTTTACATCCCGCTGCTACAAACAGCCATTTGTTTCAATCAAACAACAGATATCATCAGGCAGCGGCTTGACTATTCAAATGTTCAATGAATAATGGATTTTTTTTTTTTTTTTTTTTTTTTATTAGGTAGGAACTCTTTAAAGGTTGGAGTTAAAAAAACCTTAAAACACAGAACTTTAATTATGTAAAGAGGGAGGGGCAATCTAAAGAAAACTAATAAAAAAAATATAATGGAGAGAGAATGATGAGGAGGAGAAAAAATAAATAGAGAAAGAAAATAAATAGAGAAAAAAAAATATGGAGAAGAAAAAGGAAAAACCGATATAAAGGGTTATTATAAAGAAAACAAGGGCTAGAAGAGAAAAGAAAGAATGATGAAATATAGTTAAAGAGAGAAAGAGTGAAATTAAGAATTAATAGGAAGGGAAGTTTAAAATGTTAAGAGAATAGAGAAAAAGAGAAAAAGATCTGCGTGTCAACTAATTTATGGACAATTATACATTACAATGATGAGACGCGTTATTACAACAACACAAACAAAAAACACAATCTTAGCGTTAAAAGCGTACATGTCAAAAGTGACAGCGAATGTAAGCAACCAACATATTTATCATCTCACATACGTCCACGAGTAATATCAACGCAGTTTAAACATACGTCTACAATTAATTAATCCCTTTATACTAAATGATACAAGTTTAAAGTTTTCACTTTTTTTTAAATAAATATATAAAAATAATGATAAAACAATATATTAAAATTATTAATAATAATAATAATAATAATAATAATAGTAATAATAAAAATAATAATAGTATTAGTAATAATAATAATAATAAAACAGAATAAAATTGATCCTACGAAACCTGAAATTGGTAAATTAAGAAAGAGTTAACTATCAAATTAAATCAACATATAAACTAAATCTATGGATTAATACAGCGGATACTATTAAATGGTTTTCCAATATACAAAATAAAAGGAATTGTACTTTCTTACAATTCGACATTGTGAATTACTATCCCTCCATATCTAAGGAACTTTTCGAAGAGGTGATGGAGTTTGCTAAACTCCTGTCTGATATACAAGACACTGAAATTGAAATTATACGGACATGTAGAAATACTGCATTGATTAATGGAAATGATCAGTGGTTGAAAAAAGATCAAAATGACCTGTTTGACATTTCCATGCGATCTTTGGATTCTGCTGAAATGACAGATTTAGTAGGTCTATTCATACTATACAACTTAACCAAAGACATTAATATCATGGATATAGGCTTGTATCGTGATGATGGTCTGATGATCATTAAGGAATCCAACGGCCCTAAATGTGAAAGAACCAAAAAGATTATCTTAAATGAATTCCGTAGAATTAAGTTAAAAGTAGATATTATATCAGATGTTAAAACGGTAAATTCTTTGGATGTGAACTTTGATTTAAGGAAAGGCATCTACCAACCATATAGGAAGGAAAACTCAAACCCATTTATGTACACCCCCTATCAAATCACCCAAAATCTATCATTAAGCATATCCCAAAATCCATTAGTAAAAGAATCAGTGACAATTCTTCCAATCTTGAAACATTTAATAAACATAAATATTTCTATAACAGGGCTCTTAAGGATAGTGAATACAAAAACACGCAAATTGAGTTCATAGAACCAACACACCCAAACACAAATAGAAACCGTAAAAGAAAAATCCTGTGGTACAATCCCCCTTTTAATCTGAAACTTAAAACAAACCTAGGAATGAAATTCTTAAACTTAATTAAAAAGCACTTCCCTATTAGTAACATATTACATAAAATTTTCAATAAAAATACAATAAAACTTAGTTATAGCTGTAATGAAAACCTTGAAAAAATAATTAAAAAACATGATGACAAAATATTAAACAAAAATAACACACCCATTGCTACCGAAGGATGTAACTGTAGAATTAAATCGAAATGCCCTCTTAAAGGAAATTGTCAAATTACTTCTGTAGTGTACCAAGCAACTATTTCTACTAAGGAAAATCCTAACGAAAAAAAAATATTACATAGGAATACAAATAACAAATTTAAAGAAAAATTTACTGGTCACAAGTGCTCTTTTGAAAATAATGAGTACAAAAATAGAACTTCCTTGTCTAAATATTACAATGAACTAGTAGAGCAAGGTTACTCCCCAATAGTAAATTGGAAAATTTTAAAGAAAGCTAAAACCTGTTCATCTTTAAACTCACCTTGCTACCTATGTCTTTATGAGAAATTGTTTATACTTACGTTTAGAGAAAGAGATAAATTATTAAATAAGAAGCACGAAAATTCAATTAATTGCAAACATTATAAAAGCCATCTTTTAAGTAATTTAGTTTAGATATAAATTTAAATAAATTTAAAATTGTCACTGATTTCTATAATATATTAAAATCCTATTAATATACTTTCTCCTCGCCTGATTTCATTCATAACTTCTCCTATCTTATATACCTGTGTGTCTATGTGGATATGTAAGTGTCTATGTGTTTATTTTATGATTGTGTGTACTTATGTATATATATATATTTTGTACACCCTCCTTTGTTGTGTATTCCCCTATTAATGTTTATTCAATCCATTTATATGCATTTATGTGTGTATGCATCTATCTGTACTCATGTCAAATAATTTTTATTCGTTTGCATTTATATATGTGTGTTATGTGAATATACATATTTATGTGCGTATATATATGTGTGTGCGTTGTTGTATATTAGTATATGACTGTGTGCATATATTTGTGTATTTTTATGTATGTATGTGTACACATATAATTATATGTATATATGTATGTCTGTTGGTTATTTGTGGGTATATACATATGTATTTTATTATTTTTTAATTTTATTACTATCTACCTGTGTGTTGTTACTTTTGAGTATTTTGTCGATTTAATTACTTCTTTTGCCTGAATATATTTATATATTTATATGTAAGTGTACTTGTATCTATGTTTTTATTCATACTGTCTTGAATGAGTTAAATTGTGTTTTAATATGACTTTATAATTATACTTAATTAGCTTAAACTTTCAACTTAATAGTATAGAGTTATACCTTTATATATACATACACATATATATATATATATATATATATATATATATATATATATATATATATATGTATTGTATTCTTTTTATCTACATAAATATTAGTAGATTTTTCTTTCTAATTATTAGTCTTATTTACTTTCTTCAATCCCCTTTTATGGCTAAATATGTTATATAAAAAAGATAATAAATATTGATTTTATTCTATTTTATTATTATTATTATTACTATTACTATTATTTTTACTATTATTATTATTATTAATAATTTTAATATATTGTTTTATTATTTTTATATATTTATTTAAAAAAAAGTGAAAACTTTAAACTTATATCATTTAGTATAAAGGGCTTAATTAATTGTAGACGTATGTTTAAACTGCGTTGATATTACTCGTGGACGTATGTGAGATGATAAATATGTTGGTTGCTTACATTCGCTGTCACTTTTGACATGTACGCTTTTAACGCTAAGATTGTGTTTTTTGTTTATGTTGTTGTAATAACGCGTCTCGTCATTGTAATGTATAATTGTCCATAAATTAATTGACACGCAGATCTTTTTCTCTTTTTCTCTATTATCTTAACATTTTAAACGTCCCTTCCTATTAATTCTTACTTTCACTCTTTCTCTCTTTAACTATATTTCATCATTCTTTCTTTTCTCTTCTAGCCCTTGTTTTCTTTATAATAACCCTTTATATCGGTTTTTTCTTTTTCTTCTCCATATTTTTTTTTCTCTATTTATTTTCTTTCTTTATTTCTTTTTCTCCTCCTCATCATTCTCTCTCCATTACATTTTTTTTTATTAGTTTTCTTTAGATTGCCCTTCCCTCTTTACATAATTAAAGTTCTGTGTTTTAAGGTTTTTTTAACTCCAACCTTTAAAGAGTTCCTACCTAATCAAAAAAAAAAAAATCCATTATTCATTGAACATTTGAATAGTCAAGTCGCTGCCTGATGATATCTGTTGTTTGATTGAAACAAATGGCTGTTTGTAGCAGCGGGATGTAAACATGTTTATATAACAATAAACAAATATATATATATATATATATATATATATATATTTATTTAACTTGCTTCCTGATCATGTTACATACTATGCTCTTTTTTTTTCTTTTGATATTTATATGCTTGTGGTAGCATCTCTAAACAATTTATTTAGTCCACATGTCTGGATATAAACAAAGAATACAACAAAGTGAAAAATGAAACTCGTACAGAATTCGAACCTGTGTTTCAGAAGTAGGGTCACCTAATGCAAGCATCATCTTAGACTGATTAACTAACAAATCAGCACACCTAGAAAAAAATCTAAATTTGCTTAAATAACTCATCTCCCAAGCTCCTTTGCCCTCTATCCCCCACAATTTTTTTTTTAACCTAAGATAGCAACTTTACTCACTGATGATGTAATATATGATTCTAGGTCATCAGTTCTTAGATGGATCATGGAAGCATGTGGTTAAGAACAACACAATGTAATTTAATTCCTTCCAGAAAATACTTTCACTAGGTCCAAATTATTTTCATACATACACACCATCTTAAAAAAGGGGACATAACTCTGTATTCCACAATGCAGAGTTACTTTCTTTGATTTAAATCAAAAAGACAAAATGGAAATAAATATACTACCAAGCAACGCCAACTATGTACATCTCGTACTATATATTAGTCATTATTATTTTAATCATAAAGAGTGTTATATATATATATATATATATATATATATATATATATATATATACACTAGTGGAGGTGCCCGGCGTTACCCGGTTGTTTGTAGGTGCATGTTTGAAAAAAAAAAAAAGTAGTGGTAGGCAGGCAGGCTCAAAGTCTTGAGGCGAAGGCGGAAAAGAAAATGAAAGAAAACGTTAGAGTTTACCACTTTACCATAAGACAGGAAGTGAAAAGCATTCTAAATTAGCGATGAAAAAGTTAACATGCAGAAGTGAAAGTTAAGTGAATGAGTTCATGCAAGGTGCTCATGCTGTTAGCCAGTTAAGCTTTCAGCTTTCCGCCAGCCGTATTTTTTTCCCCCCATAATGTTGGGGAAAACCAGCTCCCCACAAAAAGAGTGTGTTTAAATGAATAGCAATTGTCGGATATGAGGGACTGCCCCCACAGTGATCAAAGCTAATTGCTTCTGGACATCCCTGGTAGGAGAGCCGAGAAGCTGCCTTCGGTTTTGATTAGTTTTGCTTTTATAATAGAAACATAAACACGCGAGAGGGCGGAATAGCATGAATTTTGTAAAAGTCGTTAAAATAAAAGATAGACGACTTCCATTCGCAAATTGTAGATATCACAATCTAGGGAGAATATAAAATGTTCTAAAAAATAGTACCCCCCCCCCCCGGAGAACCCAGGTGAAAAAAAGCCTTTGTTGGGCATACAAAAATGCACACGGCCGTTTTGGCTTTTATATATATAGATAAGTGACCTTATCTGTCTGTCTGTGTGTAGAATGGTTCTTACCAAATTATTGTCAATTTTCGGTCTACAGACTTGAAAACTTGATATATAAGGGATTTGGACCTCTGGAATAAATTCAATTTGGTTTTTAGCCAGTAAAAATAGCTGCCAAAGGATCAAAACTGAAAATAATTGGACCTTATTAGTTGTAAGTCGACTAAACATGTTACTTCTATGCATGTGCAAATATACATTTATACCTTTAATAATGTTATTTTTTAAGTTTCTTAGCTCAGATGGTAATGAATAATGCTGGAGAGCTGTACATTTTGGTTTCGATTCTAGTTGATGACACTGAAGGCTCTAAATTTATAGTTTTTTTTTTAGCAAATTCCTTAGATTAAAAAAAAAAAAAAGCACATTTTATCATGCATTAGTTAAAAAAAAAAAAGAAAAAGAAGAAAAAAAGAATTTTTTTTTTTTTTTTTTTTAAAGTAAGTCAATTTTCAGCAACTTCAATTCCGTAATCCTTAATTTTTCTCCGACTGACTCGTATCTGAAAACTGTGCTGAAAATAGATAATCGAGCTAATAATGCTAGTAATATATGCACTGACCTGGACTTTCAGCTTTCACAATTTTCACACTCCTTTTTGTGAGATGTTCCCTTAGCATGGTTTGTTTCAAAGGGGATATGGTCACAACTTTGGGAGAAATGACCTCACTTGATTGTTTCTGTTCTTCGGCAATCAATGTGTTTGCAAGGCTTGAGAGTTCATTTTCACTAAAAACAGAAGGAGTATAACTGAAAAAAAAAAAAAAAAAAAGAGGGGAGGCATTTAATAATTTTGAAACTAATGTAAGTGCATGCACAGTATCATATATACATATTTCCTTTTTTTTTTTTTTATTTCTTTTACTCACATTCACTCCTAACATGCCACATCACCACTTGGACATAAGGGGCTACTATTTGGGATGCCTAGGAAAGATTAACAAGATGTTGATTTACATTACATTTAAACTTCTGTATATCAGTACAACCAGGGAAACAGATAGCAAGAAGGTCTAGCTGTTCAAGGGAAGCAACTATTAGAGTAGAAAGCTTTCTGGCATTTGGGGACCTCAACAGTGAAGGGGTGCGATTTTGTCGGCAAGCGGCTTTGTTGGAGATGTGTACGTCGAGTGGGCACAAGTGCAACGAGTTCAACAGAGCACATTCTATTCACAATTCAGGTCCCCTGCTTACATGGTACTTTTCTATAACTCGTCATTGTACTGAGAGGGGAGATAACTCTATTTTACTAAAATATTCGTTCATTTTTTTCATATGAGAATTTAGGATGCTAAAAGCAGCGCAACTTTGAGGAATTGTAAGGAAAGAAAGATACGACTATATGCTTTTTTTTTTTACGTTAAAAAACAAAGAAAGAAAACATTAATAACACAAAAAATGTAATCTTTAACCTCGAAAACAAAAATAAGAAAATGCAACGATAGTTGCAGAGGAATTGGAGTTTTTATTGAAGAAAAACGCGGCTAATTTTTTGAAAACATTAATAACAAAGAATGAAACAATTAAAAGTGCCACTTATGTTTCACAACTGAAAAAGTCGAGTCCCTATTTAGTATATTTTTTTCACTAGTAAAACTCAGCTAATTAAGTCCTAAGTCTAATAAATCAATTTAGTAAGTCTCTTTAGGATTTAAACGCCTTGGAGGCAATTTATTGTTGTTAGGATAGTACTACTTCCACTAGGAATACAGAGGAGAGAACAATAAAATTGTTGCCCTAGAAGAGACACCATGATTCCATTTCTGTTTGATGAAAACCGGTTTGCTTTTTTTGTTGCAGACTATCTAATTTGGCGATTTGTATACAAATCCCAAGAGCAACTGGAGCCTTCTATCATGTCTGAAAGTGACACAATGTTCAATGAGCAAAATCGGAGATGAACAGCTGTACAACTCATGTTCTCTACCAATCCAAATTATGACAACAAGATCATTGCCAGCACCCTTAAAATGCAAATCCGGATGTTTCAACACTTGAGAGCACAGCTCAACGCATCAGATGACCCTTTCTGACCAAGGTTATTGTCTTTAGTGTTGTTTCAAGTGAGAACCACATCATGCCATCTCACATCTTTAAGTCAGCTTGAAAGTAAACACCAAAGTTTACTTGGATATGCGGAATCCCCTGGTGTTATCAGGTGGCCGTTGGTAGACTACGGATGTAGCAGAAGGACTTGGGACCGGTCCACAAGTCCAAAGAGACCCAGACTTGGCTTCAGGAGTGATATGACTTTGTACTCTTCTCTCAATGGCCCTCCTTTCTTCCCCAACCTGAACTCACTGGACTACTTCGTGGTCATATATCAAGATCACCAACATGACCTCCCACAACACCAAAACCAGCCTGATCACCGCAATCCGCTGAGGATTCGTTGCGTTTCACTGGCACTTGTGGATAAGGCATGCTCGCAGTTCCGGACCCGTTCGAGGCGCCGATTGAGGCTGAAGGCAGCTACAGAAGAACTTTTTAACATTGCCCTAGAATTTGCCGAGGCATACACTGATATATCCTCGGAAGAAATCAACATCATTAAAAAATGTAGAAAATCAGTTCTAATAAATAACAAGATAAAAACTAAAATGAAAAATTTGTTTGATTTGGCGATGGGTGCCAGAGATTCTGCAGAGGCATCAGATCTTGTGGGATTATTCATTCTATATACCCTCACAAGCATATTCGATACTACGGATATCGCCCTATATAGAGATGACGGACTAGCTATAATAAAAAACTCCAACAAAGTCAAGGGAGAAAACTTTAAGAAAATCATACGCAAGGAAATGAAAAAATTAGGCCTAAAAGCAGACGTATCAGCTAACATGAAAATAACAAACTTCTTAGACGTCACGTTAAACTTAGATAAAAACACATATGAACCATACTTAAAAGATAACGCTACTCCAATTTACGTAAACCCTAAGTCCAATCACCCACCATCAATTATAAAACACATTCCTAACTCGATCGTAAGTAGACTCAGTAATAACTCAAGCGATGAAAATGCATTTAACAGGTCAACCAATATCTACGAAACAGCCCTAAAAAATAGTGGATACAAAAATATCGATATCAAATATAAGCAACAAAACACTAACAACTATAATAAAATTAAAAATAGAAGAAAAAGAACTATAATTTGGTATACGGGCCCATACAATCAAATGTTAAAAACAAAACTTGGCAAGAAATTCCTAGATCTTATTGAAAAACACTTTCCCGCAACCAACCCCTTACACAAAATCTTCAATAAAAATACCTTAAAGTTATCCTACAGTTGTTGCAAAAATTTAGAGATGATAATTAAAGCACATAATAACAAAATACTAAATAAAAACAATGTAAACAACAACGAAATAAAAAATAAAAAAAGTAGACACCATGACAAAAATAAAACCAACACTAGCAGCGTTTTCTCGTCATAAATGTTTATTATATCTACCAAGTTGATCTTAAAGATAGCATACTCAACCATTTTATATTTCTTTCAGACCCCCCCCCCCATTTCTGTTTTTTTTTTCATTTTATGTTGAATTTACTTATAACGGCACTAGCTGAATTTCAGGAGACCCCCCCCCCTCCTCGCTGTTCTCTTATATCGCAATTTCTTAAACGTTACTCGCAAAAATTCAGAAAGCGATCACGTTTTTGTTTTAACGGTTAATTAAAAAAAAAAAAAGTCTTTTGGGATGCTGATATTAAAGCTAAAAGTCTTCTCAAATCAATTTGCACTCTGGAGACGAATGCGTGTTCGAGATAAGTGTATTTTAATTTTTATGTTTAATTTCTAATATTAATAACTACATTCTATTTCAGTACTTAATTCATATTTTTATCTCCTGATTGTTTTATTTAATGATAGCGTTTTCTCGTCATAAATGTTTATTATATCTACCATGTTGATTGCATGAACAGATTAGGAAATTGTATTCATTGTTAATTCATGAGAGGTGAATCTATCACCATACGTTCCCTTTAAAAAACTCGCCAGTTGGACTTTTATTAAGTACAATACTTAATAGATTTTTTATTTTTTTTAAAGGAGAGTAGAGAACGTTTTGTGGAAGCGTTGTCGGCAGCTCCCGTTACTCTCGCTTCTCTTTATTTGTCAATCAGTCCTCATTTTTTTAATGAGTGATTTTTCTGACAAAGGGAGAAGAAAAAGCTGTATTCTAGGCTGGCAGTATTTTGCGTGAACAGTCGACAGAGATGGCAGAAATTTTCTGTTCTATGTCTATCCTTGTAGCCACGTCACTAGTAAGGGTGCTGGAGGTAAACGTTTTATCTGGGCTGATGTTATCCACCTGATAGTCAGGGACCCAAACCTTGGATTAACCACTAAGGAGGCTGTCCTATCAGCAGGCGCAAAGTACTGGGGCTGCTGTATTGCCATTTGGTGAATGGATTCTGGACCATGCAGTAGTCTCTGGTGGGGCCTCTCGATGCCATACTAGTGGGTAATTGTTACGGCTTTACCTTATCATGTGCTACAAAAAAAAAAAAAAATTCTTCGTTACTTTTCTCTCTTTGTTTCCCCTCTCTGTCCTGCTCTAAGCAAGTCTGACGACCTAGTCCACAAACTCTAAAATTCTATCATGACAAGTTCCAATAAAAAATATACGATTAAACCCGGATCTGAAACTTTCAACGTAGCATGTCTCCTTCTCCAACATCAGGGGTCTACATTCTAACCTTCCAGAGGTTGAAGCCCAATTACAGGAGACTAAACCAGACCTTTTATTTTTAAGCGAAACTGGAATTGGACAGACTATTTTCCTAAATGAGTTCGTAATTAAAGGATACTCTAACTTAACTTCCAAATCTGACCCCCAAGATCACCATGGGCATGGAATATGTACCTATATAAAAGATGGCTTTCCATGTGGTAGGGACATCTCCAGAGAAGATCCTAACTTACCCTATATGTGCTTCCGAGTAGCACTAGCTCACACTACGGCATTTATATTTACTCTGTATCGCCTCCATAACAGCGGAGTTACTATCTTTAAAAGCATATCTGAGAAAATTGACCAAGTTCTATCAGCATATCCTTCAGCTAACATTCACGTATGTGGAGACTTCAATATTCACAATGTGGAATGGTTGACCCACTCAAACAAGATCGATGATGAGGGGAGATTCTGTCATGATTTCTCCATTGCTTATGACCTCACTCAGATTGTTCACGAACCCATCCGTATGCCCGACAATGACAGCCAGTATGCAAGTCTCCTAGACCTTTTTCTCACAACTTGCCCTGAACTCTGTTTAGTTTCCGTTCTGTCTCCTCTTGGATCTTTCCACCACTCAGTTGTATCAATTAAGATAAAAATGAAATGTAATAAGTCCTCAGACGTACCTCTCCATCATACAGTATATCAATACACTATAGCTGTCTGGGATAGTTTCCGTACATTTATATCGGATCTTCCTCTGCGTTCCAGGTTTAAAAAGGATGTGTCATCTATAGTATCAGACCTGACAGAATGGTTAATTGTAGGTATAGACAATTTCATACCCTCGAAAAAGTTCCAGCAAAAACCTAACAGCCAGCCATGGTTCTCTCCAGAATGTGCTGCTGCTATTGCGCACAGAAATCACTTTTTCCACTGCTTCCAACGTAATAGATGTATGGAAACTAAAGCTGCTTTCAGGACTGCCAGCAACCATTGTAAGAAAGTAATAAAGAACGCAAGAGAGTTGTATGCTCAGTCCGTCAAGTCCAAAGTAGCTGAGCAGCGGCTTGGTTCCCACCAGTTTTGACAAATTGCAAACAGAATCCTGAACAGAAGCGTGTGCTCTATCCCAACTATCATCAATGGACCTGAGTTAATCTCGTCAGCATCAGACAAAGCCAAACTCTTTGCCAAGAACTTTGCAGCCAATTCTACCCGTTACGACCAAGGCCGCCAACCCCCAATATTTCCTCCTGTATCAGAAAACACACTATGTGATATACAAATATCTGTATGTGATGTTGCCAAGCTAATCAAAAACCTTGATCCTTGATTCCAGTAAAGCAACCGGCCCTGACGGTATTCCAATTATAGTACTCAAAAAACTTCAACCAGAACTAGCACCCATACTTACAAAACTGTTTAAACGTTGTCTTAAGGAAAATTGCTTCCCATCACCCTGGAAAATCTCATCAGTATGCCCTGTATTTAAGAATTCAGGTGATCGTTCACCCCCCTTTCAGTACAGGCCAATAAGTCTCCTGTGTGTCATGAGTAAGTTGCTGGAATCTGTGTTAAATACAGAAGTAATCAACCATCTCAACAAAAATAACCTTCCTAGTGACACACAATATGGTTTCCGTTCTGCTAGATCTACAGCAGATGTCCTTACAGTTATATCTCATAGGATTAGCGAATCTGTCGACAGAGGCAACCTTTCTAGGGCAATTGCTCTTGACATATCAAAGGCCTTTGATAGGGTATGGCATAAAGGTTTACTTCACAAGATCTCCAGCTATGGTATAGCTGGAAATGTCTTCTCAATTATTAAATCATTTCTCTCTCTGACAGGTTCATAAGAGTAGTAGTTGAGGGGCAAAAATCAGAAGCTCACAGTATAAATGCTGGAGTCCCTCAGGGGTCCATCCTGGGCCCAACTCTTTTCCTGATCTACATTAATGATCTTCCAAATCACATCCTTACATCATTCATAGACATTTTTGCTGATGACACTACCATCTATGGTAGCACATCTAAGACAGTAAATGACCAAGTTCTCTCCAATTCTCTCTCCTCTGATCTTGATCACGTTGTACAATGGGGAAAGGAGTGGCTGGTTACTTTTAATGCATCTAAAACCAAGCTTCTATCTTTACATCATCAACGTTCTGATCCCCATCTGGCATCAATTAAAATGAATGGCTCTCGTCTTGGGGAGGCCTCAAGTTTTAACAGGCTTCTGGGCTTGACCTTTACTCCTGATCTTAAATGGAATACGTACATCAAATCTGTTGCCAAGGCCGCTGGAAAAATGGTCGGATCCTTCTATCGATCCAGTAGATATCTCACTGCTGATGCAATTCTCTATCTATATAAGAGCCAGATACGTCCAAGGATGGAATACTGTTGCCACATATGGGCAGGAGCTGCTAGAAAAGACGTCCTGCCTTAATAGGGTTCAAAATAGACTTCGTGGCCTGGTGGGAGATGTCCTTTTCTCTTCGCTGCAACCTCTATCTCACAGAAGAGATGTTGTGAGTTTGTCTCTGCTTTATCGTTATTTTCATGGAAAGTGTTCAACTGAGCTTCAATCTATGGTCCCCCCTCGCCAAACTTTCACAAGAAACACTAGACTAGCTGAAAACATTACCAATAATTTTCCCCACTCTTTATCTGTACCTAAACCTAAACATAGATTCCATGATCAAAGCTTCTTTCTTAGAACTGCACGCCTGTGGAATTGTCTTCCGTTTTCCTGCTTTCTATAATATGGTTGTCTTCAAGTCCAACGTGAACAAGTTTCTGATGAACTGTTCCACTTAAGTAAACAAATTTACCGAACTTCCATTACTATCGATTACTATATTGTCCTTTTGACTACTCTACACTCTTTAACCCTTATCCTTGAGTGGCCTATCGGCCTTGATAAGTGGTGACGCCTATGTAAAAAAAAAAATAAATAAATAAATAAAAAAAAAAATAATAATAATAATAACAAACCAACCCCGGACAAGAACAACCATACCATAAATAAAAATACTAATAACGAACAAGATAAATGCAACTGTAGACACTGCACACTTTGCCCAGTTCAAAATAAATGTCTAACAAAAAGCGTAGTTTATCAGGCAACAATATTTGCGAAAGAAAACCTGAATAACAAGAAATATTACGTAGGCATGACTTCCTTAGATTTCAAAATCCGATACTATGACCACAAAAGTACATTCAACAATAAAAAAACACTGTATAAAAACAACACTAGCGAATAAATACTGGGAACTCAAAGAAAGCGGACATTCGCCGGTAGTCGAATGGAAAATGATAAGACAAGCTACCACGTGTAGGCATTTAGACGACCCATGTAAATTATGCCTTCATGAAAAATTTGCTATCCTGTACTTTAAAGAACCCCAAAATCTATTAAACTGTAGAAGAGAAATAGCAAATAACTGTGTTCACAGAATAAAACTTACTCTAGGATAGCGATACAAAATAGCTTTAAAACAAAAACAATAGAAAATAAACAAATAAATAAAATAAAATAAACATGAATATACATAAACGATCACACATATATGTATGTATATATATATGTGCATATATGTGTGTACACATATGTATATTTATATATATATATAAAAAAAAAAGGAAAAGGTCTGCCTTAAACCACTAACCTAGTTCTAAAACAGATCCTTTGTTCGATAAAATGCATACCCATTGGCTGATAGGAAGGGGCACGGTGGATACTAGAAAGCTGATTGGCTAACTAAAATCCTCAACAGAAGAGGACCATATAAAAACGAGAAACAACCACAGAATTCGCGCATAAGCCTGACGAATCCTAGAGTGGATGAAACGCCGAATATTCAGTGTAGCTTAATCGCCATATATATTTTATAAATTACTAACTAGCTCTACCTACGTATTGAGCACTTTTGAAGTAAATACTTTAAGTTTACGCATAAATCTATACTTTCGTATATTAATTTTACGTGAGTAAATTAAGTAGTTTATATATATATATATATATATATATATATATATATATATATATAAATTCAGTTGTTAATTTAAATTCTGAAATCAAAATATAGACATATATTCGAGTTAAGAATTTATTGTTTGACAAAAGGAATATATAGAAGGGGTTATATTAATTTCCTTAATACATGGATTTTCAATAATGTCTCATATAATCAGAGGAAATGAAATGCGGTTAGCAAAATGTTCAGCTGTGAAAAGGCACTTAAATCATCTCTCGGAATATTTTGCTACAAAGACCATTGAGTTTCAAGTTCCATTGCACCATAGACATGCATATATAATTCCATCACCCACGGGAATATATGCAATGGATTGGTATATCCATCCAATATCTGATATACTGTGCCAACTCCAAAAAAAATCTGGATTACATATACCAAAACGCATTCAACACACCAACGAATACGAACGCCCCGTATACCTTTTGGAATATCAATAAGGAGCAACCACGCATTTTGTTATATGGGATTACTACCTTCTCCCCTGGACCAATATTCTGCCTACTTGGAAATTACCCTGGAGGACATTATACTCCTTCCGATAATCGACTGCCCAGGTTGTATGAAATCCCTCTTCCAATAATTATTTTCATATAACAATCATTCACTACCAAAAAAACTATTTTCAATATTTGTGCTGAAAAGCAAAATAAGTGCCTTTTCACAGCTGCAGATTTTGCTAACCACATTTCATTTCCTCTGATGATATGAGCCATTATTGAAAATCCATGGATTAAGGAAATTTATATAACCCCTTCTATATATTCCTTTTGTCAAACAATAAATTCTTAACTCGAATATATGTGCCTATATTTTGATTTCAGAATTTAAATTTAACAACTAAATGTATATATTGCTCTATTCTTAAATATTGAGCTTTTCTTTTTTGGCTAGGATCACCCTGAAAGTTACCTCTAGTAATATCTATCAGGATTTTAATCTGTGTCTTATCTTGCTTATATATATATATATATATATATATATATATATATATATATAGTCTTTGAAGTTTTTAACCTTTAAAACTATACAAAAAAATATTTTTTATCATTTGTTAGAAAACCATCTAGTCAGTAAGTCATTTAATCACCTGCAATCACTGCATCAACTCGCTCTCGAATTTACTATAGTACCCATAATTTATTTTTCAAGGGATCATCAGTTGTTTACCATGAAACATTGTTTCGGGGATTTAAATCAATATATATATATATATATACATACTTGTTTCTAAGATTAGCGGAAGAGAACACCAGCAGAGTGCTTGATTATTAAAAAAAAAATTTTCAATACGTGTAAAATATCTATACTAACTGCAGATACCCGGCCTTGCCTGGTCGAAACATTGCCAGGCAGAGGGATTAGACATATACTATTTAAGATACACTGATTATCCTAACTTGTTTCGAAAAGTGATTACATGTTGGATTTAGGGAAGCATAAAACACACCCATTTTGGTTTATGAAAATCAAATGCGAAGTAACTTTCAGAGCTTAAAAGGGAAATAACTCTCGTAGCTGAAACAAAAACGCTTACTTCCTGTTTTAAACACAGCTATTAATAATTAAATAAACTTTAAATAATATTTCTAAACAGAACAATTAAAACAATTCTATTACAACAAACAATAAAATCGAGCTAATTATTAAAATAGATTTTTTTTTACTGTAATATGCAAACGAGGGTATTCATTAAATGTAGATTTCTTTTGAATGAATAGTGTATATATATATATATATATATATATATATATAAATCATGCTGGAATAAAAATGTATATAAGTCCATTTTTAGTATGAAAATTAATTTGTACATATTAAGGGTGCCCAGATGGTTCACAGAGTTTTATAATTATTAAAAGATACAAGAACCCAAGTTTGCCCAGTTGGGCAAACATGGGTTCTTGTACCGGAAAAATATTCAGTAAATAAAACGTTGTTTAGTAAATCGTTATTTTTCTGCATTTCCATACACCAAATATGGATATAAATATCACTAAAACATCCGCTGAGGCATAAGCTTCATTTCGGTACCTTACTTGCCTGGGTGGGTTGCCTGTAGGCTGAGATAAACAGTGTCACACACACACAGACATTAGGAAAATTTATAATATAAGATTATATATATATATATATATATATATTTGTTGGATACTGCTGAAGGGCTAAGATTAAGATCATTAGCAACGTTATTTTGTGGATGTCAAAGCAGGGATGTGGTTTAGTGGGAAATCACATCAACATAAAACTCACAATGCACCATTAATGACCTACCAGGTGTAATGGAGGATAGAATGAGATCGAGTGAGAGAGTAAGGGGGTTGGTTGGTTGGTTGTTTTTGTTTGACAGCATATCAACCCTTTTCGGGTTATTTAATGCCGAATCCAAAGATTTTGAAGAAAAAATTTTTAATAGAATATATTTGTTGTTTTCAAGTCGGTTTCTATTTAACCCATAGTTGGAACCATAACAGATACTACCACTCTGGGTCAGAGTGGACCTGGGAGCAATGGTAATTAAAGGGTGGCTCCACACTCCCCAAAGCCCACAAGCTGGGGCCTCACCACTGGATATAGTTTAAGGTCATATCCAGGACCCCCATTGAGGGACTTTTACCCTCTGCAGGGGGGCAGTCAGTGTATTCAAATGCCCCACCGACAGGGCTAGAGAGTCAGGGGGATCTGTGATACTAGATAATGATGGCAAAGACTATATAAAACATTTTTTTTTTTTTTTTTTTTTTTACAAATAAGTCAGTCACCACTTATCAAGGCTCAGAAGCCACTCGAGGATAAGGGTTAATGAGTGTACAGTAGTCAATAGGAAAATGTCGTAATAATCATTAATAGTGGATATTAGGTTAAATGGATTACTTGAGGGGACGGTTCATCAAGAATTTGTTTACGTTGAACCTGAAGACTACCATATTGTAGTCAGTTGGTAAGTAGGAAAACAGAATAGAGTTCCACAGGTGTGCAGTTCTAAGAAAGAAGCTTTGTCCGTGGAATCTACCTTTAGGTCAAAGCACAGATAAAGAATGGGGGAAATTATTGATAGTGGTTTCAGCTAGACGAGTGTTTTTTTGTGAAAGTCATGCAGGGGGGGCATAGATTGGAGCTCAGATAAGCAATTGCCATGAAAATAATGATAAAGCAGAGACAGGCTTGCAACGTCTCTTCTGTGGGAAAGAGGCCGCAGGGAAGAGAAAAGGGCATCCCTCACTAGGCTATGAAGTCTATTTTGAACTCTGTCAATGCAGGATAAGCGGTTTCTAGCAGTTCCTGCCTAAATGTGGCAACAGTACTCCATCCCTGGACGTACATGGCTCTTATACAGGTAGAGAATTGCATCAACAGTGAGATATCTACTGGGAACTGTACACACAATTATTCACAAGGAACTGAAGATGCGGAAGATTTGCACAAAGTTTGTACTAAGGATGTTCAGAGAAGATCAGAAAGAAAGACATTGTCATGAGTATCAAAGCAGTTCCTCACCCTCCCTGTAGTCCAGATCTTGCTCCCTGTGACTTTTAGTTATTCCCTAAGCTCAAGAAAAACTTTAGAGCCTATTGTTATAAGACAATTGAAAAAATGAAAGAGGCTGTGACGCTCACACCAGAGAACTTCCATGGGTCCTTTCAGAAGTTGTTGGAACAATACACGTGCACTGCAGCCGGAGGAGATTACTTCGAAGAGAACTAGAGTTTCATGTGTGTACTATTAATAAATGTGCCCATACGAAAAAAGTCTGTAAACTTATTGAAAGCACCTATATGGATAAATACAAAAAATTTTTGTTTTGTGTTTACAAGACACTTATGAAGAAAATGTCTATTATTTAAATCTTTGGTTTTAAGTAGTGTAACTTTGTGAAATTATTTAATTATAAAAACAAAAGTGATAATATATATATATATATATATATATATATATATATATATATATATATATATATATATATATATATACACACTAGCAGTTCCACTCAGCTTTGCTTGGGTCCTATAACTTTATGTGCACATGTATATATTAAAAAGTGTGAATATGTACAGTAATGCCTTTCTATATAATAGGCTTCCTTAACTACCATAGAGAAAAGTTGGTAGAGACTGCAGACATCAAATTTTTTTTAACTTTGACTGCAAT
Source organism: Euprymna scolopes (assembly GCF_053919585.1). Taxonomy (NCBI): domain Eukaryota; kingdom Metazoa; phylum Mollusca; class Cephalopoda; order Sepiida; family Sepiolidae; genus Euprymna; species Euprymna scolopes. The sequence goes on from NC_136506.1 coordinate 75,056,277, forward strand.
TTTTCCCCTTAACAGTTATTGTTTTGGGCTCAAATTAAATTACAATGTTTGACCCATATCCATGTAACCTACATCTAAAATTTCATGTGTTTACACCCAAAATTGGCAGAAGAGTTTGGCAGAGTCTGCAAAGACAAACTCTGTAAACTTTGACCTCTTGCCATCCAAATTTTCGTCCAACAACTGATTAAAAAACTTGCTACATGTCTGAATACCTTTTATATAAAATTTCAAATATTTAGACTCAAAATTGGCTTAATAGTTTGCTAGAGACTGCAAAGGTAAAATCTTTTCAACTTTGACCCCTTGGCAGCCAAATTTTCAGAAAAAAAAAAATTGATTAAAAAGCTTGCCCTATGTCTGAATACACTTTATGTAAAATTTCAAATATTTAGACCAAACGTTAGCTGAGTAATTTGGTAGAGACAGCGGAGATCAATTTTTAAAACTTAGACCCCAATTATGATCCCTTAATATTTATTGTTTTATGCTAAAATCAAATTATAAAGTTAGATTAATGTCCAAGTAACCTATATCTAAAATTTCAAGTGTTTAGACCCAAAATTGGCAGAAGAGTTTGGTAGAGTTCTCAAAGGTCAAATCGTTGAACTTTAACCCCTTAACAGCAAAATTTCTGGCCGAAAAAGGATTACAAATAACACCCCTTATGTCAAATCTCGAGTCTCTAGACCGAAAATTGACAGAGTTATTTTGTAGGGAAATGTACACACACAGACAGACACAGACACATTTTCACTTCTATAGATATTATGTTTCTGTGGAAATATATTTTATTTCCTTATAATATATACCAATAAGAAGCTCAATGTAATTTACAGAGCAATATAGTGAATAAATCACAAAAGACTATATTCCAAAGTTCATGATGTTGACCATCTTATAATTTATTCCTTTGATTCAGTTGACATTTACAATTCAAAATGGCGTAATGGAAACATAAGATATTTACACCTCCTCTTCCAATTTTTAGATTTTAATCATGTCAAAATGCACTTTATTTCCTTTTGATAAATTGATTGTTCCTATTTCTTCTGATGAGCTAAGGGCAAAATAGATTCACTGATTGATATGATAATTAAGTGATTGATTTTGCACCATGAAACAGATACTGTCAAGAATTGTAAATGTCAACTGAATTAAAGGAATAAATTATAAGATGGTCAACATTATGAACTTTGGAATATAGTCTTTTGTCATTTATTCACTATATATATATATATATATATATATATATATATATATATATATATATATATAAATGCTGGAACATGGTCATGCAAGGCAAAACAAAGACTTACCCTGGTTTAATAGTGGGGATGTTTCCATAACTCCAAGAGTTTTTCTTATATAAATGCAAATCTTTCAGCTGAGTGGAGATGCTCTTCACAATTAACTTCTGTCCATTAATGATGCTCTGGTTCTTCTTAACAACTTTGTACACAGTATCCACACCAGAAGGTTGCAATTTGCTGAAACAAGAACATTGGAAGCGTATTTGAGTAAAAATGGACAACAATTTTTGGTTCTTGTCCCAAATTCTCCCCACATTAAAAAACAGAAATCTAGAAAAATCTGTATAATGTATGTACTTGTAATGAAATGAAAACATATTCCTAAAATCATGTACATTCATCAAGTAGTTTTATTTTAAATAAGAAAATCAAATTTTATGAGTAACAAATTAGCGGCTGTCTTGTCTACCATTTTTTAAAGTTTTTAACAGACATATGAACACACACAGCCATTCAAGATTCATTTAAATATAAGACTTTTTAAACTGTATTCATAGGAAACCATGATTTAAATTTATCATTTTGTACAGGTAAAAAAAAAAAAAACTTTAATCCTTTTTTTCTAAGAATTATTTTCGAAATGATTCAAATTGAATCAAAGAGTAAATCATATAAGATGTCTATCCACTCATCCATTTGAATGTTCATCTATAATATAAATTTCACCTACCTGTATGTATGTATGTATGTATGCCTAAAACTTTTGACAGAGGCGACGGATTTTCACGAGATCAGTAACGTTTTGAAACACAACCCTTCAGACGACAAATATCAAAAAATTGGTTAAAAGCATTAAATCCTTCACCCTCAGCTGGGCACTTTTCTACAAGTGTGTGTGGGGGTGGGGGTCGCTTTTTTCACCAATTTTCAAAAGTCATCTCCTCTTTTCGATTGACTAGCCTTAATTTAAACCTTTGGCACTTCCTGTTTGGCAATGAATGCAACAGCAAAGGTGTCACATTTTTTTTTTTTGTCACGTTCTTTTCCTCCTTCGCAGTATGGGTTCAATCCTGCTTGCCTGCCTATTACCACATTTTTTTTTTCTCAACACATATCTCCAAACACTTGGGCAACGCCAGGAAGCCAGGCTAGTTTCTCTGAAAATAGAATTATTCCTCTATATCATCCTCTCTGAGAAGCTGATGTACTTAGAGAAGGAATTTAATCAAATCTAGCAAGGATTTGTCGGTAGAACAAGAAAGAACTTCCATTCCAAGCAGTGAATTACTTAAAGAGAATCACTTAAACACGTTAAGATTCCATAATAGTAATGTCTTGTCCACACTGCTACATGCGGTGCAACTTGGCATCTCAAAATCAGCCAAGAGAAGAAATTAGATGCGTTTGATTCCAAGTGTCTTAGAAAGATTCTAGGGATCAAATGGCGTGATCAAACTACCAATCAAGAAGTCAGAGACCACAAGAACCAACAGGTAATATCATCAATAATTTGCAAACGACGTCTAGGCTGATTTGTACATGTGTAGCCTGATCGCCCTTGTGATCATGCCATGATAAATAATGCAAGTAATTTGATTCAATCAGTTACACTCTAGGTGTGTGTGTGTGTGTGTGTGTGTGTGTGTGTGTGTATGAGATACATCACGTCGCTGAAAAGTAGCAACCTTGATGTTGTCTGTTGATCTGTCTGTCTGTCATATCCGTCTCTAGTGATTTACTTCTTGGTCTGATCTGCCCTTGCCCAGCTTTAACTTAAAGTTCCCCAATGTCCCTCGGGAACCCCATAGCGACCAACTACCTTCAGCCATATCCAAAATCCAACTGCCCACTTCAGAGTTCAGGCTTCAAATAACTAAGCATCTTACTGCCCCCCCCCCATCCCATGAAAAGTGCTACTCCTATTGTTACCCTGATGCACAACAATCCTCTCCCCAAAATACTTACATGCGCATTGTTCGATCCTTAGTCCATTGTTCAGTCCTTTTGATATCCCCATTCATCACACCCTCATTTAAACTCTACCTTTATTTCTCTTTGTCTGCGTTAAGAACAAATTTTTGTCCATTGTTTATTGATAAATCTAATTCCTACTTTATTGTTTTCCAACTTCTTTCCCTAACAGCTGCAGGTCAACTATAGTATCACACATACTCTAAGATTGGCCCCAGTGTAAATCTCTAGCCAAGTGCTCCAATGGACCCCTGATGGAAAAAGAAGGAGGGCAAGACCGAAAATCAACTGGAAACAAGCAGTTAAGAAAGATTTGATTGCAACGGGAAGAAGCTACAGGAACATGGTTAATTTGGCTTAAGACCGAAAACATTGGTATACTTTGACTGTCTTATGCATCACAGGACGCGAGAGTTCCTAAGTTAGATATAGATGTGTGATCATCGGGTGGACATTGCTTCAAATAGTAAATTCTTAAACAAGTGGCTTAATGACTAAACACTTACCGTCCTTTTTTGTTAGATTTATTTTGGAAGTCTTCCCATTGTTGGTCGAGGACGACATTAGCATCGTACAATCCATTGGACACCGTTTGCTGCATTTGATGCAACTTGTTCATGGTTTCGGCACTGGCTGGGTCAAGGCTCTGTGCTCGCAGCAGCTTGTGGTATTGTATATCATGGTTACGTTCATTCATGGTGCGACATTCTTCAAGCATTTTGAATAAATCAAAAAGTAAAAACTTTTGCTCCGTTATCTCTTTTTGCTGAATCTGAGGAAAAATTAAAAGACGTTTAAAATTTTTTTTTTTTTTTTTTTTTTTTGCAAACAAAAGAGAACTAAAATTATCTTACTGTACTTAAGCGATACTTATTCTAGATAGGTTGAACCGGCTTCCTCCGAAGAATAGAGTTTTGATGGGAGTATGAAATTCACAAGCAGTTCCTCATTCACATGTATATCACCATCAGGGGAGATGACGATGTTAGACTTTTGCATCTCTTGCAGAGAGGTGTCAACATCCTCTCACATACAGCAGCTGGTATTCTTAAATGGTTACCCATCTGATACTGACCGAGCTCAATGCTGCTTAACTTCAGTGATCTAATGAGAACCGGTGTGTCAATGTGATTATGCTGTACAATTGTTTGGAAAGAAATTAAATCAACATAAAACAATCGATACAATAAAGTCAGCTGGATTCTCAATTTTTCTTATTACTAGGTTGACAAGTTCTTGCAGAATTTTTTATTTTAATTTCAAATGATGTATTTTCGAAAAAGTTTTCATTATAATACCTTTATTCTATATATCATTTTAAAGAGCGTTTTTCACTCTATCTAATTGTTTAAATTACAATCGTTTTAAAACAATTGTTTTCTTTTCAGAACATTGAATACAAGATGGAAAAAAAAAAAGAAAAGAAGATTTGCACAATTTTCTTATTTCAATTCAAGTTAGGCTGAAAAGCTGCTAAAACAGTTTGCAATATCAGCAAAGCATTTTGCCCAGGAACTTTTTTTTTTTTTACATAGGCATCACCACATTATCAAGGCCAAGAGGCCACTCAAGGATAAGGGTTAAAGAGTGTACAGTAGAAATTGGACTACTCTTTGGAACTACTATTGAATGCACATCACAATGGTGGTTTAAGAAATTTTGTGGTGGCAACAAGAGTCTTAAAGATGTTGCGCGTAGTAGTCAATCATCAGATATTGATAATTGTCAATTAAGAGCCTTAGTTGAAGCCAATCCATGCACAGCTGTTTGAGAACTTGCTTCTGAATTCAACATAACGTGTACAACGATTTCTAATCACTTGAAAGAAATTGGAAAGATAAAAAAAAATTGATAAGTGCCTCACGAATTGAACAACGACCAAAAGAAAAACCGTTATGAAGTGTCATCTTCCCTTCTTTTATGCAACAAGAACACATTTCTCGATCGGGTTGTGATTTGCGATGAAAAGTGGATTCTTTACGACAACCAGTGACGCTCAGCTCAATGGTTAGACGTGAAAAATTTACTTTCACCATGACTAATGTTTGTGCAAAAATTTTTTTTTTTAAATCTAAGGCATGGTTATTGAGAAAACTGTGAACAAATGTACGGATGAACGATTTGGGAACAATTTTACCTTATACTGCCCCCTGGGGGGGGGGGGGGGGCAAACAGAGTTATCCTGGAAAATCCGTTCTGGTAAAAATTTACTTTCACAATGACTAATGTTTGTGCAAAATTTTGAAAAAAATCCAAAGCGTGGTTATTGGGAAAAGTGCCAACAAATGAATAGACGAATGATTTGGGGGCAATTTTACCCCATATAATACCCCTTGGGGGGGGGGGGGCAACCAAAGTTATCCCGGAAAATCCATTCTGGCAAAAATTTACTTTCGCCATGTGCAAAACTTGAAAAAAAAAAAAAAAAAAAATCCAAGGTATGGTTATTGAGAAAAGTATGAACAAACGAACAGGAGTTAATTCCTAGGTCCAATCCCTCCTTTGTTAGCGGACAAATAAAAAAACAATAGAATAAAAAATTTATTTTGGAAAGAAATGACAAAGCAGAAACATTCTTTGTCTGTGATTGAGGATAGATAAAATGCAGTTTAATTTTATACCTGGGAAAAGTATCACTGATGTTATACTTGGAAAAATAGATTAAATCTGAAAATCAGAGGTGCCATTCTTACCATACAAATACCAAAACAGTACTCACTCGAGGTAAGTTAAACCAGCTTCCTTCTTCAGCAGATGCTTCATAGGAATATCAAATTCACAAGCAGTCCTGTATATCCCCAAGAGAGATAACAAGGTTACGTTTTTGCATTTCTTGTAGGGAGAGGCTGACGTCCTCCTACATATAGTGGCTGATATTCCCAAATAGTTACCTATCTGGTACCAGCCAGGTTCAACGTTGCTTAACTTTGGTGATATAATTGGAATCAGTGTGTATACGTGATTATGTATTCTGGACATGATGTCGAGGATTTGTTCTTGATGATCAGTTCGAGGGAGGTGAGCCATCGTAACAGACAGTGACCCTTCTTTTTTTTTTTTTTTTACATAGGCATCACCACTTATCAAGGCCAAGAGGCCGCTCGATGATAAAGGTTAAAGAGTGTACAGTAGAAATTAGACAATATAGTAATTGTTAGTAATGAAAATGCGGTAAATTTGTTAACAAGTGGAACGGCACATCGAGAACTTGTTTACGTTAGACTTGAAGACAACAAACCCTTTTCTTTTATGCTAAAGTATGGTTCTAGTTAGCCCTCGAAGGTCCACCTTCCCAGGCCTTGATCCCCATCTCTTTGAGGTGGAGTAAGTATATTGCTTAATACTTGAGGTGTCCTGACCAGAAAACGCTGATGAGGCTACCCAGGCATTTTATTTTGCAGAGACAGAGTGCTCCACTTTTAATGGCCTTGGCTCGACTCTTCTCACCTTCCAACTTTGTGTCACATCTTCTTGCAGTGGAATGAAAGTAAATTACCAGAGATATGTGTAGAATGAGAGACTTGGTTTGGTCGCATTGAAAGTATGGATAATAGCAACTCAGTAGATGTAGAACAGTTGAGTTGGCAAGACAAAGTCAAGGAAAACATGAAAAGAAGTGGTAAGCAGGAGATGAAAAGAAAGAGGGATAAATAAAGACTTGGACAGAGATAGATTAGTTTGGAATTCAATTTCTAAGAGCTATCTAGTACATACCAACAAGTAAAACAGGCATTAAACCAAATATGGTGATGATAATGATGATGATGTTAAAATGGCAATTAAACTTACTGTTGTCGTTTGCTGAACGTCATTTGAAAATGCTGTCATCTTTTCCGTTTTTATTTTCAAGTCCTTTTTCTCTGCGTCTGTGCCCACAATTTCTTTGGTAAGCAAGAAACGCGTTTTTAAATCCCTAAGTTCTCGTGTGAAATGATTTATCTGCAATAAAAAAATTTTTTTTTTTGAAAATGCTTTTTAAATATATTGAAAAGTTTTCAAAATTAAAATCAAGATGTAAAGCACAAGTTGTCTTTCCTTGCAATTACCACTACTTGAATAACGTAAATAACCAGTATAGAATAGCGAGAATACTTTCCCGTCCTTTTTTTGGGGGGGGAGGGGGGTCACTTTCTTAGTTTAAAAAAAAGTAATTGAGTAATTTACTTGATTTTTGGAATATGACATCTTTGTTCTGTAACGAGTACATACTAACGATTTTTCTATATTTTTTGTTTTTAAATAAGTATAATTCTAAATAAGCACACAAAAAAACAAAAAAATCGAGCACCTGCCATGAAAATAACGATTATAGAGTAGAGAAAGACAAGCAAAATTTCATCAGCATGAAAAAAAAAAGGTGATGGAAAGAGAAGAAATTACCTTCACCCTCCCACCCCTACTAGATTTCAACATTGATATTCTATAAAAAGTGCTCTGAGTGGCACTTCATTAATTACAAACGGGGATACCCAGCGTTGCCCGGGTGTTTCGAGGTGTGTGTGCGCTCTTAAATCAAAAAGAAACACAGGGGGGGGGGGGTAAAAAAGTTTTGGTAAGTAGATAGGATCGAACCCGAAGCCCTGAGGCGAAGTTGGAAAATAAAATGTGAAAAAACATGACACGTTAACCGCTCGGCCAGCAAGAATGAGTTATTGAAAGAAGTTTGAATTTATTTAAGTAAGAGAATTGACAGGTGCCCGCACGTAACGACGTCAAGTGGAAGTCGTAGAGTTAACATTTTGTGCAAGCGTTACGACGACGTAATCAATAGCTATTCAGCAGTTAACATTTTCTGCGGGATAGTTTTTAACGAGGTCAATAACCCAGTTTGTTTGTTTTTACCCAACTTTTGCAGACATACACAAAAAGCGAACATATATACATACATACATTTTCGCTTTTCTATATATAGATGACATTTAATTGATTTTGAGCAAAAGCTGACATTGGACTAAAAATTATTTTAAAAAAAAAAGAAAAAAAAAGTGATCCTTCTCCACAAGAAAAAAAAAAAAAAAAAAAAAAAAAAAATAGAGTTTGGTTCTTGTCCATATTAAAACAAGCAAAATAACGAAAAATCTGAATGATACTCATGACGAAAGAAAAATATATTCCAAAAATAATGTAAATTGATCAAGCAGTTTTATTTTTAAATAAGAAAATTAAATTTTACAAGTATTGGAGAAATGGCTGTCTCGTACACCATTTAAAAAAAAAAAAATCATAAAAACAAGGGAGATAGCTAAACAATATTTAAAAACTTGCCAAATTTATGTTGTAATGCCTACAAATTTCCATTAATCACTTAAAAATGATTTTTCTATATATATAAAAATAAAACTACTTGATCAATTTATATGATTTTTGGAATATGATATTTTTGTTATATTACGAGTATTTACATCATACAGATTTTCTTCATTTTTTTTTTTAATATAGAAGGAATTCTAGATAAAAAACAGAATCTATTATATAAAAGAGAGATGTCTGTTAGTATGTATGTATGTTTATATGTCTCGCTAAAACTTTTGCAATCCAAATTGAATAAAAAAGAAAGAGACTTGGATGCATATGTGAAATTTAGAATAGTTTAATTTTTATTGTATACCTTTGTTTATTTTTATTGTATACCTTTGTTTATTTTTATTGTATACCTTTGTTTATTTTTATTGTATACCTTTGTTAATTTTTATTGCATACTTTTGTTAATTTTTATTGCATACTTTTGTTAATTTTTTATTGCATACTTTTGTTAATTTTTATTGTATGCCTTTGTTAATTTTTATTGTATACTTTTGTTAATTTTTATTGCATACTTTTGTTAATTTTTATTGCATACTTTTGTTAATTTTTATTGTATACTTTTGTTATTTTTTATTGCATACTTTTGTTAATTTTTTATTGTATATTTTTGTTATTTTTTATTGCATACTTTTGTTAATTTTTATTGTATACTTTTGTTATTTTTTATTGTATACTTTTGTTATTTTTTATTGTATACTTTTGTTATTTTTTATTGTATACTTTTGTTATTTTTTATTGTATACTTTTGTTAATTTTTATTGTATACTTTTGTTAATTTTTATTGTATACTTTTGTTAATTCTTATTGTATACTTTTGTTAATTTTTATTGTATGCCTTTGTTATTTTTTATTGAATACTTTTGTTAATTTTTATTGTATACTTTTGTTAATTTTTATTGTATACTTTTGTTAATTTTTATTGCATACTTTTGTTAATTTTTATTGTATACTTTTGTTAATTTTTATTGAATACTTTTGTTAATTTTTATTGCACACTTTTGTTAATTTTTATTGCATACTTTTGTTAATTTTTATTGTATACTTTTGTTAATTTTTATTGCATACTTTTGTTAATTTTTATTGTATACCTTTGTTAATTTTTATTGCATATTTTGTTAATTTTTTATTGCATACTTTTGTTAATTTTTATTGTATGCCTTTGTTAATTTTTATTGTATACTTTTGTTAATTTTTATTGCATACTTTTGTTAATTTTTATTGCATACTTTTGTTAATTTTTATTGTATACTTTTGTTATTTTTTATTGCATACTTTTGTTAATTTTTTATTGTATATTTTTGTTATTTTTTATTGCATACTTTTGTTAATTTTTATTGTATACTTTTGTTATTTTTTATTGTATACTTTTGTTAATTTTTATTGTATACTTTTGTTAATTTTTATTGTATACTTTTGTTAATTCTTATTGTATACTTTTGTTAATTCTTATTGTATACTTTTGTTAATTTTTATTGTATGCCTTTGTTATTTTTTATTGTATACTTTTGTTATTTTTTATTGAATACTTTTGTTAATTTTTATTGTATACTTTTGTTAATTTTTATTGTATACTTTTGTTAATTTTTATTGTATACTTTTGTTAATTTTTATTGCATACTTTTGTTAATTTTTATTGTATACTTTTGTTACTTTTTATTGAATACTTTTGTTAATTTTTATTGCACACTTTTGTTAATTTTTATTGCATACTTTTGTTAATTTTTATTGTATACTTTTGTTAATTTTTATTGCATACTTTTGTTAATTTTTATTGTATACTTTTGTTAATTTTTATTGCATACTTTTGTTAATTTTTATTGAATACTTTTGTTAATTTTTATTGCATACTTTTGTTAATTTTTATTGTATACTTTTGTTAATTTTTATTGCATACTTTTGTTAATTTTTATTGTATACTTTTGTTAATTTTTATTGCATACTTTTGTTAATTTTTATTGCATACTTTTGTTAATTTTTATTGCATACTTTTGTTAATTTTTATTGTATACTTTTGTTAATTTTTATTGCATACTTTTGTTAATTTTTATTGCATACTTTTGTTAATTTTTATTGTATACTTTTGTTAATTTTTATTGCATACTTTTGTTAAGTTTTATTGCATACTTTTGTTAATTTTTATTGCATACTTTTGTTAATTTTTATTGCATAATTTTGTTACTTTTTATTGCATACTTTTGTTAATTTTTATTGCATACTTTTGTTAATTTTTATTGTATACTTTTGTTATTTTTTATTGTATACTTTTGTTAATTCTTATTGTATACTTTTGTTAATTTTCATTGTATACTTTTGTTAATTTTCATTGTATACGTTTGTTAATTTTATTGTATACTTTTGTTAATTTTTATTGTATACTTTTGTTAATTTTTATTGTATACTTTTGTTAATTTTCATTGTATACGTTTGTTAATTTTTATTGTATACGTTTGTTCATGTTTTTGTATACTTTTGTTAATTTTTATTGTATACTTTTGTTAATTTTTATTGTATACTTTTGTTAATTTTTATTGAATACTTTGTTAATTTTTATTGTATATTTTTGTTAATTTTTATTGTATATTTTTGTTAATTTTTATTGTATACTTTTGTTAATTTTTATTGTATATTTTTGTTAATTTTTATTGTATACTTTTGTTAATTTTTATTGCATACTTTTGTTAATTTTTATTGTATACTTTTGTTAATTTTTATTGCATACTTTTGTTAATTTTTATTGTATACTTTTGTTAATTTTTATTGTATACTTTTGTTTATTTTTATTGCATACTTTTGTTAATTTTTATTGTATACTTTTGTTAATTTTTATTGCATACTTTTGTTAATTTTTATTGCATACTTTGTTATTTTTTATTGCATACTTTTGTTCATTTTTTATTGTATATTTTTGTTATTTTTTATTGCATACTTTTGTTATTTTTTATTGTATACTTTTGTTAATTTTTATTGCATACTTTTGTTAATTTTTTATTGCATACTTTTGTTAATTTCTATTGTATACTTTTGTTAATTTTTATTGCATACTTTTGTTAATTTTTTATTGTATACTTTTGTTAATTTTTATTGCATACTTTTGTTAATTTTTTATTGCATACTTTTGTTAATTTCTATTGTATACTTTTGTTAATTTTTATTGTATACTTTTGTTAATTTTTTATTGTATACTTTTGTTAATTTTTATTGCATACTTTTGTTAATTTTTATTGCATACTTTTGTTAATTTTTATTGTATACTTTTGTTAATTTTTTATTGCATACTTTTGTTAATTTTTTATTGCATACTTTTGTTAATTTTTTATTGCATACATTTGTTAATTTTTTATTGTATACTTTTGTTAATTTTTATTGCATACTTTTGTTAATTTTTATAGTATACTTTTGTTAATTCCTATTGCATACTTTTGTTATTTTTTATTGCATACTTTTGTTATTTTTTATTGCATACTTTTGTTAATTTTTATTGCATACTTTTGTTAATTTTTATTGCATACTTTTGTTAATTTTTATTGTATACTTTTTTTAATTTTTTGTATATTTTTGTTAATTTTTATTGTATACTTTTGTTAATTTTTATTGTATACTTTTGTTAATTTTTATTGAATACTTTTGTTAATTTTTATTGTATACTTTTGTTAATTTTTATTGTATACTTTTTTTAATTTTTTGTATATTTTTGTTAATTTTTATTGTATACTTTTGTTAATTTTTATTGCAAACTTTTGTTAATTTTTATTGTATACTTTTGTTAATTTTTATTGTATGCCTTTGTTAATTTTTATTGTATACTTTTGTTAATTTTTATTGCATACTTTTGTTAATTTTTATTGTATGCTTTTGTTAATTTTTATTGTATGCTTTTGTTAATTTTTATTGTATGCTTTTGTTTATTTTTATTGCATACTTTTGTTAATTTTTATTGTATGCTTTTGTTAATTTTTATTGCATACTTTTGTTAATTTTTATTGTATGCTTTTGTTAATTTTTATTGTATACGTTTGTTAATTTTTATTGTATACTTTTGTTAATTTTTATTGCATACTTTTGTTAAGTTTTATTGCATACTTTTGTTAATTTTTATTGCATACTTTTGGTAATTTTTATTGCATACTTTTGTTAATTTTTATTGCATACTTTTGTTAATTTTTATTGCATACTTTTGTTAATTTTTATTGCATACTTTTGTTAATGTTTATTGCATACTTTTGTTAATTTTTATTGTATACTTTTGTTAATTTTTATTGCATGCCTCTTAATTTTTATTGTATACTTTTGTTATTTTTTATTGTATACTTTTGTTAATTTCTATTGTATACTTTTGTTATTTTTTATTGTATACTTTTGTTAATTTTTATTGTATACTTTTGTTAATTTTTTATTGTATACTTTTGTTAATTTCTATTGTATACTTTTGTTAATTTCTATTGCATACTTTTGTTAATTTTTTATTGCATACTTTTGTTAATTTTTTATTGCATACTTTTGGTTAATTTTTTATTGCATACTTTTGTTAATTTCTATTGTATACTTTTGTTATTTTTTATTGCATACTTTTGTTAATTTTTATTGCATACTTTTGTTAATTTTTTATTGCATACATTTGTTAATTTTTTATTGTATACTTTTGTTAATTTTTATTGAATACTGTTGTTAATTTTTATTGTATACTTTTGTTAATTTCTATTGCATACTTTTGTTATTTTTTATTGCATACTTTTGTTAATTTTTATTGCATACTTTTGTTAATTTTTATTGCATACTTTTGTTAATTTTTATTGCATGCCTTTGTTAATTTTTATTGTATTCCTTTGTTAATTTTTATTGTATACTTTTGTTAATTTTTTTTGTATATTTTTGTTAATTTTTATTGTATACTTTTGTTAATTTTTATTGCATACTTTTGTTAATTTTTATTGTATATTTTTGTTAATTTTTATTGTATACTTTTGTTAATTTTTATTGTATACTTTTTTTAATTTTTTGTATATTTTTGTTAATTTTTATTGTATACTTTTGTTAATTTTTATTGCAAACTTTTGTTAATTTTTATTGCATACTTTTGTTAATTTTTTATTGCATACTTTTGTTAATTTTTTATTGCATACTTTTGTTAATTTTTTATTGCATACTTTTGTTATTTTTTATTGCATACTTTTGTTAATTTCTATTGTATACTTTTGTTATTTTTTATTGTATACTTTTGTTAATTTCTATTGTATACTTTTGTTATTTTTTATTGTATACTTTTGTTAATTTTTATTGCATACGTTTGTTAATTTCTATTGTATACTTTTGTTATTTTTTATTGCATACTTTTGTTAATTTTTTATTGCATACATTTGTTAATTTTTTATTGTATACTTTTGTTAATTTTTATTGAATACTGTTGTTAATTTTTATTGTATACTTTTGTTAATTTCTATTGCATACTTTTGTTATTTTTTATTGCATACTTTTGTTAATTTTTATTGCATACTTTTGTTAATTTTTATTGCATACTTTTGTTAATTTTTATTGCATGCCTTTGTTAATTTTTATTGTATTCCTTTGTTAATTTTTATTGTATACTTTTGTTAATTTTTATTGTATACTTTTGTTAATTTTTATTGTATACTTTTGTTAATTTTTATTGTATGCCTTTGTTAATTTTTATTGTATACTTTTGTTTATTTTTATTGTATACCTTTGTTAATTTTTATTGTATATTTTTGTTAATTTTTATTGCATACTTTTGTTAATTTTTATTGTATATTTTTGTTAATTTTTATTGTATACCTTTCTTAATTTTTATTGAATACTTTTGTTAATTTTTATTGTGTGCCTCTGTTAATTTTTTATTGTATACTTTTGTTTATTTTTATCGTATAATTTTGTTAAGTTTTCTGGTAAACTTTTGTTAATTTTTATTATATGCCTTTGTTATTTTTTATTGAATACTTTTGTTAATTTTTATTGAATACTTTTGTTAATTTTTATTGTATACTTTTGTTATTTTTTATTGTATACTTTTGTTAATTTTTATTGCATACTTTTGTTAATTTTTATTGTATACTTTTGTTAATTTTTATTGCACACTTTTGTTAATTTTTATTGTATACTTTTGTTAATTTTTATTGTATACTTTTGTTAATTTTTATTGCATACTTTTGTTAATTTTTATTGCATACTTTTGTTAATTTCTATTGAATACTTTTGTTAATTTTTATTGCATACTTTTGTTAATTTTTATTGTATACTTTTGTTAATTTTTATTGCATACTTTTGTTAATTTTTATTGTATACTTTTGTTAATTTTTATTGCATACTTTTGTTAATCTTTATTGCATACTTTTGTTAATTTTTATTGTATACTTTTGTTAATTTTTATTGCATACTTTTGTTAATTTTTATTGCATACTTTTGTTAATTTTTATTGTATACTTTTGTTAATTTTTATTGTATGCCTTTGTTAATTTTTATTGTATACTTTTGTTAATTTTTATTGCATACTTTTGTTTATTTTTATTGTATGCTTTTGTTAATTTTTATTGTATGCTTTTGTTTATTTTTATTGCATACTTTTGTTAATTTTTATTGTATGCTTTTGTTAATTTTTATTGTATGCTTTTGTTAATTTTTATTGCATACTTTTGTTAATTTTTATTGTATGCTTTTGTTAATTTTTATTGTATACGTTTGTTAATTTTTATTGTATACTTTTGTTAATTTTTATTGCATACTTTTGTTAATTTTTATTGCATACTTTTGTTAATTTTTATTGCATACTTTTGTTAATTTTTATTGCATACTTTTGTTAATTTTTATTGCATACTTTTGTTAATTTTTATTGCATACTTTTGTTAATTTTTATTGCATACTTTTGTTAATTTTTATTGCATACTTTTGTTAATTTTTATTGTATACTTTTGTTAATTTTTATTGCATGCCTCTGTTAATTTTTATTGTATACTTTTGTTATTTTTTATTGTATACTTTTGTTAATTTTTATTGTATACTATTGTTAATTCTTATTGTATACTTTTGTTAATTTTTATTGTATGCCTTTGTTATTTTTTATTGAATACTTTTGTTAATTTTTATTGAATACTTTTGTTAATTTTTATTGTATACTTTTGTTATTTTTTATTGTATACTTTTGTTAATTCTTATTGTATACTTTTGTTAATTTTCATTGTATACTTTTGTTAATTTTTATTGTATGCCTCTGTTAATTTTTATTGTATACTTTTGTTAATTTCTATTGTATACTTTTGTTAATTTTTATTGCATACTTTTGTTAATTTTTTATTGTATACTTTTGTTAATATTTATTGCATACTTTTGTTAATTTTTTGTATATTTTTGTTAATTTTTATTGCAAACTTTTGTTAATTTTTATTGCAAACTTTTGTTAATTTTTATTGTATACTTTTGTTAATTTTTATTGCATACTTTTGTTAATTCTTATTGTATACTTTTGTTAATTTTTATTGCATACTTTTGTTAATTTTTATTGCATACTTTTGTTAATTTTTATTGCATACTTTTGTTAATTTTTTATTGCATACTTTTGTTAATTTTTTATTGCATACTTTTGTTAATTTCTATTGTATACTTTTGTTATTTTTTATTGCATACTTTTGTTAATTTTTTATTGCATACTTTTGTTAATTTTTTATTGCATACATTTGTTAATTTTTTATTGTATACTTTTGTTAATTTTTATTGCATACTTTTGTTATTTTTTATTGCATACTTTTGTTAATTTTTATTGCATACTTTTGTTAATTTTTATTGCATACTTTTGTTTATTTTTATTGCATGCCTTTGTTAATTTTTATTGTATTCCTTTGTTAATTTTTATTGTATACTTTTGTTAATTTTTATTGTATGCTTTTGTTAATTTTTATTGTATGCTTTTGTTAATTTTTATTGTATGCTTTTGTTTATTTTTATTGCATACTTTTGTTAATTTTTATTGTATGCTTTTGTTAATTTTTATTGTATGCTTTTGTTAATTTTTATTGCATACTTTTGTTAATTTTTATTGTATGCTTTTGTTAATTTTTATTGTATACGTTTGTTAATTTTTATTGTATACTTTTGTTAATTTTTATTGCATACTTTTGTTAATTTTTATTGCATACTTTTGTTAATTTTTATTGCATACTTTTGTTAATTTTTATTGCATACTTTTGTTAATTTTTATTGCATACTTTTGTTAATTTTTATTGCATACTTTTGTTAATTTTTATTGCATACTTTTGTTAATTTTTATTGCATACTTTTGTTAATTTTTATTGTATACTTTTGTTAATTTTTATTGCATGCCTCTGTTAATTTTTATTGTATACTTTTGTTATTTTTTATTGTATACTTTTGTTAATTTTTATTGTATACTATTGTTAATTCTTATTGTATACTTTTGTTAATTTTTATTGTATGCCTTTGTTATTTTTTATTGAATACTTTTGTTAATTTTTATTGAATACTTTTGTTAATTTTTATTGTATACTTTTGTTATTTTTTATTGTATACTTTTGTTAATTCTTATTGTATACTTTTGTTAATTTTCATTGTATACTTTTGTTAATTTTTATTGTATGCCTCTGTTAATTTTTATTGTATACTTTTGTTAATTTCTATTGTATACTTTTGTTAATTTTTATTGCATACTTTTGTTAATTTTTTATTGTATACTTTTGTTAATATTTATTGCATACTTTTGTTAATTTTTTGTATATTTTTGTTAATTTTTATTGCAAACTTTTGTTAATTTTTATTGCAAACTTTTGTTAATTTTTATTGTATACTTTTGTTAATTTTTATTGCATACTTTTGTTAATTCTTATTGTATACTTTTGTTAATTTTTATTGCATACTTTTGTTAATTTTTATTGCATACTTTTGTTAATTTTTATTGCATACTTTTGTTAATTTTTATTGCATACTTTTGTTAATTTTTTATTGCATACTTTTGTTAATTTTTTATTGCATACTTTTGTTAATTTCTATTGTATACTTTTGTTATTTTTTATTGCATACTTTTGTTAATTTTTTATTGCATACTTTTGTTAATTTTTTATTGCATACATTTGTTAATTTTTTATTGTATACTTTTGTTAATTTTTATTGCATACTTTTGTTATTTTTTATTGCATACTTTTGTTAATTTTTATTGCATACTTTTGTTAATTTTTATTGCATACTTTTGTTTATTTTTATTGCATGCCTTTGTTAATTTTTATTGTATTCCTTTGTTAATTTTTATTGTATACTTTTGTTAATTTTTATTGTATACTTTTGTTAATTTTTATTGTATACTTTTGTTAATTTTTATTGTATGCCTTTGTTAATTTTTATTGTATACTTTTGTTTATTTTTATTGTATACCTTTGTTTTTTTTTATTGTATATTTGTGTTAATTTTTATTGCATACTTTTGTTAATTTTTATTGTATATTTTTGTTAATTTTTATTGTATACCTTTCTTAATTTTTATTGAATACTTTTGTTAATTTTTATTGTGTGCCTCTGTTAATTTTTATTGTATACTTTTGTTAATTTTTATTGTATAATTTTGTTAAGTTTTCTGGTAAACTTTTGTTAATTTTTATTGTATATTTTTGTTAATTTTTATTGTATATTTTTGTTAAGTTTTATTGCATACTTTTGTTAAGTTTTATTGCACACTTTTGTTAATATTTATTGTATACTTTTGTTAATTCTTATTGTATACTTTTGTTAATTCTTATTGTATACTTTTGTTAATTTTTTTTGCATACTTTTGTTAATTTTTATTGTATATTTTTGTTAATTTTTATTGCATACTTTTGTGAATTCTTATTGTATACTTTTGTTAATTCTTATTGTATACTTTTGTTAATTTTTATTGTATACTTTTGTTAATTTTTATTGTATACTTTTGTTAATTTTTATTGTATACTTTTTTAATTTTTTGTATATTTTTGTTAATTTTTATTGTATACTTTTGTTAATTTTTATTGTATACTTTTGTTAATTTTTATTGCATACTTTTGTTAATTTTTATTGTATACTTTTGTTAATTTTTATTGTATACTTTTGTTAATTTTTATTGCATACTTTGGTTAATTTTTATTGTATACTTTTGTTAATTTTTATTGCATACTTTTGTTTATTTTTATTGCATGCCTTTGTTAATTTTTATTGTATTCCTTTGTTAATTTTTATTGTATACTTTTGTTAATTTTTATTGTATACTTTTGTTAATTTTTATTGTATACTTTTGTTAATTTTTATTGTATGCCTTTGTTAATTTTTATTGCATACTTTTGTTAATTTTTATTGTATATTTTTGTTAATTTTTATTGTATACCTTTCTTAATTTTTATTGAATACTTTTGTTAATTTTTATTGTGTGCCTCTGTTAATTTTTATTGTATACTTTTGTTAATTTTTATTGTATAATTTTGTTAAGTTTTCTGGTAAACTTTTGTTAATTTTTATTGTATATTTTTGTTAATTTTTATTGTATATTTTTGTTAAGTTTTATTGCATACTTTTGTTAAGTTTTATTGCACACTTTTGTTAATATTTATTGTATACTTTTTTTAATTCTTATTGTATACTTTTGTTAATTCTTATTGTATACTTTTGTTAATTTTTATTGTATATTTTTGTTAATTTTTATTGCATACTTTTGTGAATTCTTATTGTATACTTTTGTTAATTCTTATTGTATACTTTTGTTAATTTTTATTGTATACTTTTGTTAATTCTTATTGTATACTTTTGTTAATTTTTATTGTATACTTTTGTTAATTTTTATTGTATACTTTTGTTAATTTTTATTGTATACTTTTGTTAATTTTTATTGTATACTTTTGTTAATTTTTATTGAATACTTTTGTTAATTTTTATTGTATACTTTTGTTAATTTTTATTGCATACTTTGGTTAATTTTTATTGTATACTTTTGTTAATTTTTATTGCATACTTTTGTTAATTTTTATTGTATACTTTTGTTAATTTTTATTGCATACTTTTGTTAATTTTTATTGCATACTTTTGTTAATTTTTATTGTATACTTTTGTTAATTTTTATTGTATACTTTTGTTAATTTTTATTGCATACTTTTGTTAATTTTTCTTGCATACTTTTGTTAATTTTTTAATGTTTACTTTTGTTAATTTTTATTGTATTCTTTTGTTAATTTTTATTGTATACTTTTGTTATTTTTTATTGTATACTTTTGTTAATTTTTATTGTTTACTTTTGTTAATTTTTATTGTATGCCTTTGTTAATTTTTATTGTATACCTTTGTTAATTTTTATTGTATATTTTTGTTAATTTTTATTGCATACTTTTGTTAATTTTTATGGTATACTTTAGTTAATTTTTATTGTGTGCCTCTGTTAATTTTTATTGTATACTTTTGTTAATTTTTATTGTATACTTTTGTTAATTTTTATTGTACGCCTTTGTTAATTTTTATTGTATACTTTTCAATAATGTGCTTTTTTTATGTTTTATTTCAATAAATTGCTCCAAAATACAAATACTGAATAACAAAAAAAAAATTAAAAGTGATTGATTTTCCTTGTCACCAGTTCCGGTAACCCTCTGCAGAAAATTAGAAAAGTCGTTAGCTGACTATAACTGTATCCTTTTATCTAATGTAGTCTTGGCTTCACTACCTATATTTTCTTTTTGTACTATTTCTCTACTGATAATAACTGTCCTGTTGTTGGTGACATATCTATAGTATTGATAATGCACTGAAACTTCATCCATCTTTGGTTTTGTTAACAAATGCTCATCATTGGTTGTTCCACTCTTAATAATCACAGACCTTGCTGGTGAAATCTGTCTTAACGGGTTTGTATTACTGTACACATAGATTCGAAAAACAAATATATAACAAATAAATGTTATCAAAGGCAAGATAAGTCACTTTTCTACCTAACTGTATAATTTTTTAGTGTTTTTATTTAATATAACATGTTTATTCTGCTCGAAAAACATACAATGTTTACCGATGTATCCGAAAATTGCAAATGGCGGGGCACTCTCTGGTAAACACGATAAGCTTGGGAAAATGAGTTAAAACTAACAAAAATATTGTTAGAAACTCGCTCAATATATGTTACCATGACATAGGCTGACATATATTCGGTGGGTTTTTAACAGTATTTTGTGTATTTTTTAGTTTTAACTCGTTTTCCCAAGCTTACTGTGTTTACCAGAGAGTGCTCCGCCATTTGCAATTTTCAAAAACATCGGTAAACATTGTATGTTTTTCGAGCTGACAAACATGTTACATTAAATAAAAACACTAAAAAATTATCCAGTTAGGCAGAAAAGTAACTTATCTTGCCTTTGATAACATTTATCTGTTATATATTTGTTTTTTGACAACTTTTTCGAATCTATGTGTACAGTAATACAAACCCGTCTTAACTTTTCTTTGTCTCATGACTTGTTCCAAATTGTCACCTTCCTACATGCTTTTCTGATAATGACCTTCATCAACCATCCTTATTGATTTTTTTTTTCTTACTTTTGTTTTTGACTCATGTTATATTTCCTATCCTCCTCCATTGGGTTCTTCTGATCATGTTGTTGTTGATATTTTTTTGTGAAATCTTCTATTGATCATCCTTTCTATGAGAAGACGTTTAACGACAAGAAAGCAATCTCAGAGGCTAAGTGTAGTGTGGGGAAAATAGAGATGGCTTACTGCAAAAACATGCTCGTGTCCGTCTGTCCTACGGGCTGAGAAGGAAAAACGAAAAGATCCAAGATGGCGACCATGATCTTTTAATGCCCAGAGTCTCGCACAGTTCTTGAAAAATCACATCTCACACATGATTTTGAGGTGCGCCCAGGCACCATAAAACCAGGTTGCTGGGAAAGGGGCAGAAGCGTTCAGATCTGTATAGAGTGAACATCGTTAGACTTTTCCGAACTTGCTTACATTTGTTGGTTGTTTTTATTTTACGGCATATCAGCACTTTTCAGGTTATTTAATGCCGAATCCAGTGATTTTGAAGAAAATTTTTTTTATAGAATATATATATTTTTTTTTCAAGTCGGTTTCTATTTAACCCATAGTTAGGACCCTAACAAGTACTACCACTCTGGGTCAGAGTGGACCAGAGAGCAATGGCAATTAAAGGGTGGCTCCACACTCCCCAATACCCGCAAGCTGGGGCCTCACCATCGGATATAGTTTAATGGTCATATCCAGGACCGCTTACATTGGACTAGAAGGCAACGATATTGTAGTCAGTCAAGAAGCAAGCCAGCAGAACAGTGTTCCATAGGCGGGCAGTTCTAAGAAAGAAGTGTTCAGACCTGTGTAGAGTGAACAACATCGTGTGACTTGTCAGACTTTTCCAATTCATGTAGTTATTCTCAAAAGATTTGTGACGATCTCATCTCAAAAGTTCAGCTCTCATGATTTTTTAGAGAATATGCTATAGTGTTGCAAATCGTCCGCTATTCTTCCTATTCTTAATGATCTTCGGGTTATTTCATCTTCTAAAGATGAAGCTAATCTCTTTGCTCACCTTTTTGCTGACAACTTTTCTCTTGATGGTGCCGTTCTTCCTGATTTTCTTTTGAAAACTGATCAATCTCTTGATTCTAAGATCATCACCCCAAAGATGTTACCTGGTTTCTTTCTGATCTTAACTAATCTCAGTCTTCCGGTTTAATTCCTGTTATCATCTTCAAACATTGTACTCCTGGACTTTCTTTTACCCTATCGAAATTATTCAACCTCTGTTCATCTTACACTTGCTTCTCTTCTTGTTGGAACGAGTCCTCTGTTATACCTATTTACTATGTCTCCCCACGGGACAGAGTTAGACACCAGGGTCGTTTTTTAATGTGGAGAAAAGGTACAAAAATAAAAATTGTCTCAGTCGTGAAGGATTTCTCCTCCACCGAAAGAGAACAAGAAATAGAAGTGCAGCATCTGAAGAACAGATACTACACTTTGATCTTGTCCCGAAGGCCAACAGCTAGCTTTAAAAATACTGATCAGTTTGATCCGAACAAGTACCCAGAAAATAAAAATACAATTACAAATTATTGAAAAATTCTCCTCAGCCATGACTGACAGAATGAAAGCAAAGTAAGAACAGTGGTCTGAATAATCCAAATTATCAATCCTCAGCGGAAAAAAATCCAGAACATAAATACAAATGTGTCTTACCTCCTCTATTATACTTTTGCCAAATGTGATGTCAACCGTTTCATTAATTGCTGTTTGTTGTTTCAAATCGACTAACTGGCTTGGTACTTCACTGGTGATCACATGCCCACCGGATTCATTTCTTTTCGTTGGTTTTTGGTTCACTGTGAAAAAAAAAAAAAAAAAAAAAAAAAAAAAAAAAAATGCTCTACAGGCATAAAAGTTATGGATGCATTTTTACTACAATGTATCTTAAAAAAAAAATGCATTTCAAAGAAAACATTG
Source organism: Euprymna scolopes (assembly GCF_053919585.1). Taxonomy (NCBI): domain Eukaryota; kingdom Metazoa; phylum Mollusca; class Cephalopoda; order Sepiida; family Sepiolidae; genus Euprymna; species Euprymna scolopes. Next base: position 75,079,267 of record NC_136506.1, read on the forward strand.
TTACGTACTTACGTGCCAGAGCTAATTTTCGAAGCATATAATATTATCGAGAATAAACAAGGTGACCGACTTGAAAGCAGTTATCTCCCTCAAATTTCAATCTTCGGTACTTGTATAGTTTAATCAAACATTAAAAAATGAAAATATCGAAAAATAGTTATATTGTACGTATCTGTTATGGAATGAAGATCTCCGATAAAAAAAAAAAAAAAATTTCACTTAATTTGCGTGAGTAGTTTTTTTTTTTTTTTTACATTGGAAAAACCCGTTTTTATGAGAGCGCAATGAAGGTCGCCATCTTTGAATTTCTTGAACACGCCACAGGGAGATAACTCAGTTTAAAGCACCAACACTCCCTCCCCATCTCAAATACTAGCTTTTCTTCCTAAAAATTGAAACATGACTACCTTTTGCTCAGTATCATAGCAAATTGTTTTTTCACTGTAAAGCAAAACAAAAAATTTCTTGATGAAATTAAGTGAAATTTTTTTTTCAGAGAACTTCATTTTCTAACTGATATGTACAATATAACCTTTTTTTTTTTTTTTTTCTTAATGTCGGGATTAAACTGTACAAGTTCCCAATGTTCTAAAGGGTTAATTTACAATGAAATAGCAACTTCGAAGAATTCTGTTTTTACTTATAATTGTTTTTCTACTGAACTATTTTTTGTAATTTTTAGAATTTATACTAATTTCAGCATAACACATAAGTATGTAATAATGTTTTTCTCTGAAATGCATTTTTTCAAAAACACGATAGTAAAGTTACACTAAAACATGATTACATACTTATGTGTCGTGTTGAAATTGGTATAAATTACAAAAGAAAAAATGATCAAGTAGAAAAATAATTATAAGTAAAAATTAGATTTATTGAATTATAAAGTTTATTTGTTAATGTTAAAGAGTTCTTAAAATTCAGGGGAGGTATGATTCTGTCTATGATTCTGACAAAATATAAAAGTCTGCTATTTCAAAGTAGAAAATGGTGGATTACTAATATCTACGTTTCTTTTTGTTTTACCAGACATTCTACTCAGTCATTTTGGGAATTGTTACTAATTTCGACATGACACATAACTACATAATAGTGTTTACTGAAAATACATTTCTTCTTTTTTTTTTTAAATCGAATTATACTACACAAGCACCAAATAAACATAATTTCATGACATCTGTTGCTAAAAATAATAAATCAAAAAGTCGATCAATTCATACTTATCTTTACTCTGTTGGAAAATAAAATCAGCATGCAAACTTTTGGGATACAAGCAAGAATTGTCCTCTCACTCAAACAATTTATCTATATAAAAGGCAAACTATGTGTGTGTGTGTGTGCATTTTTTCTGTATGTCTGGCAAAGGCTTTTTTGGTGGGAGTTCCCTGGGGGGGGGGGGGTTTACTATGTCTTAGAACTTTTTATATACTCCTTAGATTATAATATCTACGATTTACGAAACGACATCGTAAATATCTTTTATTTCAGCGACTTTTATCTTACAAAATTTGCGCTGTGAATTAATTTTTTCTATTACTACTACGGTGTGATGTTTGACTTAGAAAACCATACGTTGACGTTCAACCACCTACGTTTTTAAACGTTTATTTTCCGCTGTTCTCAAGTCCCTGCCTTCGTAGCGGCATGTTATGTCATCAAACTACTAACCTCAAGGCTTCGGGTTCGAGCCTACCTCCCTCCCAAAACTTTTTTTCCTTTTCACCCGGGCACACCTGTGTTGTTTTTTTTTCCATCATGTTTGCTGTTTTTTTTTTTGTTTTTCCGATTTTTTTAATGGAGTTTAACATCATTTTTTTACTTTATAATATTTAAACAGGGTTATTACTTCGCTTTTGTTTTGATCTACCAACACACTTACCTGCAAACACCCAGGCTCCCCTGTTAGTCTATAATATAAACCTCAAACGTCTGTTAGTGTGTGCGTATGTTTGTATGTCTCGCTAAAACTTTGGACACAGGCGACCAACACTGACAAAATTGGTATCGTTTGAAAGCTCAGTTTCTCGGCTGACAAATATCCAAAAATTGACCAAAAACATTCATTCTTTGACCATTAACTGGGCCGTTATTTTACAAGGAGGGGGTCACTTTTTTGTCAACATTTTTGCAAAGTCATCATACACCTTGCTGTGCCCACATGTGTGATCTACCGACAGACCACTGACCCCCAACATCGTGTGCTGTGAATTTTTTGTCAACTATTCTTCTAATTGCCAGATCAACATTTTCTCACTGGCGACTGTCGCTGGGAACACACGCGAGTCCACAAATATAAAAATAAAATAAAACAAACACAGACGCTGATTCTTAACATACATATCGGCTGGAATCTGAATGTGTGTGAAACTATTCTCTACATATTAAGGTTCACATTTATCTCTACTGTTGAGGCCGTCTTCGTCAATTATTTGATTAATTCATCTTTGGTTGTTGTTCTCAATCTGGTCCAAACCATGATCCATCTTCAATGGCGTTCAAACTCCCACCCGCCGCAAACAACAGCTCGGTGTCAACTCACTACTCAGTGTTGCAATATCAAGTCTCCCACCCAGGCTTACCAGAAGCTGTTATCTCTTCTATAGGTTTCTATTGTCACTGTCAAATCTAAAAGGCTCAATCTAAAATACCTACAGATTCATTGTTTGTTATTTCCCATTTCATTGTAAGACACTTCCTATCTGTCTATTGTACCTGCCTCTCGGCACTTAATGACTCAGATCTTCATAGTATCACATTGCAATGACTAGCCTGCTTTCGAAACCCGCCAACGTCGTTTGTCGTGGTGGGTGCGGGGGCTGTACTACTTTTTTTTCACCTTCTTTTCCTCCTGCATGTTCCAGGTTCAAGCCTACTACTGCTTACTATTTTTTTTTTTTTCTTTTTTTTTACTCGCTGCTATTTTCATTTTTTTTTTATTTAGGGAGTTGGTTATTTTTTTTTGTTTGAAACATTTCTTTTTAGGGCTCCACTGATCATTACACTTACCATAAAACCTCTCCACACCCGGGCAACACCGCGTACCCCCAGTAGTCATCATAAATAAAACAAAAAAAAAAAAAACATACTATTATTATACTAAAAGTCTGAATTTGTTATCATCTCAAATTTTAATGCCGTAACGTAATTTTGAGCAAACTTTTCACACTTACAGACTAAGGCTGGATCGCTTTATGTTTTGATTTCAATTCTAGCTGATGGTACCCAAGTCATATTTTTTAAAACTTTTGAAATCACTACTATATATTGGGTACAATATAATAATCAATAAAGAATTAGCTCTGTAATAATAAATACAAAATCTGCATGAATTAAAATATATTTAAGTGTATTTCATGACCAGGTCAAGCCAGGAGGACATTACTTACATATTGGGTACAATATAATAATCAATAGAGAATTGGCTCTATAACAATAAATACAAAATCTGCATAAAATAGAATATTTAAACATATTTTACAACCAGGGAACACCAAGCGGCCTTCTAGTTTAGAATTAAATCTATTTTCAAAAACTAAATTACAGAAAAATCTTTATGATGTACAGAAACGAGTACAGAATGAAGATTTCATATTCCAAAAATCATAATTTGATCAAGCATTTTTTTTTTTTTACATAGAAAATCATTTTTTATAATTTTTAGTGATTTTAATGGGAAATTGTAACCATTACAAAGCTAATTTTGATAGGTCAAATTGTGTTGTTTCCACCTTATTTACAAAATGTAGCAAATCAAAACAATGTCTCGTTTCATCATGAAATTTGATCTTCTTAATTAAAAAAAAAAAACACCTGATTAATTTACGTGATTTTTGGAATATGACATCTTTGTTCTGTGATGGGTACATTAAAGGTTGTTAAAGATTTTTCTGTATGTTCGTTTTGAAAATAGATTGAATTCTACATAAGAACCAAAACAATGAAATGAAGCATAAAAAGCTTCTGTGATAAATACAAGATTTACAGGAAGGCAACCCAAGCGAGGAATTGAGCAGCAATTTTCTACATGTTGGTGTGGGTGGGGAAACAGGAAGGGGATTACAAAGGCAAGCAGTTTGAGGGAAGAAGCTATTAGAGTAGACACTCTTCTGGCATTTAGAGACCTCTACAGGGTGGGATTTTGCTGCTTGTTGAAGGAGTGCTTACCTGTGATTGGTTTTACTTGGAAAGGTGGCGGGGGTTTAGCAACAGCTGGCAATGACGATGGTGCTGATGGTGCTAGTACCGGTACTGAAGGTTTCGTTTTGTTTACTCCTATCGTATTCGTTGCTTCTGCGGGTTTAGTAACGAGACTAGGAACTGATTTTGCAAAACTTAAGTTAGTTGATGATGTTCCATTTGTGGACGTTATTCCTTGATTGGTAAAAGCAGTAGCAGTAATGCTGGCACTGAATGGCGTTTGGCTGCTCTGAAAATTACTAGCAGACAGCGATGGTGTCGCAAATGTAGCTGGTTTGGTAGAAGCTGTGGTAGGAACGGCATGTGAAACTGTTGCTGAGGGAGTTGTTGAGGTTGTTAAAGCAGCAGGGCCAGAATTCAATGAGGCAAAAGGTTTACTGGCTGCAACAAAAGAAATGTAAAAGTATAACATAGGTATCCCAAGCAAAATTTTTATTTTCATTACTAATTATCCCAAGCAAAATGTTTATTTTCATTACTAATATCCCAAGCGAAATTTTTATTTTCATTACTAATTATCCCAAGCAAAATTTTTATTTTCATTACTAATTATCCCAAGCGAAATTTTTATTTTCATTACTAATTATCCTAAGCGAAATTTTTATTTTCATTACTAATTATCCCAAGCAAAATTTTTATTTTCATTACTAATTATCCCAAGCAAAATTTTTATTTTCATTACTAATTATCCCAAGCGAAATTTATATTTTCATTACTAATTATCCCAAGCAAAATTTTTATTTTCATTACTAATTATCCCAAGCGAAATTTTTATTTTCATTACTAATTATCCCAAGCGAAATTTTTATTTTCATTACTAATTATCCCAAGCAAAATTTTTATTTTCATTACTAATTATCCCAAGCAAAATTTTTATTTTCATTACTAATTATCCCTATCTAAAGTTTTATCTCCATTTTATTTACAAACTTTTGTTGTGACCACATCAAACAGCAGACTTTTTTTTTTTCATTCATCTAAAATACTTAGTCATAAATAGGTCTGTGACAAGAGAATATTCTTATTGTTTTGACTCTAGTATATATCCGACACAGTTAATCAATCAAGAACCACATTACTTTCTAAAAACACATAAGATATTAACTAATAAACTCGAGAGTCAAAATAACAAAAAGATGTAGATTTTTTTAATATTTTCTACAAATAATTATTTCAAAGTGTAGTATTGGTTCTTAGCAGCACAACAACATCAGATGTGTTACTATCAATGAAATTATTGCGTATATAAGAATACGAAAATTAAAAATGTATATTATAGAATATTATAAAGATGAGAAGCTGCTTTAAAAATGAATATGAAAATTGGAAATACCTTTTTTCTTTTTTTTTTTTTTTTTTAAATTACATTTTCACCCCAAACAAGGCACATTGCCACTTTGGTGTAGGGGGCTACTATCAGGGGCAGCAACTACTGGGGTACTATGTTGGGATTTGGGCAGCAAGATGTCGGTTCACATTACACTTGAACTTCTGCATGTCAGTACAGTTGGGGAAGCAGCGACCTGGTATGGAATTCCAGAGTTTAACGGTTCTGGGGAAGAAACTACTGGAGTAGAAAGATCTTTTACATCTAGGGATCTCTACTGTGTGGGGGTGGGATTTAGCTGCCTGTCGGGTTTGTCGAGGATGTCTACGTCGTGGGGGCACAAGTGTCTGCAGTTCGCCAGAGCATTCACCATTAAAATACTTGTAGAACAGGCAGAGGGATGCAACATTTCGTCGATGGGACAGAGGCTGAAGCTTAGATGCTAATTCAGGGCCTATCAGATTGGCGACTATCTAAAGTTGTTTATGGATGTTTGCAGATTACTATGCATACAGCATTTCAAACTGGTATGTTGTATCATGAAATTAAATAAGCATAACCTATTTTAATGTTTATATAGTTAGAATCGGTTTTTACTAATTATGTACGACAAGGTACAACAACTACTCCTGCTGGTTCTCTATTTGTGTGATATTTAGATACATCATTCAAGCAACCTGGGATTCTAATGTCAAGATTAAGAAGCTACAGATTTTAATTTAGACGGACTAGTATATTTTTTTTGCTAGAAATCCTTGTAAAAAATAAACAAGTTTTTTGGGTATTCATTCTTTTTGTGGACGGTTATCCTCATCTTTATAATTGTTGTTTAGAAGACTGTAGCAGAGAAGAGATCTCCCTGCAAGATAAAGCAAGATTTAAGCAATATATATATATATATATATATATATATATATATATATATATATATATAAATAAATAAATCGACTCACACAAAGAGCAAAAAGCATAAAACTGGTTGACGTTTAAAAGGCAATCGACACATGCTATTTGAGCATTGATTGCAACGAACGGACCTCGCTAAAAGACCATAAAATCCAACCTTGATTGTCCTTCGGGGCTCATGGTGCAGTGGATAGAGGCGTTGAGTTTTTACGGCTCCAGGTGAGCATTGTCTGAAGATAGTTTCAATCCTACCCAAGTAGGGCAAAACGTGGCAACAACTACGGAAGGCAGTAATTACTGGGGATAAGTTACAAGACTCAGCATTCCAAATTTTCTTTTTTTTTTTTTTTTTTATATGGTGGTCACCGGAAGCCACTTGGGGATAAGGGTTATTGTGTGTACAGTAATCAATGGGATAGTATCATAGTAATCGTTAGTATTGAAGTTTTAAAATGTCCTACTTAAGGGGGCGGTTCATCAGGAATTTGTTTATGTTGGACTTGAAGACATCCAAGTTGTAGTCAGGTAGGAAACAGGCACTTCTAAGAAAGAAACTTTGTTTATGGAATCTACATTTTGATTTAGGCACAGATAAAGAGTGGGGAAAATTAATGATATCGCGATTAATAATTTGAAGAAGGCCAGAGGATGAGTTGGCCGAAATGTGGTGAAACAACAACTATGAAGATGAGGATAACAGTCCAGAAAAAGAATGAATACACAAATTATGAAGATTCATCTCAAAAGATAAAAAAAAAATATATATATATATATATATATGTATATTTTTTTGTTGGGAGGCGGGGTTACAGACTTGCTGGCCGAGAATTGGGAGAATTTAATTATTTGTTGATTTACTCTTTATTGTTATTTTTTTGTTGTAAACACTATAAAAAAAACAAAAAAAAAACATTTACAATTTTTAAAAAGTAAAAAATTTATTTCTTTAAACTTAAAAGGAACATTATTTTAATTTTGACTCATAGATTTTTTTAAAATATTCGCACTAAGTCTGAAACAAAAAGAGAAAGAAAGAAATTGTTTATTTTTTTTTACAAAGATTTTTATTGAAAAAGAAAGCAGCAGGAGACATTTGTCATGCTATTTTTGACAAGAGGATGTACACTTATGTATGTAGCCATAGTAAGTTTTGGAATTGTCCAGAATTCTTCCTATAATAAGAAAACAAAAATATAGAAAAATCTATATGATGCACGTACCCATGACAGAATGAAACGATCATATTTCAAACATCATATCAATTGATCAAATAGTTTTATTTTTAAATAAAGAAGAAAAACAAATTTTAAATGATTTTAAGCAATTAAATGGAAAATCATAAAGCTATCTCGCAAGTTTGAATTATTATTTTGTTATCGCCCTTTGTTTCTTCAAAATGGCAACACGAGACAGTTCCTCCTTGTTTACTCTTAAAATTTGATTTTTTTTAGTTACATATAAAAATGTTTTTGGAATATGACATTTTCATTACGTCATGGACATGTACATCATCATACAATTTTTTTAATTTTTAATGGAGGAGGGGATTCTTGATAAGAACCATAAATATTTTAACTTACCAAAATTAAAACTAAATGCTTGTGACGTTGACGCAACTTGGGTCGTTGGTAAAGATGCTGGGGGGTTCTGACTTGAAGAACCAGTGAAATTAAAATTCACTTGAGATTGTGAGGCCGTTCCGAATATATTCTTTGATTCAGCTGTGGCAGCACTGGTTGTTGGTGCCGGTAAAGGGCTAAAATTGAATCCTGTTTTGGGTGCAGCAAGTGTGATTGGAGCGGCTGATGCATCGGCCGGTTTGGTCATTAAAGGAGGACCCGTAAAAGTAAATGGGCTGGATTGATGTCCGAGAGATTGTGGCGCGGTAGCAGCAGGTACCTGACCTCCATAAATAATGGAGGGTGCACTACTGCCAAACGTGAAAGGCGCACTTGAACCTAAAGGAAAAGAAATAAAAATATAATTAAAATAATAACTTCAACAAAAAGTGGATATGTAAAAAAAAGAAATAAATAAAATAAAGGATTAAAACATTTTCACATAAGGTTAAAAATTAGGACGCCAACTAAACTATATTAACAAAATTCGAAATTTTTAATATTGAATTTCGAGGCAAACCAATGATCTTTACATAATTGTCATGTTACAGTTACGAATATATCCAAAAATTACAAAAAAATGATAAGGTAGAAAAAAATTATTTAAAAGAAAATTTTTTTTTTTTTGACAAAAATTAGTCCAAAAAAAAAAAAAAAAAAAAATGTTTTGCTAAAAAACACGGAAATTCCAAGGAGACATAAACAGCATGTAACTATTGTCAATTTTTTAATAAATTGTGTTAGCAATCATAAATATGAGTTACTTCCCTTGCTTTTAGCATAACTGAGTTATTTCCCTTGTTATTATGTCACATGTTCATAAAGAAATATGGTCAGGGTTTTTTTTACAATAAAGATCGAAAACTTATGTATTTTTAAATAATGCCGTAATATTTAAGTACTTCTGGCATGCTAATTAAGTAGATACCATTGTTTTCCTTTTTTAGATCGATTTTTTTTCATTTTCCGAATTTCACTATTATAGTGTAGTTGCACCGAAATTAGGTAAAATGGAATTTTCTGATTGTAAACATGCACAATGCTGCATGTTTAGTGAGGTGCATAGTTACAATGCATGTGGATGGCAGATCTAAATCTATATATCTATAAAAGTGAACATGTCTGTGTGTGTGTGTGTGTGTGTCTGTGTACATTTCCCTACACAATAACTCTGTCAATTTTAAGTCTACACACTCGAAATTTGATATACAGGGTACTGAGATTTGGGGAAAAGCTTTGTAATCCGTTTTCGGTCAGAAATTTTGCTGTTAAGGGGTCAAAGTTTTACGATTTGACCTTTGAGAACTCTACCAAACTCCTCCGACAATTTTGGGTCTAAACACTTGAAATTTTAGATGTAGGTTCCTTGGACATGGATCTAACTTAATAACTTGATTTGAGCCCAAAACAATAAATGTTAAGGGGGTCATAATAGGGGTCAAATTTTAAAAAATTGACCGCTTTTTTTTTTTTTTTTTTTTGCTCAACATACACTTCCAAACACCCGGGAAACACTGGGCTGAAATGCTAGTCACCAATATAACAAAACTATTTTTGGTGCTTATTTAGAATTACACTGATAATTTAAAAAAAAAAAAAAAAATATACAGAAAAATCTTTATGATGCACAAACTCGTTATGAAACAAAGATGTCATACTCCCAAAATCACAAAAATTTCCCACACTACAATCAGTTTTGGCGAATAGCAAACAGGCTCCTCTATCCTTACCATCATCAATAGATCTGGGATAATTTCGTCAGCATCCGATAAACCAAAACTCTTTGTCAAGAACTTTGCAGCAAATTCAACTCTTTGCGATCAGGGCCGCTTATCCCCCGCATTCTGTCCTGTGCCTTAAAACATTCTATGCGATATACAAATATCTGCGCATGATATTGCCAAGCTTATAAAAAACCTTATCAGATCAATAAGTCTCCTGTGCATTATGAGTAAACAGAATCTGTGATAAACAGGGAAGTGATCAATTACCTCATCAAAAATAACCTGTTCAGTGACATGCAATATGGTTTCTGTTTTGCTAGATCTACAGCTGATGTACTAACTGCTATATCACACAGGATTAGTGAATCTCTCGACAGGGGCTTCGTTTCTAGAACAATAGTTCTTGACATATCAAAGGTTTTTGGTAGAATATGGCATTAAAGTCTACTTCACAAGATTGGCAGCTGTAGAATAGCTAGAAATGTCCTCTCTATTATTAAATTCTTTCTCTCTGATAGGCTTATATGATAGGCAGAAATCAGAAGCTCATAGTATTAATATTGGCATCCCTCAAGGTTCCATCGTGGGCCTAACTCTCTTCCTGATCTTCATCAATGATCTCCCAAATCACATTCTTAGATCATTCGTAGCCATTTATGCAGACGATCCCCACAATCTATGGTAACACTTCAAAAGTCCGGCGATGACCCAGATCTTTCTGATTCTTTCTCTTCTGATTTTGAGCATGCAGTGCAATAGGGAAAAAGGTGGCTGGTTAATCTTAATACTTCTAAAACCAAGCTTCTCTCCTTTCATCAAAATTGCTCTGACCCCCATCACACCCCAATTAAAATGAATCGCTCTCGTCTTGGGGAAGCTCCATTTCTTGACAAGCTTCTAGGACTGACCTTCACACTTGATCTGAAATAGAACACATACATCAAATCTGTGACAAGATTGCTAGAAAAATGGTTAGATCATTCTACCACTCCAGTAAGTATCTCACTGCCGATGCAATCCTGTATATGTATAAGAGCCAAGTATGTTCTAAGATTGAGTACTGTTGCCATATCTGGGTAGGAGCTGATTGGTGCGTCCTATCCTGTCCTAATAGAGTTCAAAACCAGCTTTGAAATCTAGTAGGTGATACCTTTTTCTCTTCCCTGCAACCTGTCTCTGTTCTATTGTTATTTTCATGGCAAGTGCTCCAATCTATGGTCTCATCTTGCTGAACTTTCACAAAAAAAAACAAAAAAACACTCGATTAGCCATAACCACTATCAACATTTTCCCCTAAATCTAAACGCAGATTTCATGTACAAAGTTTCTTTCCCAGAACTGCTTGCCTGTGGAACACCGTTCCACTGGCATGCTTCCCTGTTGACTACAATACAGTAACCTTCAAGTCCAATGTAAGCAAGTTTTTGTTGAGTCGTCCCTTTACATAATCAAATTATCCATTTTACACCATTGACTACTACACTACCACCTAACATTCACTAACCTTTATCCTCGAGTGGCCTTCGGCCCCTGATAAATGGTTAAAAAAAAAAAAAACATATATATATATATATATATATATATATATATATATATATATATATAGCTATAATTTTGCTGGTTAGCACGGTTTGAAAACTTCAGAGTATGGGAGATATAACGTTATTAAAGATAATATAGAATAATAAAGATCAAAAGTCCACATGCGGAGATGCAAAATAGAATTGTAGCAAATGCAAAAAGCAAGAGGAATGGTTGAAACACGAATAGCAATATTGTAAATTCTAAATGGCAACATTTTAGTTTTCTTCATATATACCAATGTTCTATCTCAAATATTGAACATCTTCATCATTGTCGGCACTTGTACAGTTTAATCAAGACATTGAAAAATGAAATTATCAAAAAAAGGTTATAGTGTACGTATGCGTTCTAGACTAAAGATCTCAGAGAGAAAAAAAAAAAAAAAATCAGTTAATTTGATCAAGTAGTTTTGTTTTTGTTTTACAGTGGAAAAACATGTTTTTATGACAGTGCGTTGAAGGTAGACATTTTCGAATTTTTTGAACACGTCATGGGGGGAGATAACTCAATTTAATGCGCCGACATTCCTTCCCCATCTTTAATACTAGCTTTTCTTCCTAAAAATTTGAACCTTTTGCTTGGTATCATGACAAATTGTTTTTTTTTTGCTGTAATAGAATTAAAAAAAACAAAAAAAAACTACTTGATGAAATTAAGTGAATTTTTTTTTTTCAGAAAACTTCATTCCATAACAGATACGTACAATTTAAACTTTTTTTTCGATATTTTCATTTTTTAATGTCTTGATTAAACTGTACAAGTAATGGATTGTCTTATAACTTGAATTTTTTAACTATATATGCCATCCATAGACAGTACTGTTTTGCTGTTTACAGTTCATCAGTGTGGCTAGATAAGCAAGTGCTTCAAGCTGGGCTTGAAACCTGACCATTCAGCTGAGTCTATGCCTCTACCCCTAAGCTATCAGACAGCACCTGCTGAACATAAGCGAAATCTAGATGTCAACACCTATGTAAGGTTAGTGGAAGTAGAGTCGCCAATTATTAAGAAAAATTCAAAGTAAGAGTGTAATATATTATTTAATTGGAATTCAGTGAGATGAGTATTATTTATTAATTTTTATTTATTGCGGACTATCATCCTCATCTTTTCTTAAACAACTAAGAAAAGATGAGGATAATAGTCCACAATAAATAAAAATTAAAGAGTGTAATTTTTATTTATATATGTGTTACAGAAGATCAGAAAAATATTGGTACCGTCGGTTTCAAATCTAAAGCAAAGGGGGAAGCAGATATAAACAGAGGCTGAAGATAGACAACCAGATATTGATCTCCTTTAGTAATTGTCTGTATTTTTGATCTCCTTTGTATTTTTGATCTCCTTTGTTTGGCATTTGAAACCGATGGTACTAATGTTTTTTGAACTTCTGTAACACATAATATGTTTTATAATTTTCTACTTATAATTATTAGTTCCCATATTAGTTCTATGTGGGGTCATTGTCATCCAACATTATCGCTTGTTCCTTGAAATGTCTTACAATATGTATTTCATCTCATAAGTGTAGATGGTCCCATTTTTGCCCCCGTATGTACTCAGCCATATCTAACTTTTCAATAGACACCTGAAAAACGCCGCAAGTTGCATTAACCAGAATGTTGTGAAAATAACAATCACAACGAGAATAGTAGGCAAACATTTACCTATTATAAGTGATTCTCATTATTGAACAAAAATTGCAGGGGGAATGGGTTACAAATTCATAATTTCTTGTTTTTAATAGGATTAGTGCATAAATGATCACATGAGATAAGATATGAACTCCAGAGAGTCCACGGGATGCAATGGTAGTCATTAATTTATATATATATATATATATATATATATATATACTTGTTTATTGTTATATAAACATGCTCACATCCCGCTGCTACAAATAGCCACTTGTTTCAATCAAACAACAGATATCATCAGGCAGCGACTTGACTATTCAAGATTATTCATTGAACTTTCGCTGCCTGATGATATCTGTTGTTTGATTGAAACAAGTGGCTATTTGTAGCAGCGGGATGTGAGCATGTTTATATAACAATAAACAAGTATTATCAGCTCTTTTTATTGAGCACTATCTAACAACCTCGTTGAATTCATTAGTCCATTACTTTTGAATAAAAAAACCCGAGTATGTATATATATATATATATATATATATATATATATATATATATATGCACGTTTCATTAAATAGCACAGATAACTCTTGCTTGTTTTTCTTGTAATCCTCCTTTTCTCTTTGTCAGACCATTTTCAGAATGTTTTTTCCGAGTGAAAAAAGAAATTTCGCATAATCGCGAACGTTTTCGACCTCCGTTGGTCATCCTCAGGCGAGTAGTAAAAAATAAAAACTGAAATTGAAAAATGAAAGTAGCGAGATGAAATGAAAAGACGATTAAAAGGTGATTAAAATCGCTTAAAATCACTAAAATACTCAAAAGCACTTGAGCGTGCCCTCCGTTTCGTTTTGAGTCTGGTTAATCGTTGGTTTATTAATGTGGATTAACAATGCCTCAAAGATCGGGAGGCGCACCTCGCAATATGAGACGGTTAAAATGGCCGTGTTATTTATTAATATGTCTCTAAACTCATTTTTAGGGGTGTGGTGTGCTATGAGGTGCTGATAGATTGAACTATTCGGGGAAGACAGCACCTCATAGCACACCACACCCCTAAAAATGAGTTTAGAGACATATTAATAACTAACACGGCCATTTTAACCGTCTCATATTGCGAGGTGCGCCTCCCGATCTTTGAGGCATTGTTAATCCACATTAATAAACCAACGATTAACCAGACTCAAAACGAAAAGGAGGGCACGCTCAAGTGCTTTCGAGTATTTTAATGATTTTAATCACCTTTTAATCGTCTTTTCATTTCATCTCGCTACTTTCATTTTTCAATTTCAGTTTTTACTACTCGCCTCAGGATGACCAATGGAAGTCGAAAACGTTCACGATTATGGGAAATTTCTTTTTTCACTCGGAAAAAACGTTCGGAAAATGGTCCGACAAAGAGAAAAGGAGGATACAAGAAAAACAAGCAAAAGTTATCTGTGCTATTTAATGAAACGTGCATGAAAGAAAAAATGCTGCCTAAATATACTAATATATATATATATATATATATATATATATATATATATAAACGAAGAGTCATGTTGTTGTGGAATCAAGTCTTGCAATCTCAGTGATTTTATATATAAAAAAAATGAAACTAAATAAAAACTTAAATAAGATGCTAATATGTAAAAGAAATAAAAAATCTAACCAGGGGCTAATCCAGATGTTTGGGATGTTGTTGCAGGAGTAACTGTTGGGGTGACAACCTGAAAAACAGTAAAATAAAAGCTTTTATGACCATATAAACATAAAGTGATCAAGTAATTTTATTTATAAAATCAAATTTTATGAGTTCAGGAGTGATTGTCTCGTCTGTCATTTTGAAAAAAAAAATTCTCAAGAAACAAGGGAGATAACTCAACATTAATTCATACTTACTGAATTTATGTTGTAATACCTATGAATTTCCATTAATCATTTAAAAATGATTTTCTTTATGAAAATAAAACTATTTGATCAATTTACATGATTTTTAGAATATGATATTTACCTTTCATCACAAGTACTTACATCATACAAATTTATCTTAATTTTTATTTTTCAATATAGAAAGAATTTTGGACAAAAACCAAAAGTTTTTGCTGTGAATGCTACTTTATTATTAAATTTCTCCAGCAATATCACCAGCTAATTCGCGAGTTGCATCATTAAATGCTTAGAACTTTTCAACTTAGAAATTGACTATAAAAAGAAATATTTTTTTTACATGCCAACCTCTTGCTTATCCCAACTATCACTAATTGCCTAACTGCTGTACTGTACTGTTTCAAATATACGAGAAGAGCCATTCCAAAAGTAATGTCTCCTATTTTTATTCCGTTCGAATAGATCAGAGGGAATGGCAAATTGCATTGTTATGATGGTTAAACCAAGGCATTCATAACCTAAAAGTTTCATCTCTGTGTTGTAGATATTGATGGTATGAGACTCTAAGAAAGCAACCGATGTGCATCAGCAGCAGAGACATGTGTTGAATTCATAGAAAAAGTGCATTGAGAATAGTAGTGTCCATGTAGAAAAATAAATTCTGGAACACAAAAGGTCACCCGTTTAAAATGATACCACTCCCGTCTTCATAGTTATTTAAATTTTGGAGTTCAAAAAAGGAATAGGAGGCTTTACTTTTGAAACACCCCTCATATATAACTGACTATCAAAGTTGTCCAGAATTCCCTCTACATTAAAAAAAATTTTTTTTTTTTTTAAATCTGTATGATGTATGTATCTGTGACAAAAAGAAAAAAATATTCCAAAAATCTCACAAATTGATCAAGTAGTTTTATTTTTATAAAGAATCATTTTTAAGCAATTAATGGGAATTCATAAGCATTACAACAAAAATCTTGCGAATTTACAGTCTTATTGAGTTATCTCCCTTGTTTTTTTTTACAGTGGAAAAACACGTTTTTATGACAGTATGTTGAAGGTAGCCATCTTTGATCTTTTTTAACACGCCACGGGGAGATAACTCAATTTAAACCGCCGACACTCCCTCCCCATCTGTAATACTAGCTTTTCTTTCTAAAAATCGAACCTTTTGCTCGGTATCATAACAAATTGTTTTTTCGCTGTAAAAAAAAAAAAAAAAAAAAAAAAAAAAAAAAAAAAGAGATTTTTTTTTTTTTTTTTTTTGGAGAACTTCATTCCATAAAAGATACATACAATATAAACTCGTTTCGATATTTTCATTTTTTAATGTCTTGATTAAACTGTACAAGTACATTTTTTTTTTGAAAAATGGCAGGCAATAGAGTTACTTTTCGAATATTTATAAAATTTTATTTTCTTATATTATTATCATAAAACTCTGTGGACCGTCCAACCGACCTTGCTTGCATCTTGTCTATCAAAAACATTGTTGTCATGAAAATCAGTTTGTATTTAATAAAACCACACTCCTTGGCATAGTCCAACCCTATTAAATACAAATAAACTTCAGTTTTTGCTTAACTTGTGGACATACTTTCAATCATGAAACTATGTTTTATGTTTGGGTTTCGATTCTAGCTGATGGCACTCAATATTTTTTTTTTCTTTTTTTTTTAACGTTTGAAATCATGATTATATATTGGAGGACAATATGATATGAAATAATTCTCTCTATAATAACAAATACAAAATCTTTGTAAATAAAAATATCATATTTAAGCATATTTTCAACCGAGCAATGCTGGCCGCCTCTGCTAATTAAAAAATAAAACTATTTGATAAATTTACACATTTTTAGAATATGATATTTTTATTACATAACAAGTATATGCATTATACAGACTCTTTATTTTTGTATTTTTAATATAGGGAGAATTCTGCACAAGGACCACAAAATATTACTCTCTCTCCTCACACCTGATCTGGAATTACCTTCCTCTCCCACCTGTCTGGTCGCTTGGCACGTGCCCCTTTTTTGTTTTTTGCTTTTGTATATATTTTTGTTTATTGGGGTATAATTTTTTATATGTTATAATTTTATTATTATTATTATTTCTTTTTTGTTTTATATATTTTTATATATTATTTCATTCCGTTCTTTTCTTTTTTCTTTTTCAATTATTTAAATGTCGTTAGCTTATTTTATTTTTGAATATCATGTGACTCATCTCTGATTAATTTGCGCTGTGAATGTTTTTGCAATTTTCATTAGGGTCTCTATTTTTGTATAAGCAGCATTGCCTGAAGAGGTCTCTCTAGTTACTTGTAACTTACTGACTGAAACATGCTCATGAATGTGTAGCGACATGTAAATGCTTATGTAAAACAAAAAGTATACCTACATATAAAAGTGAGTTTCTCTATCTGAGGAATGGTCTCTATCAAACTACTCTGTCAATTTTTGGTCTACAGACTTGAAAATTGATATATAGGGAATTTAGATCTGTGGGACATTCAATTCGGTCAGTAAAAATAGCTGTTGGGGTTCAAAATTGAAAAAAAAAAAAAAATTGAATTTGGCAGGTGTAAGTCGACTTTAAGTGCTTTTCTATGCATGCGCAAATATACATTTATTATATCTTTTACATTGCTATTTTTTTTCAGATTTTATACATGTTAAAACATAATACAGATGGTAACAAATAAGGCTAGAAAGCTTAATGTTTTAGTTTTGGATTCTAACTGACAGCACCCAAGTCATATGTTCTAAAATCGTTTGAAATCACAGTTATATATTGGGTACAATTGTCCGAAATTGAATGAGGATCAACAATAGCACCCAAGTCACATATTTTTTTTTTTTTTTTTGCTTACTTTTGAAATCACTACTATATATTGGGTAAAATATAATAATAAATAAAGAATTATCTCTATAATAATAAATATGAAATTTGCATGAATTACAATATCATATTTAAGTGTATTTTATGGTCGGGCAACCCCAGGTGGGGTGTAGGGGGGGTTACAATATAATAATCAATAGAGAATCGATTCTATAATACGAAATCAGGATAAATTAAAATGTACATTTCACGGACATGAAACACTGCGTGATTTGCTGGGATTTATATATATATATATATATGAATAAAATAAAGCAAAATATAAACGATGCTTTAGACGTTATGTGAATAAAAAGGAAAAACCTAAAAGAGTAAAAACAAAATTAAATCAACGTTTCGTCCCCATTTCAAGGGACATCATCAGAAATCGCCTAGAAATCCTGATGATGTCCCTTGAAATGGGGACGAAACGTTGATTTAATTTTGTTTTTACTCTTTTAGGTTTTTCCTTTTTATTCACATATATATATATATATATATATATATATATATATATATATATATATATAAAATAAAAATCTTGATACTAAAAATTTATTTAAATTTAAAAAAAACAAAACAATCTGATAATGGTGCATAAAAGGAGACATTAACTTTCAACCACACAGGAAGTTGGCACCAGCATCTCTCAATTTAGGTATGGAAGTACAGAATCGATCTAATTTTCAAATATATTTTATGTTTATTTTTTTCACCCCCTTATAATAAAAATATATAAAAATACATAAACTTTTTTATCAATTATTTTTTAATTTTTTAAGCGCATATCTTATAACATATTAACTTAATTAAACATAGTTATTTGAAAAGATATACGATTAAAAAAAATTTTTTAAATAATCAAAAGTGAATAAGTTTACATATTTTTATAAATTTTAAAAAAATTTTGTTAAAATTTTTAAAAAAATATAATTAGTTTTTTTTTTGGCGTCACCGATTTAAAAAAAAAACTGTTTTGGCTAAATCATCTACTAGATTCATACTTATTTTTTTGTTTGAATTTAGTGGGTTTTTTTTAACATATGTGAAATATTCACATTTTAAAACTGTTAAACTATTTTCTGTTGCACATTCACTTCATCAGAAGTTTTAAAGAATGTAATTCTTCTCATATATATATATATATATATATATATATATATATATATATATATATATATAAAAAAAAACAATGTATATACATATATATTGAATGGTTAAATAAAAAAATAAATAGAAACTAACCAAAAAAAAATTGAAAGAAAAAACTTCTTTTTTTTTAAATCTATGTCATTCTCTGCTGAATAGTTCTTACCGGCAAGAGTATTTCTTTGCATGTTTGAATTTAAGATTGAATACTTCTGAAGAAGGAAAATATCTTTCGAAAAATATCAATGTTATACAGAACTTACATCTATCATGCAGATAGTAATAAGCATATTTCACTTTTTCTTTTTTTTTTTTTCATACTAAGTAGAACAAGATAAAAATAGAAATTGATACATCCAAGCAATGTACGAACGTCACTTAAGCATTGACTATAAGTAATATAAATGTGATACAATGCACAATAAACACAGATTTAAAAAATGCTACTTGTTTCTTTACCTTGGCATCAAATTGCAAAGCTGGGAAATGTGCTTGTCCTTGTATTTGCCCTTGCGGTACAGCTGTGGAACTAGAACTTCGATCACATGGTACTATTAAAGGTCCATTTGATATGACAAAATCGGCTGAGAGAAAAAAATATATATATATAAAACATTAAAAGACATTGAATCTTGTATGTTATCAATATTGTAAAAATTTAAACAAATGAATACAAAATTTATTTGAAAGCAATATTTTCCTTTTGTACAATTGTCAAAAAAAAAAAAAAAAAAAAGTTTAATGACTAAAAATGGCCTTTAATCAGAAAAATTTCATAAAAATTATGAAATTATCTAAACTAAATTTCACTTGAGAAGATCATTTAAAGCAGTGGTTCTCAACCTTTTTTTACTCATGGACCTCTTTTCCCTTCTTTTTATCTTGGTGGACCCCTTCATAACTATTGGTCATAAGATAATCTTCTATTTTTCACTCATATAAATTTTGAGGTTTTAATAATCAAAGAAATATTATATAAGTAAGCTTTATTTTGAAACTAGCGGGGGTACCCGGCGTTGCCTGGGTGTTTGGAGGTAAATCAAAATTCTGGGAGGGGGGGGGGTAAAATAATAAAAAAAGTTTTGGTTGGTGAGTATGAGGATCGAACCCGAACCCTTGAGGCAAAGTTGGAAATTAAAGTGTGAAAAAAAAAAAAAGTGCGATGTTAACCAGTGGGCCACCGCGACATACTAACGGAAACACGTTTGAATTTATTTAATTACTTAAAATTTGCAGGTGCACGTTTTAATGTCTTAATGAGGTCAACTTTGACTGCAGGGTTTTTATTTTTTATTTTCCCAAGATGTTGAGTGGGGGAACCAGCTCCCCTTGTTCAATTTGAATAGCAATTGTCTGATGTAAGGAAAATATTTCCACATTGATCAAAGCTGATTGCTTTCGGACATTTCCGGCGATGGCGACCGAAAAAATACAGCCAGAATTAGTGTTGCTTTTATTATATGAAAAAGCCTAATCCACATGCGGCGAGCAAAAAAGTTTGTAGGATTGAACCTGAAGCCCTGAGGTAAAGTTTGAAAATAAAATCGGCCAGCCAGAATGAGTTACTGAAAGATGTTTGAATTTATTTAAGTAAGAACGAAATTGACAGGTGTGTGTCCGGAAGTCATGGAGTGTGACGACGATGACGTAGGTTTGTTTGTTATAAGCAAAGTAAAAAAAGAAAACATTTTAATTAAGCGAGGGGAGGGGGGGAGTAATCAAAACATCGAAAAAAAAACACAAAAAAAGAAACTAACGTAAGGCAAATAAACGATGAAAACAGAAAACGAACACGTGAAAAATGGCTTCAATAAGCCTGTTTTGATATTAAAATTTAAAAAATCGGTGGGTACCCGGGTGTTTTTGGGTGTGTGTGGTCGGTCGGGAGTGGGGCTTTAATGAAAACCTAAGAGTAAGTAAAAAACAAAACAGAAAAAGGAACGTTACGTGAAAAATGGCTTAAATAACACTGCTTCAATATTTAAATTTAAAAAATCGAAAAAAAAAAAAAGACATCTCACACCACAATTCAAACCCAAAACGTTTAGATAATGACCCAACGTTCTAACCAACTGAGCTAACACGACGTACATGAAATTTAGTCAGTTCTTCAACTATTTAAACTAAATCAGGTCATGATGTCATCTGACGCATGTGTAGAACCGATCTCGTCATGAGAGGACGGTTTTTGTTGGCCCCCTCCCCCTCCCTGTAGAAAATTGTTGATTTCAGGGTGAAAAAATTGATGTTTTTGGCCAATTTTTCAATATTTTTCGGGCAAAGGATGGAGCTTCAATATGATACCAAGTTTGTGAATTTTTGTTCTGTCTGTCGAAAGTTTTTAGCGGACACACAAACACACATGCATACATACATTTTCGCTTTTATATATATAGATAGATTGAAACTAATTTAATGGGGTAAACCTGGAAAATAGAAATATTATAGTTAAAATAACTGGAATGATTGAAAAAAAAAAAAAATCCAAAATTACAGTAGAAATAAAATTTTTAATAATAAAAACTATTCTGAGTTGGTTTTCTCCATGGGCCACCAAAATATCGTTGCGGACCTCCATTTTGTTATATTTTGCCTATGAACCCCTAGGGTCCATGTGGACCCCAGTTGAGAACCCCTGATCTAAAGTCTTTCCAACTTAATTTTCAAAAATAATCAATATATTAATAGGATGGTGTGTGTGTTATTTATTTTGTGTGTCACACTTATATCCGAGTGACTCGTTTAATTGTAATGGACTTCCATTTCTTGTCATAAATAATTTTACCAAAAATTCTTCATAAGTTTTGCTTTCAGTTTCGATTATAGCTGATGGCACTTAAGTCATCTATTTATAAATAATTTTATCAAGAATTCTTCATAAATTTTGGTTTAAGCTATGCACTCAAGTTATATGGATATATTTTTTTATTTTTGAAATCGCAACTTTAGAATATATAAAAATCGATAGGACATTAAATCTATAATAATATATCCGAAATCTGCAAGAATTAAAATATCATATTTAAGCATACTTTATGATCAGACTACACCGGGTGTATTTGCTAACTTAGATAAATACTTTTGCAGTTTTAACAAAAGAGCTGCAATAATATCAGAGCATATCCATTTATGCTGAACATCTACATAATGCCAACATCAATATACTACATATGAATAAGTCCCCTGTGGAATTTCCACAGGTCCCGCTAGTATATAATTATTTTCACAATCAAACAACACTGTCACTCACACAAACCATGAAAGCCACAGATCAGAAGTCCTAGAAATGTAAGACGTTTTAAAAAGAGAAAGGAATATACTTACTACGAAACCAATGAAAAACAAAAAGGAAAGGAGGAAATGATTTTAATAAGAGAAAAGATTGAAGAATAAAAGCTTGTTGCTTCTATTGTTATGCGTGTGTGAGCGAGTAAATGAAACAGTGAAAAATATTAAGAGTAAAAAAAAAAAAATGAAGCTTGAAAACCAAAAGAGAAAAGTGTCGCGTTCATCAAAGATCAGATTTTCTCAAAATAAATCTTTCTAAAAAAAATATATTAATTTTGATATTGCAATATAATTTTACATTAAGTATATAAAAACATGCTTGTAATTAGTTAAGATGCTATAGAAAAAATTTAAAACAATCAGTAAAGTAATTAGCTATTTAGAAAAAAAAATGAAGAAAAAAAAAATTAATATAATTCTTAAAATATATATATATACATATAGAGAGAGAGAACATATTTTCTTAATACATTCTAAATAACATATATATATTAGTTTTTTTTTATGTAAATAGTCATATCTTGCTACAATGTGCAGACTGTCAGTCATAGCAAAGTATATTTTCTCTCCTCTTAAATTCAAAATGGTCTTGTACCTTTTTGATTTTCTTGCCTGATGAGATCATTTATGATAGAAACGGTCTGCATATCGTAGCAAGATATTTACATATAGAAAAATAAAAACTATAATTTGCAGTACGGGTTCGAGCCTGCTTACCTACTATCACTTTTTTTTTTTTTTTTTTTGCTCAACACAGACCTCCAAAAACCTGGGCAATGCCGGCCACCTAGACTAGTTAACAAATAAGAACCAGTCTTTATTTAGAATTCGAATTTAGAAATCAAAAACAGATAAATTGTCACAAAACAAAAATGTCATATTCCAAAAATTATGTAAATTGATTAAGTAGGTTTTTTTTTAACTAAGAAAATCAAAATTTACAATTTTTAGCTATTTTAATACTAAATTGTATCTTTTCAAGGCTGATTTTTATCTTTATAGTTTTTAATGAGTTTTCTCCCCCTTATTTATGGTGGATCAAAAAATAGTGCCTCATTTCATGATAAAATTTGATTTTCTTAGTTAAAAAAAAAAAAGAAAAAAAAAGATTCCTTCATCAATTTACACGATTTTTGGAATATGACATCTTCATTCCGTCATCATAGAGATTTGTCCGCATTTTCTGTTTTTTTTTTTTTTTTTAATTAAGTCAAATTTTAAATAAACACCTAAAAATCTTATAACAACACACAGTTACATGTGTTTATTTTTAACAAGTGACTCACGTAAAGATTTGCGGATATCCATGGTAGGAAGATTTTCCACTTGATTCGTCAAAGGCACAGCACCCTTATGTTTATATACCATGTGAAATGAAACCAAGACGCCATCGGTTGACAAAATCAGTAGCAAAGGAAATGGACCGATACTCTCGTTCTCATCTGGAAAAAAGACAAAAATATGGAGATGAAAATTATTAGAATATCGTTTGGTTGTTTTGCTTTATGACATATCATCCTTTTTTGCGCCATTTAATGCAGAATCCGGTAATTTTAGAAAAAGTTTTCATGCTTCAAGTTCTTTACGTCTTCAGAAATTTATCCACTGTGTTTGGTTTGGTTGTTTTGTAGGGAAAAAGTGTTTTATTTTTTTACTTTGTAGCCTTGTGGTTGGGGGGGGGGATGCCCTTTTCTCTTCCCTGCAACCTCTTTCACACAGAAGACACGTTGCGAGCCTGTCTCTGCTTTATCGTTATTTTCATGGCAAGTGTTCGTTTGAGCACCAATCTATGATCCCCCCTGTCCTGACTTCCATGAAAACACCCGTCTAGCTGAAACCACTATCAATAATTTCCCCCACTCCTTATCTGTGCCTAAACCTAAATGTAGATTTCATGAACAAAGCTTCTTTCTTAGAACTGCACACCTGTGGAACTCTCTTCTGTTCTCCTACAATTTGGTCATCTTCAAGCCCAATGTAAACAAGTTCTTGATGAGCTATCCTCTTAAGTAATCCAATTTACCAAATTTCCACTACTAACGATTACTACAATACGTTCCCTTTGACCACTGTACACTCGTTAATCCTTATCTTCGAGTAGCCTCTGGTTGACTCCTTTGTAAAAAAAAACTTTGCATAACAAACTTAAGTTTTGACAAGGAAAAGGATAAAAAAAACCCCAATAACCTCAATGTTTAGTGAAGCCAGTATCTTCAGACAGCCTGATCTAATAGCACCATATATGAGAATATGACAAATAAAAATATGCAGAGAACCTTGTTCAGATCTCATTTTTGTTTCTGCATTTTCTGTTTTCCATCAATAAAACCATTAAATCATTCAATTTGATAATTGTATTATCTACGCATGCACCAGAATGTACCTCCAGCAGTTGCATTATTTGCTCACAAATTTGAGGAAAAAAAAGGTACTTCTATAGTATAATAATGAAAAAGTATTGAATTTCAAGTGAAACAAATGGAACCTACATAATTGTCATGTCGCAAATAGTAACATATTCAAAAATCATGGAAAACGATAAGGTAGAAAAATAATTATTCATGAAAAACAGTTCCGATAAAGGTAAAAAGAGTCTCATTAAGGTCACATGCTGGGTCGGACATATTGTGTCACGTGATGTAAGCAAAGGTGGAAGTAACTCGGTTGAAAGTAGACAATTTTTTTAGAAAACAAAAATAAACAACATATTACATCATTTTTGAATTTTTAAAAATAATTTTTTAAACTGTTTGAATTTTTATTTTTTTTTTTATAAAAAAATAACTGATTGAATTTGTGAAATTGAAAACTTAAGTACCTCCCTTGTTAACTCTCCAATTCAAATCAGTAGATTTTGATACCAAACTGCTAGATTTTACAAATATCTTTTTTAATGGATAATTATTTTTCTATCTTATCGTTTTCCATAATTTTTGGATATGTTACTATTTGCGATATGACAATTACATAGGTATCATTTGTTTTACTTGAAATTCTTTTCTGTTATTATAATGTAGAAACACCGAAAAGAAAAAAAATGAAAAAACATGGCACTTATGCAAAAAATAAGGTGCTATTGTCAGAATTTCACAAGCAGTTTACATAAAACACTGGAAAGTGCTGAACAAAAGTTTTGCAATCCCCCCACACACCCACACACACACACACACAAAACCTGGCCAATTCTTTAAGATTATTTATGTTATTTACAAAAATAATTCAATAAAAAAATTATTGAAAAATCAAAACCATATTCTTTTTTGTTGTTATGAAGAAAATGCAACAAATAATTATTGGACAATTTTACCAAACTTTAAGAAAATAAAAATTCAAATAAAAATTTAAAAAAAAAAAAAAAAAGCACTTATTGTAAGGAAAGTTCCATTAATAAATACCTTTTTTTTTTAATAACAAACATCTGATAACAATTTTTTTTTTCTTTAGATGATCATTTTTTTTTTTTTTTAATAATTCTTTTGTGCACATAAAGATAAATATTTAGTTTATTTTTATAATAAACCCATTATATTTGGTGCTTATTTAAAATTACATTTAAAAAAAAAATAAATAAATACAGACAAATGTTTATTATATACTAATGGGGGGTATCTGGCGTTGCCCGGAGTTTGGAGGTGTGTGTAGTTTTGGTAAATCAAAACTTTGTAGGGGTTAATAAAAAAAACGTTTTGGTAGGTAAGTATGCGGATCGAACCCGAACCCTTGAGGCAAAGTTGGAAATTAAAGTGTGAAAAAAAAAAAAAAATGTGCGACGTTAACAATTGGGCCATCGCAAAATACTAACGGAAACACATTTTAATTTATTTAACTATTTAGAATTGGCAGGTGCACGTTTTAATGACTCAATGAGGTCAACTTTGATTGCGGGACAGTATTTTATTTACTGCGGGAACGCTTTTTTATTTTTATTTTCCAAGATATTGGAGGGGGGGGGGACCAGCTCCCCATAACAAGGGGATTGTCCAAATTGAATAGCAATTGTCTAATATAGGGAAAATTTCCACATTGATCAAAACTGATTGCTTTTAGACATTTCCGGCGATCGCAACCGGAAAAATACCGCCAGAATTAATGTCGCTTTTATTATACGAAAAAGCCTAATTCACATGCGGCGAGCGAAAAATGTTGAATATTTATCTTTTCAAAGTCAAGCAAATTAAATAGACAGGCGATCTCCGTTGTTAACTCGGAGATATTATGATTTATATGTGATATAAAAAGTTTTAAGAAGTTTTGAGCCGACCGACCGACCGCCCTCATGCCCTGATTTACTTTAAATAGTAAAAGAACTGACTAAATTTCATGTACATCGCGTTAGCTCAGTTGGTTAGCGCGTTGGTTTGTTATCTAAATGTTTTGGGTTTGAATCGTGGTGTGAGATGTCTTTTTTCTTCTTTTTTTTTAGGATTTTTTAAATTTAAATATTGAAGCAGTGTTATTTAAGCCATTTTTCACGTAACGTTCGTTTTTCTGGGTTTTTTTTACTTCACTTATCCACCCCCGACCACACACCCAAAAACACCCGGGTACCCATGATTTTTTAAATTTTAATATAGAAACAGGCATATTTAAGCCATTTTTCACGTGTTCGTTTTTCTGTTTTCTTTTTTGTTTTTCAATTTTTACATTTAACATCATTCGTTTGCATTACGTTAGTTTTTTGTGTTTTTTTAAATGTTTTGATTAGCCCCACCCCCCTCCGTTTAACGTTTGTTTTCTTTTTTTACTTCGCTTATAACAAACAAACCTGGTCATTGACCTCATTTGCTGAATAGCTATTGCTTACGTCATCGTCATAACGCTCTACGACTTCCGTGCGGGCACCGGTCAATTTGGTTCTTACTTAAATAAATTCAAACATCTTTCAGTAACTCATTCTGGCTGGCTGAACGGTTCATGTTTTTTTCACATTTTATTTTCAAACTTCGCCTCAGGGCTTCGGGTTCGATCCTACCCCCCCCCCCCCCCAACGGTTTCTTTTTTATTTAACAGCACACACACACACACCTCCAAACACCCGGGTAACGCCGGATACCCCCACTAGTCTATATATATAAAAGCGAAAATGTGTGTTAGTGTGTGTGTGTGTGCATTTTTGTGTATGTCTGCCAAAGGCTTTTTTCGCCAGCTTCTTGATCGGCTCACTCCTTAAAACTTTTTATATGCTGCTTAAATCATAATATCTACGGGGGTAGCGCCTATTTTGATTTGCCCGACTTTTACGCGCTATTTTTGAAATTTTTTTTCGATCACTGCGTTTTCGTAACGCTGTTTAGTATAAAAAAGTGAAAACTGGCTTGCAGCCGTGTCATGTTTCAAGGTCAAACATCACGCAACTTTCTCGCACCTGTCAATTTCACTTTATAAACGTCAACTTAAGACACTTATCACTGCCTCTTCCCTCGTGGTCTAGATGGTTAGGTCTCAGAGTTTTATCCCATTTCGTTTCCACCTTCGCATCAAGGATTCGGGTTTCAAGCCTACCTTCCTACTAAAACTTTTTTCTTTCTTTTACACCTCCAAACACCTGACCAACGTTTTTTTTTTTTTTTTTTAACAGTGTTGTTTTTATCTACCCCCCACCAACACACCTCCAAACACCTGGGCAACGCTAGTCTATAATATAAATCTCACTTGTCTGTTTAAATGTACGTACGTATGTCTCGCAAAAACTTTTGACAGAGGCAACTGATTTTCACAAGATTGGTATCATTTTGAAGTTCAACTCTTCGGATGACAAATATCGAGAAATTGGCCAAAAACATTAATTCTTTCACCCTCAATTGGGCTGTTTGCAATATATATATATATATATATATATATATAAGACAAAATGGCCGTGCGCGTTTTTGTATGTCCAGCAAAGGCTTTTTTTTCGGGGAGGGGGGATACTCCCTAGATTATAATATCTATGATTTGTTAACGGACGTCATATCTACATTTATTTACATCGACTTTTATAAAATTCACACTATTTCATCCTCTCGCGTGTTTGTTTGCATTTTTCGTATAAAAGCGAAACTAAATCGAGAGTGAAGGCAGCTTCCTGGCCTTTCGTGTCGGGGCGTCCAGAAAGCAATTAGCTTTGATCAATCTGAGGGAAACCCCTCATATCAGACAATTGCTATTCATTTGGACGCTTCCTCTTTTTGTAGGGAGCTGGTTTTTTTCAACATCGTGGAGAAACAAATAAATGAAACGGCGGAAAGTTCAACTGGCCTTCAGCCAACATTCATTTCTGCATTCACTTAGCAAGTCAACTTTTTGATTGACATCGCTAACTTTGAATGCTTTTCACTTCCTATGGTTTCGTAGCATAACGGTAAAAGTTCACGCTTTCTTCCACTTTCTTTTCCGCCTTCGGGTTTGTCACGTGTTCGAGCCTCCCTCCCTATTAACACTTTTTTCTTTTACATCTCCAAACACCCGGGCAATGCTGAGTCCCCCCGCTAGTTCTAAATAAGCGCAAAATATTTTCTTAAATGTTGACTGCTGCGATTTCATTGTTTAAGCACTTTTCGTCCTTTTTACATAAACTACCCCCTGAAAAATTCTGAAAATAGCACGGTCCTTAGTCTACATCAATACCAAAAACATGTCCAGAATAGTATTACTTTGGTGTATTCGGAGGAGTCATTCATAAAATAAAGCCTCCTACTTTTTTAAACTCAAAAAGTTGAAAAGCTACAAAGACAGGATCGGTACCGTTAAAACAGGTGACATTTATTTTCCAACATAGACACCACCATTCTCAATGCGCTTTTACCATAAATTTAATCACGCATCTCTGCTTCTCACACATATCCATGACAGGGTTGCTTTCTTATACCATCATATCTAATATCTAAAGACAGAAAGAAGAAGCTTTCAAGTCATGAATGCATAAGTCCAGTCATCATAACAATCTCTGAAATAATCGTTTGCCCATGCATAGAGTCTTGTTGCCACATCTGGGCTTATGCATCTACCACTAGTCTCTCCCTCTTAGACAAGGTCCAAAAAAGAGTCACCTATCAAATAGATTTCGCACTATCAACCAAACTCCAACCCCTGTCTCATCACCAAAATTTTGCATCGCTGTGTCTATTTTACAAGTATTTTAATGGCATATGCTCTGAGAAAGAAACTTTCAAGTCATAAATGCATAAGTTCAGTCATCATAAAAATGTAATTTGAAAACCTGTCTGATCCATTCGGACTGAATAAAAAATAGGAGGCATTACTTTTGGAACACCCCTCATATTTAAATTATTCATCTTACTATTCTTATTTTGGATGTTTGATTTGGTTTAATTGTTTTTTGTTTTTTTTTTATGGCATATCAACTCTTTTCACATTATTTAATGACGAATCTGATCATTTTAGCAAATTGTTTATATCTTCAAATTTTTTATATCTTCATGGTGTTTTGTTTTGTTTTATGGCATATCAATCGTTTTCACAATCTTTAATGCAAAATCTGATGATTTAAAAAAAAAAAAGAAAAGAAAACTATGTTTTAAGTTCTTTATATTTTTAAATATTTATTCATGGTATTTAGTTTGGTTTGGTTATTTTGTAGAGGAAAATTGTTCTTTCTATTTTTGTCTTTGCAGAACACGATTGAATTTTACAAAGAAAAATGCCCCCCCCCCCAATACAATAACATCAATCTTTGGTGGATTTTAGATCAAGAAGCCAGTATCTTCCAACAGCCTGTCTGGTAGCTTGTGTTATTATCACAACATTTATGCTAATGTAATCTCCAATTTTCTGCAAGTAAACCTATATGTCAAAAGTTGGGAATTTGTATGGAATTTAAAACTGAACCTGTTATTTAATTCATAAGGGTATATTGTTCTTGTTTGATCAGCCATAATAGGTCCAATGTGTTAACTAAGTAATTTTAATTTTTAGTTTTAGTGAGGATTGAACCTTCAACCTCCAGAAGACTGTCACTTGGAACTGATTGTTACTCAACACTTGATCAATTTAATGTGAATTTTGGAATATGATATTTTTGTTTTGTCATGGATATGTACACCATACAAATTTTTCTTTATTTTTGTTTTTTAATATAGGGGAATACAAATTTTGAACAAGAACTGATTAAAATTATCAGAGGCTTCTTCATTAGGGCAAATCATTTAATCGCTTGGTCAACAAAATTTGTTTTTATTATTTTTAACTTTTTAAACTGACTTAAAAAGTTTTAAAAAATAAAATAGTTTTACAAATAAAAATGGATATTAAAATCTAAAAATAAAAAATATTTTATACTATATTTAAATTTTATACAAAATTATAAATTACACTAATCAACAACAAAAAAAAAACTAACTAATAAAATATGTACATGTTTAGCGAGTGAAAAAAAAAATCTAAACGAATAAAACAGAGCAATCACCCATTTTTTATTTATTTCTCTTTGTCTTTCTATCCGTCCATCCATTTCACCTTTTCTCCAAAACCATGGAGCTGATCTGTTTGAAATTTTGTAGAGACCTTTGTAATGATAAGGTGCAGCAAATTAAGTATTATGGTATCTGTCTGATGCACAGCTAGGGATTAATAGGGATTAGTATCTAAGTTCCACTTTTTCTCAGAAACGACTGAGTTGATCTGGCTGAAATTCTGCATAGACCTATGTTATAAGGTGCAGTGAACTATGTATTGGTATCCGTTTCAGTTATGTTATGGATTAAATATGGATTACAGTTTCAGTTACGGATTAATAGGAATTAATATGGATTAGTCACTACAATACCTTTAGAAGTTTTCTTGGAAACTACTGGGCTGATTTGGTTGAAATTTTGTATGAAACTTTTGTAATGAAAAGGTGCAGCAAACTAAGTATTATAGTATCCATTTGATACACAGTTAAGAATTAATAGGGATTAGTATTAATGCAATAATGAGCACAAATTTAATATATTCAATCATCAATTTAGCATAAAGTACTTATTTCAAGTCAACAGATTATAACTTTTGCTAGTTTTTAAGGGTTAAAAAGACTATATAGAATATAGTCATATAATGGTTAAATATTGAGCAGGTATAATTTTGTAAGTTGAATAAAATATTGAGCGAGTATAATTTTGGGTACTTGTACAGTTTAGTCAAGACATTAAAAAATGAAAATATCGAAAAAAGTTTAAATTGTATGTATTCGTTATGGAATGAAGTTCTCCGAAAAAAAATTTCACTTAATTTCATCAAGTAGTTCTATTTTTACAGCGAAAAAACAATTTGTTATGATACCGAGCAAAATGTTCGATTTTTAGGAAGAAAAGCTAGTATTAAAGATGGGAAGGGGTGTCAGCGCTTTAACTAGAGTAATCTCCTTTTGGCATTTCTAAAATTCAAACAAATTTTATTTTTTAAATCCAAGATGGCCGCCTTCAAAGCGCTCTCATAAAAACGTGTTTTTCCGCTGTAAAAGAAACAAAAAAACTACTTGATGAAATTAAGTGAAATTTTTTTCCGGAGAACTTTGTTCTATAGCTGTACAATTTAAACTTTTTTCGGTATTTTCATTTTTAATGTCTTGACTAAACTGTACAAGTACCTAATTTTGTAAGTTGAATTAAATATTGAGTGAGTATAATTTTGTTAGTTGAATAAAATATTGAGCGAGTATAATTTTGTTAGTTGAATTAAATATTGAGAGAGTATAATTTTGTTAGTTGAATAAAATATTGAGCGAGTATAATTTTGTAAGTTGAATAAAATATTGAGCGAGTATAATTTTGTTAGTTGAATAAAATATTGAGCGAGTATAATTTTGTTAGTTGAATTAAATATTGAGAGAGTATAATTTTGTTAGTTGAATAAAATATTGAGCGAGTATAATTTTGTAAGTTGAATAAAATATTGAGCGAGTATAATTTTCTTAGTTGAATAAAATATTGAGCGAGTATAATTTTGTTAGTTGTTAGATTAATAAAGTAAATGGAGGTGAACTGATAAAAGTTGTAATTTCTCCGGCTTTTCTTTTATTTTGATCGATGAGAGCACATTTTTGTCACCATGAAAATTATTAAAAATTCAGTTATGTACTAATACTTTCATCTGCTAGGCAATGAAAGGTACTTTAATAAGGAAATTAAAATATTTTTTCTTCAGCAAAAACAGTTAAAAAATAAAGAAAAGACAAAAAAAGGGAATGAATATATAAAATTAAAAAAAAAAAAAAATTATACATACTGACAATAATTTGTTTGGGAGAGGAATAATCAATTGTGACGCCCAATGGAAAACTATCACTTTTGTCTTCAGTAATAGGCACCTCTGCTCGAGCGCTATCTTCTAACATCCAATGTTCCCATGAGTCCTATGGATGAAAACAAATAAATAAATAAAAAATAAAAACAATAACAATCATCACTGGTTCTTGTCCAGAATTCTCTCTATATAAAAAAAAAACAAAATAGAGAAAAAATCTATATATATACCCATAACAAAATGAAAATTTCATATTCCAAAAATCATATGAATAGTTTTTTCTTTAATTAAGAAAATCATATTTTAGAAGTATCCAAGGACAGAGCATCTCACTCCACCATGTTACGTGCGAGCTCGATTAAATGGTGATCCCATTACGAGCCAGTTAAAATAAGTGATGACAAAGATTCCCCCCCCTCCCTTGATTAGATTTTTATTCAATCGATGAAAAGAAAAAAGCGAATCATTTATGACACCGACGTGTTACTAATAGAAATGGCCCAGACAAACACTCCTTGTCACATCACATATTTCTTCATCCCCTTATTCTTCCCATATTCGTTCTTCCTTTTTCATAAAGAGAGAAGGAGGGAGGACATTTGTAATAAAGTTAGCACACAAAATAAAATCACATGAGAAAAAAGATAACTATTCTGAAATCAACTATTGAAAAATGAGCAGACACCTCAAAGAAATATGCTTACCGCAAATTAGGAAACGGACACATTACTATGAATGAATATCAAAGAACTATTAAAATTCCGGAAAGCTTGAAATTGGACGATAACTTCTCCTGAATACTTCATTTTTTGTGGATCATTCATCTCATTCAGATTATACCTTTCCTATGAGATAAGTACTTTGTGATTATTAATCCCCCCCTTTTTATTCCAATCCTGTCCACTCTCATGAATAACCAAACTCAAATCTTAAGACATTTGTTTTCATGTGACTATACATTATCATATAATATAAAGAGAATAAAAAGAGAGACATTGATTAACTTGTGAACTTCCTTCTTTTGCTCCATTTTGTTTTAACCTGTTCAGACATTGCATTATATGTTTTGTTTAAAAGAGAAAGAAAAAGAGACATTGGTTAACTTACGGACTTCTTTCCTTTGCCCACTTTGTTTTAACCCATTGGGACATTGCATTGTGTTCTATTTTGTGTTTATTAAATTTTATTGCACAATAAAATAATTGGTGTGTATATATATATATATATATATATATATATATATACACACACACACACACACACACACACACACACACACACCAATTATTATATTCATAAAGAGAGAAGGAGGGAGGACATTTGTAATATATATATATATATATATAATCTTGTTATGTCTGGTCATTTTTTTCTTGTCATGTCGATTTATGCTCTGGGTCATTTCATGATGGTACTGATAAAAGAACCTTGGATGACCTTAACATTTGGGTCGTAACATTCCACGACCGACATATTACATTTTTTTTTTCTTTTCTTAACACGATACGTCAATCGGGAATAAACTCCAATTTGGAACCCATCGGGTTGTATTGTATTAACCAAGGACGATAACTAAATTCGAACTTCTGAAATTTTTTTTGTTTTTGTTTTCAGCCTTGTAATGGCCGATTTACCATTAAATGAAAAAATGAGCTTATATAATTAAAAAAAAAATCTAATTGATGAATTTATATTATTTTTGGAATATAATTTTTGTTCAGTGACAGGTACGTACGTCAAAGAATTTTCTGTATTTTCATTTTTTTTTTACTGTAGACGAAATTCAAAATAACCACTCAATAATCTGTTGGATTTCTCATAATTAAAACTAAAATTGCATCTGGCAAATCAATATTTCATTCTGCTTGACAAATGAAAATACAGAATTTCTCAATCCATATTATCTGCATTAGAAACTAATTATATGCAAATTCCCTGAATTTTAATTTCTTCTTAAAACCTTTTAAGGTAAATCCTGATCCCCCAAAAATTATCATAATAAGCAATTTCCACAGCGGCATGTGAATAAAAATAATCTAAATTACTTACCGCTGTATCAAGATTTTTTGCAACAATAGCAGCTTCCAATGAATTACTGGATGCCATCACAACCATTTCCCTGATTTAGAAAATTCAAGATAATGATTGCTTGAAAAAATTAAAATATTAAAGGAAATGTTGAAAAAAGAAAAGAAAAAAAACAAGAAAAGTAAAATGAGAAAAAGAAAGGTGAGAAAAGAAAGAAAATGATAAAAGAAATAAATTAAATAAAAAATGGAAACAAAATTCGAAAAAGAAATCACAAAAAGAAAAAAAAAAAAAATCAAGAAAAAGTAAAAAAATTTTTAAAAAGATAAACAAAAAAATTAGGAAAAAAAGTGTAACAAAAAAAGAGCAAAAAAAGGGAAGAAAAGAAAGAGAAAAAAAAAGGGAAAAAAGATTATTATGTTCTTATACATTAAAAGTTACCAGATAAGTTAAACAATATAAAAACAAAAAAAGGTAAACTAAATTAGAAGTAATGAAATCCAAAACAATGCCAGGTAAGTACAACTAATATATAGTTAAGTTGTTTTTGTTTGTATCTTAAACCTTTGCGATTTTGGCAAACCAGTTTTTGTTTTTATGCTGTTGAGAAAAAATGTAATTAGCTTTCGTTCCTTTTAGAAAATACTATATCAAACTTGGAACATTTTTTCGAATAGATGTTTTCTTAAACATTAATCATATTGAGCATTTTCATCATATCATTAGATACTATTACGAATGGTAATAAAAAAAATATAAAAAGACCTTTATGAAATACAAATGAACAATGAAAAAAAGTGCCCTCTGTGTTCGATACATCTTGCTGAAACAAAGAATGGGGCGACTCTTTCGAAACCCGGAAAATGTACAATAGACAAACGAACAACATATGAAAGTAACGAAGACACGAATATCAATATATCTTGCCGAACAAGACAGAATGGGGAGACCCTTTCAAAACCAGGAAAATGTAAAATTGACAAACAAGCAACATATAAGAACACAAACACAAGTGATAACGTTCCAAAGTTAATTTTATTATAAAAATAAACTATGGTAGGGGGTGGGAATGAGATTAAATAAAAAAAACAAAAACAAATTACGAGGATGTCAAAGGGGTCTTAATCTACTATCTGAAAATGCCGACAAGAAATATATTGATACAAAAAAAAAATAAATGCATCAAGACAAACAAAACAATGGCAAAATGAATTTGCCAACTTAATACACAAGAGAGAGGTATGCAGAGAGAGGGGACTTACAGTCTTTACGTTTCTTTTTTTTTTTTTTTCGGGTGGTTGGTTAAAATAGATGTCAACAATCATCTCTTCATTAGTCCATAATTCGAATATATATTTTGCAAAGTTTGCCGTTTCCTTGTTATTTTATGGTTGGCATTATTTCCTTTCTTTTGTTGTTGGGATGGGGGCTTTTCCCCAGCATTATCTCCTTTCTTTTGCTGTTGGTGTAGGGTTTTCCCCCGATGTTGTCTCCTTCTTTGCTGTTGGGATAGAGTTTTCTCCTGCATTATCTCCTCCGATGGTGTCAAGTCGTTTTTCTTTCTCTTTCGTTGTCGAGATGGGATTTTTCCCCACATCCATCCAGTGCAGCGGCTCGTCTAAGAATGTCTATGAAAATGTCTCTTTTCCTTCTCTCCCTCTCTCTTCTCCGTACTTTTCTTAACCTTCTCCTTCTTTCTTTGTTCGCTTAGTACCCAGAACTAAAAGGGGTCAGAAAGTGTGTTGCTGACTAGGTGACCTGTCAACTCGCTCTCATCTGCTGAACATCTTTCTCACCTCTCTCTCTTTCTCCTATACTCACTCTCTTTTTCTCTCTCTGTTCATTTTGCCTCGGCGACAATCAAACAACAAAAAGATACACTTTTCATCAGCCTAAAATTAAATTTTGAAATTTTCTCAAAACACATAATCTAATTTAAGGATTATGTCACAATACCGATAGAAATAGAAGGAAAAGAAAGTAATCAACTCATAAATATACAGAGAAATGAGAGAGATAGGGATGTGTGTGTCTTGATATATTTGGACAATGACATTTGTTTCTGAATTTTTGAGATGAGGATTGATTATTCGTATTATTTGAATTCTTTGGACTACTGTTCTCATCTTGAATGTTATTTTCACAATGTTTCTGTCAATGCAACTTCCGACTTTCTTCAGATGCATTTTGTCGAACTCAGGAATCTTTCTGCCAAACTCGAGAATGTGTACAGAATTTCGAATCAAACCCTTTACTTAATCCACAGAGGTAGCATGCTCTTGTCCCATCAGCCATGATTGAGTAGAACTCTTAATTTGCCATTCTATTTTGTAGTGTCGCCTACACTGAGGATCGAACCTTCAACCTCTAAAAGAGTGTAACTTAACTGAATCTTATCAAGTACTTTATCTACTACACCATGTGTCTTGTGGACAATTTAGGTGCAACTTTTAAAATCTCATTTAAAACCTTTATGCCTAGCAGCTGTGCTTTTAAAGTAATAATGACCATCTAATAAGTGAATCCTGTACATACAAATATATAAACATATATCTACCTTTATATATATAAATATATATTTATTATATTATTTATTGGCTATACCCGTGCCCCTCCTGCTGCTAACCCTGCCCGCCCTACACATGTTTTCATCATTCACACTGAGGAAGATCGAAGGATCAGTCGAAAATTGTGCTTTTGAAAGAAATATCTGTTTCTTTTAGAAGACATTTTGTATTCCTACACGTCAACATATAGGAAATAAAGAAAAGATATAAACATTTATATATTTTTCAGACGACAAATATCGAAAAATTGGCTAAAAACATTAATTCCTTCACCCTCAACTGGGCACTTTCCTATAAGGATGGATCGCTTTTTTGACTGATATTTTCGAAAGTCATCCCCCTCTTTTTAATTGACTAGCCTTAATTTAAACCTTAGCCCCTTCCAAATAGTGATAGATGCAACGGCAAAGACGTCATGTTTTTTTTTTCAGATTCTTTTCCTCTTTCGTGGTATGAGTTTGAGCCCATCTGCCTACAACCAATTTTTTTTTTGCTCAATACACACCTCCAAACACCCGAGTAACGCCGGGCTAGTTAGTCTTATAAAGGAACTGGATTTTTTTACCTGTTAAAAACAGGCAAAATTTATAGCATGTTAACTTTTATGTCAAATTTATAGTTGAATATGGTTAAATTTTTCTTCAGTTTTGCATTAAACCCCAATCTCTTAATTCCTAACTGTGCATCAAACGGATACCATAATACTTAGTTCACTGCACTTTATAACAACGGTCAATAAAAAAATTTAGCTAGATCAGTCCAGTAGTTTCCGAGAAAACCTTTAGAGTAAACGTGGTATTGTGCTGATTAATATCTCTGAATCCCTGACTGTGCATCGAATGAATATCATAATATTTAGCTTGTTGCATTTCATAATAACAAAGCTTCATACAAAATTTCAAACAGCTCAATCCGGTAGTTTCCAGGAAAAAGTGGAACAGACAGACAAACTAAAAGAAATTTAGTATAGATAATGTTTTCCACATATGGATAATAAAACAGACACACAAGGCGTATCATTATGAAAGACGATAGATTTAAACAAGAACATGAGATACATACCATTTCAGCAATAAATGGAAGAAATATTTAGCTTGTCGTTCTTCACCAAAACCATAGCATGGATCCCGAAAATTTATGAAGCTTGGCTGAGCATCTTTCTATAGAGGAGAAAAAAAAATGATTAATACGGAAATAGAATAAAAAAAAAAATCAGAATGGAATCAATAAATATGTAATCAGTAAATGTTATGTTCTTAATAAATAAAACCAGCTGAAATAAAGGACTTTGTCTAAAACTCTTAAAGCTAAGAGCAGTTTGTGAGTCGTTAATTATAATGGTACTGATTCAGAACCTGACCCAAGATCATATCAGTATCTTCCAATAGTTTATGGTTAGCAGCCAGAAAAAGCAAACGCAATTTGTCAATCAGCAATCAACCAGCTGTAAGCAGACAAGAAGTTTGTGATACTTTTCTTAAAAAAAAAAAAAAAAAAAATGCATTCGATCACATTTGTTTTGATGAATAAAAATCTTTTCTCATTACAAAAAAAAAAATCTTTTCTCATTACAAAAAAAAAAATCTTTTCTCATTACAAAAAAAAAATCTTTTCTCATTACAAAAAAAAAAATCTTTTCTCATTACAAAAAAAAAAAATCTTTTCTCATTACAAAAATAAAAATCTTTTCTCATTACAAAAATAAAAATCTTTTCTCATTACAAAAATAAAAATCTTTTCTCATTACAAAAAAAAATCTTTTCTCATTACAAAAAAAAAATCTTTTCTCATTACAAAAAAAAAAACCTGACCCAAGATCATATCAGTATCTTCCAATAGTTTATGGTTAGCAGCCAGAAAAAGCAAACGCAATTTGTCAATCAGCAATCAACCAGCTGTAAGCAGACAAGAAGTTTGTGATACTTTTCTTAAAAAAAAAACAAAAAAATGCATTCGATCACATTTGTATTGATGAATAAAAATCTTTTCTCATTACAAAAAAAAAAAATCTTTTCTCATTATAAAAAAATCTTTTCTCATTACAAAAAAAATCTTTTCTCATTACAAAAAAAAAAAAATCTTTTCTCATTACAAAAAAAAAAATCTTTTCTCATTACAAAAAAAAAACTTTTATATTCCATGAAAAAAAAAAAAAAAAAAATCACTTGATTTTCACTCATATTTCTTTCTATGTTTTTGTCTTCAGAAAAAAACAAAACAAATTTCTTTAAAATATTTGTTGAAAAAGAAAAAAAAAACTTTTATATACACTTTTCCTGAAAGAAATAAAAACATTTCTTTCATATAACAAAACTTATAGTAAGTCTTGATTCTTGTGTTAAGGTTTTGTCTGCAGAGTTTTTCTGGCAATGTTGAAATAAAGGATTTTGTATAAAACTCTGACAGCTAAGAGCAGCTTGTGAATGGTTAACTAATGGTGGTACTGATCCAAAATCTGACCCAAGATCATGCCAGTCTCCTCCAGTAGTTTATAGTAAGCAGCTCAGAAAAGCAAACACAATTTAACAATCAGCAAGTTTGATACTTTTCTTGAAAAAAAAAAAAAAAAATTTTTTTCAATTGCTCCTTCGATCAGTATTTGTGACCTCCTTACATCAAATTGCGTCATTCCTTGTCTCGGGTGATTTTCATTTAAAAAAAGAAAAAAAGAAATAAAGAAAAAAAAAAAAAAAAAAGAATACTTACCGGTACTTTGACTATCTGTACAATCTGTTTATCAGAAGCATTTGGTGACTGGTAAGCAGCAATGAACATGAATGTAGAAACCCAGACAACATCAACCACTTTGAAAAGGAAAAAAAAACAAAAAAAAAACCATTAATCTTGACACCTGCATTCACCATCATTTTTTTTTTCCCCACCCCAAACAAATTGTATTGGATTATTCAGACATCTTAACGTAATTGTTAATCTTCTTCAATGGTGTTTACATTTTACACTCAGATCCAACATTGTTTATGAAAGGAACAAAGGAAAGAAATTTGACTTGGCATTTATTCATGGTACTTTCCAAACATCTCATTGCATCTTGTTTTAAAAGTCTCTTAATTTGTCATGTAGTTGGTTTCATGGTCGAATGATGTGCTCCTGTTCTCTACTTATCCTTAAGAGGGTGGGAATTTCTCTATTGATTCATTTTCCATACATAGCTGTCTCTCGGCGCTCCACAAGATGCTCCATCCGACAACTGCGGTTGTCAGACTCGAAACTCAAACTCAACTGACTGACTCCAAAAAATTCCCATGGGCGTTTCTATTTATCAGGGTATATGTGTTGGGGTGATAATTCCTGTTAACCGACTCCTGCTGAAACTACCTGTCTTGCAACACAGATGCACACTCTGTCAAGGGAGGTCCCGGGTTTGATCTATGTCATCGGCGGTAACATTTGTTGACTACTTTGCACTCCTTGGCACAAACAAGTTGCGTTCAATCCAGTGTCGCGTTAACTGCGCTATTCATATCATGGATTCCATAACAACAGGATTTTGCTTGTTGTTGAGTTAGTTAGGAGTATATATGTTGAGGGAGTACAAGTGCTAGGAGTTCAGTAGAGCACATTGCATTAAAGTACTTGTAAAGCAGGCATAGATATGCAACATTATAATGATGGGATGAGACCTATTAAATTGGGGACTCTTTTTAGACCCCGTCCAAGAGGGAGAAACTAGTGGTAGATGCACCAGGCCATATATGGCAACAATACTCCATACATGGATGAATGGTGGCTTTATAGAGATACAGGATTCTCTCAGTATCATCAGGTTTTAATATTTAAGATGTTGCAAGTATCGAAGTTTCCAAGGTGGGCAATACCGCACGTCTGCTCTCCATGCAGTTCAATTCAAAGGTTGATATCAGTCATGTAGCACATGACAGCTGCATTCACTTCAAGTAGATTAAACCAGCTTCCTTAGTAGAAGGAAGTTTGGTGCTAGTTGACAAATCGATTTTTTAAATCTATCGTTTTAAGCAAAAACAATATTATGTACTTACTTTTCATGTCGAAAATAGTAACATATCCCAAAATCATGAAAATTCATCGAGTAGGACAATTGCCAATGTGTTTTTAGTAAAAAAAAAAAGAAAAAAAAGAAAGAAAGTATATTGCTATAGACAACAAATATTGCCACCATGGCACAAGTAATTTAAAATGTTCCTTTAGGAGTTATGTCCCCTGTGTGTAGCTTCCTACTGCCTACTTTATAACTAGGGCCATGACAACAGCATATTCTTTTCTTTATTTCTTTATTCAGGTATATATCCATTGATATCTTATATATTTTTATGTAGAGTGATGTGGTTCTTGATCGATTAATTGTGTCTGTGTCAGATATATACTCAAGAGTCAAAACAACGGAAAGAATATGCTGTTGTCATAGCCCTAGTGATAATGTCTAAGAACAATGTGGTTTTACCCAATTTTCCGTAAAAATTACTTAGAACTATAAATTTATAAAAATAAATGATTTTTGTCATTTTTGGATATATTACTATCTTCGGCATCACAATTAAGTATGTAATATTGTTTTTGGTTAAAACAACATATTTAAAAAATCGATTTGTCGACTGTATCTTAAAAAGAACCGGAATTTTCATAGGAACATCAAGTTCACAAGCGGTCCGCAGTCTGATTAAGGGAGATGACAATGTTAGGTTTTCACAGTTCTTGCAAGGAAGTATCAATGCTCTCCTAGATACAGTGCCTGGTGTTCTCAAATGGTCACCCATGGAATACTGACCATGCTCAACATTGCTTAACTTCGGTGATCTAACGAGAAGTGGTCTGTCAACATTAATATGCCATGTCACATGCAGTCAAACCACTTCTAATGTCAGGTCTTCCACAGTTTATTACACTCCCTAATGTCTTAAATATCCAGGCAAGCTATGGAATTGATGCACGAGATGGCACGCAGTACATGGCCAAACCACCTAAGATGCAGACTGTGTAAAGCATCTACCATCCCACCAATACCAAGTTTCTGATGAAGCAAGATGAATTGCATCTTTTCCTTTAGTTTACAACCACACTCCCACCTGTGCGTTACGAATTTTTAAACTGATAAATTTTTTTATATGGCATAATCACATTGATAATACCGGTTTTTGTTAATCATCAAAGTTAAGGAACATTGAGACAGATCAGTATCAGATGGGTGACCATTTGAGAATATCAGGCACTGTAGAACAGAAGAAATTCCATTGTAATACTAAAAAATATCTCTTTTTAAATTGTTAGGGAGGGAGAAGTTCTAGATAAATCGGAGACCAAGAAAATTTGTTATTTGTAAATAGTTTATTATAAACATTTCTAACTTACTCTGAATTAGAGGGTGTGTTCATACCTTTCCAAATGTATGCAAGTAATTCAAGTTGACTTGAACTCATTTCATTTGTGAATTTGTGTTATTTTTAAATACTTTATGTAGTTTCTCCACAGAAGGTCAACATTTCCATTATATTGTCAATTGACAACTACATACTTTGCGATGGGATCTGATAAATATCGGCAGGAAGAAGGTCTGTCGATGGAATTACCATTGTCCCCGGTACTGGCCAATGCATACATGGAATACTTTGAGGAAATGGCATTAGGATCAACACCACTAAAGCCAACAATGTGATTGCGATATGTACATGACACATTCATACTCTGGCCCCATCAGGAAGGTGTTCAAACGTTACTAGACCATGTGAACTCGATCCATCCAACTATACAATTCACGATGGAAAAAGAACATAATAAATTATCGTTCCTAGATGTGCTGATAACCCGCACTGGTTAGGGTTTATGTTATCTGTATACCGAACACCAACTTTCACTGGACAGTGTTTAAACTAAGTTTAAGAGAAACCCTCCACCGAAACAATTATCCAGAGACCACATCAGCTTCAAGAAATCTGGACCAGACACAAAAGGACACCACTCAGAAACTAAGTAATCAACCATCTCAACAAAAATAACCTTCTTAGTGACACTCAATATGGTTTCCGTTCTGCTAGATCTACAGCAGATGTGCTTACAGTTATATCTCATAGGATTAGCAAATCTCTCGACGGAGGCAACCTTTCTAGGGCAACTGCTCTTGACATATCTAAGGCCTTTGATAGGGTATGGCATAAAGGTTTACTTCATAAGATCTGTAGCTATGGTATTACTGGAAATGTCTTCTCAATTATTAAATCATTTCTTTCTGATAGGTTCATAAGAGTAGTAGTTGAGGGGCAAAAATCAGAAGCTCACAGTATTAATGCTGGTGTCCCTCAGGGGTCCATCCTGGGCCCAACTCTTTTCCTGATTTACATTAATGATCTTCCAAATCACATCCTTATATCATTTGTAGACATTTATGCTGACGACACTACCATTTATGGTAGCACATCTAAGACAGTAAACGACCAAGTTCTCTCCAATTCTCTCTCCTCTGATCTTGAGCACGTAGTACAATGGGGAAAGGAGTGGCTGGTTACTTTTAATGCATCTAAAACCAAGCTTCTATCTTTACATCATCAACATTCTGATCCACATTTGGCATCAATTGAAATGAATGGCTCTCGTCTTCAGGAGGCCTCAAGTTTTGACAAGCTTCTGGGCTTGACCATTACTCCTGATCTTAAATGGAACACGTACATCAAATCTGTTGCCAAGGCCGCTGGAAAAATGGTGGGATCTTTCTATCGATCTGGTAGATATCTCACTGCTGATGCAATTCTCTATCTATATAAGAGCCAGGTACATCCAAGGATGGAATACTGTTGCCACATCTGGGCAGGAGCTGCTAGAAAGGACTTGTCTTGCCTTGATAGAGTTCAAAATAGACTTCGTAACCTCGTAGGAGATGTCCTTTTCTCTTCCCTGCAACCTCTATCTCACAGAAGAGATGTTGCGAGTTTGTCTCTGATGTATCGTTATTTTCATGGAAAGTGTTCGACTGAGCTTCAGTCTATGGTCCCCCTTCGCCTAGCTGTAAACACTATCAATAATTCCTCCCACTCTTTATCTGTGCCTAAACCTAAACGTAGATTCCATGAACAAAGCTTCTTTCTTAGAACTGCACGCCTGTGGAATTGTCTTCCGTTTTCCTGCTTTCCGGCTGACTACAATATGGTTGTATTCAAGTCTAACATAAATAAGTTCTTGATGAGCTGTTCCATATAAGTTATCAAATTTACCAAATTTTCATTACTAATGATTTCTATATTGTTCAATTTCTACTGTACACTCTTTAACCCTTATCCTTGAGTGGCCTCTTGGCCTTGATAATGTGGTGATGCCTATGTAAAAAAAAAAAAAACTCACCACAGTTCGTATACCATATATGAAAAGCTTGTATGAAAAACTTCAACAAATATGTAATCTATATGACATCAGAACAGTAATCAAGAGTGATTCAACTTTCCAAAAACAGCTTGTGAGAGTCAAGCCCCTACAGGAAAAAATCATGACTAAGAACTGCGTATATGAAATCCCATGTAAATGTGGAAAACTATACGAAGGTGAAATTTGTCGCCAACTGAAAGTACAGTTAGAAGAACATCGAAAAACTGTAGCACGTCGAGAGACTGAAAAGTCAGGTGTAGCTGACCATATCTGGAAAGAAAAGAAAAACCATCTACCATTATGGGACAAAGTAAAAATTATAGACAGAGAGGAACGGTGGAGAGTAAAATGATTGAAAGTAAAAAAAAGAATAATCAACTTCTAAGTAGACCTAGTATACAATTTAATAGGATATGGGAACCAGAATTATAAACAATATATAATATATACAAGAAATAAGTAAAAAAAAAAAAAAAAAAAAAAAAAAGACATTAATATATATATATATATATATATAGTAATAATTAAGTAATAAATAGTGA
Source organism: Euprymna scolopes (assembly GCF_053919585.1). Lineage (NCBI taxonomy): Eukaryota > Metazoa > Mollusca > Cephalopoda > Sepiida > Sepiolidae > Euprymna > Euprymna scolopes. The sequence goes on from NC_136506.1 coordinate 75,124,154, forward strand.
TAATTACAACTAGAAATTAAAATAGGTTTAAGGCTCCTAGAATTGTCCGCAAGAACCTGTGGCACAGTGGTTAGAGTACTTGGAAAAAATCAATTGTAAAAAGTGATATTCTTCTAAAGGCTGAAGGTTCAATCCTCAGTGTGGATGATTGAAAAATACAATTGCGAATTACTTAGGATCTCTATCAAGCCATGGTTGGTGAAACAAGAGCACGCTATCTCCGTGAAGTAAATAAAGGGTTCCGCTCAAAATTCCGTCCAAATTCCCGAGTTTGACAGAAACATTCCCAAGTTCAACAAAATACACCTTAAGAAGGTCGGAGGTTACATCGACCGAAACGTTGTGAAAATGACACTCAAGATGAGAACAGTAGTCCAATGAATCCAAATAATACAAATAACCAATCCTCATCTAAAAAATTCAGAAACCAATGAAGTCTCACCTTTAACTTGAAATTCAAGGTTGTTGGGACAAGGCCATTTTTTCTTTATCTCCAGATTTTGAGCATACTGTTTTAATTCTCCTTGCTGGGTGCCAATAACGACTTGTTTACCCTTCGGACTCCAACACACTGGTCAAAACAAAAACAAAAAATTAACATGCATACATTAAAAAAAAATTAAATAGATTTATATATAAAGTTGAGAAGGTCTGTACGTCAATCTTGTATAGAAAAATTGGTTATAGTCAGCTAATGTATTTCATCATTTCCAGCAAGGCTGCTACTGGAAGTGGTTCCTTCCATGGTTTTCCTATAAAGTCGCTTCCTCTTTTCTGTGTCCCATAATTTTGATTCTCAATCATTGTTGACCATTCTGTCTCTTATCTCCTTAAGTCTCATGTTGCAACAACTAATATATGTACCCATTAACTCACCCACCTGAATTTTAACATTCCTTGCATGAGATTTGCCCACTACTTACATGATATAATTTGGCATGTCAAATTAATGCATTCACATACCGTGCTCTACAGACAAACTTATCTTTAGTTGACCTTTGACAACTAAATATTTCCGTTTACTAGCCAAATAGAAAAGTTACTGACCAAACCCACATGATTTTTAGAATATGACAGTTTTGTGATGAGTATGTACATCATAAAGAGTTTTCTGGGTTTTTTTTTTTTTTTAAATAAGTGTAATTCTAAATATACAACAAATTTTATGTTGATAGTTGAAGGTATAAACATTTTAATTTCTTCAGATATTTTTTTAAACAGCCTTTGTTAAAAAAAAAAAAAAAGTATATTTATCTATTAAACATTTATTGTTTAAATAATTTGACTTTATTCATTTTATAAAAAAAAAGTTGAAAAGATATTTTTTCATTCAGTAGTGAGCTTTGGAAGATTGTTAGTCAAGGAAATACGATTGCCAGAAGATAAACGTTTCATTATTTCTAGTCCCACTTTGAAAAATCACTCGCAAATTAAGAAAAACCAACTAAGAATTGTCCTAGTGACATATGGCCGAGTGGTCCTAGACGTTGTATCAAAGTTTACAGTTACCCAAAGGTGCTGAGTTCAATCCTGAACGAAGGCAGTGAAAAAGTAACATTCAAAACAGAGAATCAGCATATAGCCGAACACGGTACCCCCTGTAATAATAATAATAAAGGGTTGGGTTCGAGACTCCTAACAAACGGTTCCCCAGTTCGATACAAAACACCTGACGAAGGCCGGAGGGCAAAACGGCCGAAACGTTGTGACAATAACAACCAAGATGAGGAAGTCAGTCCGACAATCTCAATCAATAAAACCAATTATTTGAATTGATGTTCCCGTGGCATAATGGATTAAGTTTCAAAATAGTTTAAACCTGACAGTACACAGACACTTTTGCTTATTTATATAATATACTAGCAATAGTTATTCTGTGATATAGAGTTATACCTCCCCACCCCATCTTATTTTTCTCTTTCAAACAAAGGTAATTTGTAATATAAAACCTCCCTTTAAAAAATGTAAAATAAACTGAACCCTTGTTGCATCTTTTTATTTTTCAAAAACAATATTTTTTTCTCTTCCAAACAAAGTAATGAAGGAATAAAGTATTCTGGTATTTTTCACAAAAAATAACCATTATACAAAATTAAATATGACAAGATAAATTATTTCCTGGAAGTATTGAACCTTGCGCAAGGACCTATGGAGCAACAGATATAAGTACTAAGTATTTAATTAGTTCTAAGTGAGAGTTCTGTATGGCTCAGAATCATGGACTCTTAAGTGTATCATGCCGAAAACATGTCAATAGTAAATATACAAGAATGCTTCAACTAGCCTACAACATATCCTGGAAAAGTCACCCAACAACCAAGTCGTTGTATGGTTCTCTACCTTGTGTTTTCAATATTGTGAGACAGACGTCTAGCACTTGTCGGTCATATTAGTCACCATGATGAACCAACAGAAAAGCTCCTACTTTGGACTCCAAACGCAAAGAGGAGAGATGACCGTCCATGTGTAACACTGAAATCCATTATTGAAGAGGAAACTGGTCTGGCAGGAACTGAGCTGGTTGCTGCACTGACCGATCGAGAACTCTGGCAATCGGAATTTGTTCACGTTTCACCTTTGCCTACTGGTATTGGATGAAACAACAAGCGCTAGTCTTCTGAAGATTGAAGGTTCAATTCCCAGTGCAGGGTCATACTAAGAATACATTTACAAATTATTCACGACTTCTACCTGGTCATGGCTGACGGAACAAGAACAAGCTACCCCATGGGGATTAAATAAAGGGTTCCATTCAAAATTATATACAGATTCCAGGATTTGCTAGAAAGATCCTATAGTTCAATAAGTTGCACATGAAGAAGATCGACAGTTACATCAGACAATAGATCAAATCATCTAAATTATCACGCCTCATCTAAAAAATTGTAAGACATAATATTCCATACTATTTTTACACCCCATCTGTTAACAACTAAAATCTGTACTAATACACATAAACCAGCTAACTCACATACCTGAATATTTAACATTTCAAATTTAGTTACTTACAGCAAGTCGCCTCAATTTGGAGAGATGCGTCAAGTTTAACATCCGAAGAAACATGGAACATCTTGACAACACCAGTGGACAGGCATACAGCAAGCAGTTCGGGAGTTGCAGGATTCCATGCAAGATCAGTAACGCTACTTCCTGCCTCAATCTTATGCACCAAATATGGTCTGGATACATCCTAAGAAAAGAAAAATGATAAAAAACACGTCTGAATTGATTTTAAATAGAAAGTAGAAAATAGAGAATAGCAATTACAGATTATAAACGTGCACCCATTTAATCTGTATTTTCAATTAACAATTTCCCGATTAAATTTAACACAATGATGTCAAAGCTCACTACTCGAAAATCTGAATCAACTCATTCTCTGAAAATCATCAGTTTTTTTATTCAAACTGGCAGCATCTCTTTAGCATATGAGACAATAAGAAATCTCATTACTTAAGTAGCCTTTTTTAATTCTTTTTTTTTTATGCAACTGGACACCATAGGCTGCATAAAATAAGGTTTGTACCAATTTTTAAAGTATTTAATCATTTTCTTTTTCTTTTTTTTTTTTTGGTAAAATGCCTAGTCATTATTCATAAACTAGTAATAATAGTTTTAAAAAATCGGTAAAAAATCTGATTTTGTGCAGGATGTAGGGTCCATTTTCGAGCAGAAAAAAAAGGAGAGAGAAAAAAAAAACAAAAAAAAAACAATAGCTGCCGTGTCTAATTATGTACCAGTGAGTCTAATGAAGTTCTGAATAAAAAGCCTGTTTTTCAAAGACTGGGCAAATTTGGAGTTGTGAACTTGGATGATGACTTTAACCACACAAAATTGTTAGATGAAAGTACAGCCTAGTTAACAATTTATTATTTAACCACATCATAGATTCTACTTTATTTGTTGAATATCAACATTCCCAGTTTGTATTATGTATCTATGACAGATTTGAAAAAGTTGTCAAATAACAAATACATAACAAATAAATTTTATCAAAGGTAAGATAAGTTACTTTTCTACCTAACTGGATAATTTTTTAATATTTTTATTTAATGTAACATTTTTATTCAGCTTGAACAACATACACTGTTTACCAACGTATTTGGAAATTACAAATGGCGCCAAACTCTCTGTTGAACACGGTAAGTTTGGGAAAAGGAGTTAAAAATAAAAAAAACCTATACAAAATACTGTTAAAAACCCACCGAATATATTGAGCAAGTTTATAATAGTCTTTTGTATAGTTTTTATTTTTAACTCCTTTTCCCAAACTTAGCATGTTCAACAGAGAGTCTGGCGTCATTTGTAATTTTCAAATACATTGGTAAACACTGTTGTTCGAGCTGAATAAACATATTACATTAAATAAAAACACTAAAAAATTATCCAGTTAGGTAGAAAAGTAACTTATCTTGCCTTTAATAACATTTATTTGTTACATATTTGTTATTTGACAACTTTTTCGAATCTATGTGTATAGCAATACAAACCTACATTCCCTTGACACACTCAGCTTTACGTACACAGTAAACTTCCCAGCCCATGCTGGAGCGAGTAAAAGGTGCAACGTCTGCTTACTTTGATCTCAAGTCTGGTTCTTTTGTTTCCCTACCCCAATCTCTCAATCAGTGACCACAATCCTAAACATTGCTTTCCTTCACAAATTCTCCAATCCATACGCCCTAGAAGACAAACGTTTATATTTCCGTTTTTCCTCCCAACGAAATAATGAGTCACATTCCAAACCTAACACTTTCCTACACCTCCTTATCTAGATTATAATTCAGATTTTGTCCAGAATTCAATGTAATTGAATAAAAAAAAAGACAATACAAATGTCATATTCCAAAAATCATGTAAATTGATCAAATAGTTTTTTTTAGAAAATCATTTTTATACAATAGGAATTTGTTAGCATTACAAGGCTGATTTTGATCTCTATTTCTGTCTCAGTAGTTTGAATTGAGTTTTCTCCTTTTATTTATTAAATATGGTGGAGTGAGACACACCACCATTGCTTACTCATAATTGTTTTAGTAAAAGAAATAACTACTTGATAAATTTATGTGATTTTTGGACTATGACATTTTTGTTCTGTGATATGTATGTACATAATAAAGATTTTTGTTGCTGTTGTTTTTTTTGTTTTTTTTAATTAGGTTGAATTCTGAACAAGAACCTATAATGCTTATTCACTATTCTGCTTTTCCGATTACCTGTGATTTCTCATTATGCTTAGATTCTGAAGCGTTTCCTTATGCTATTTGCAGCAATTCTCTATTCTGCACCGGTTGTCATTATTTGGTTCCCAAGAGATGCAGTAAGTAGGTTGTCAGGAAAATCGATCTCTATCGAGCCTCCGTCGAAAATGTGTCGGTACTACTCATTCAATCAAACGCATGCTCTGTACAGAGTCATCTGTAGGTGTTCTACAAAATTGAAAGCTGCGGACTCATTTTGATATTTTGGTGATAGCTGTTTGTGGAAGTGAATTCAGTTTGATCTCACATGTATGGACTGCATCGGATAAATTCTGTGAACCTTTTTACAACTTTATCTCATTGTTGAACTTTCATTTGGAGTCAAATTTAATAGCTACGTCCATAATGCCAAGCATGGATTCTCATTAATTAAGTCAATTTGATTATACAGACGAATGGTATGGTTTGGTAGATTCGTGGTATGCATCTAAATGACAGAGTTAGTTCTGACTCCCAGCTCTTCAGAATGAAGGTACCCAGATTGTGTAGAAATTTTATTTTCCACCTTCTGTCTTTCCTTCTCTCTCCCTCCCCTTCTTTATCCCCCCCCTTTTCTTGGTGTACCTTGCACTGCTACTGCTTGTTATACTACTGAAGCCATGTTAGCGCACCAAATCTAAGCAGAACAATGACCAAACGATAGAATAGCGATTTGTTCAGGAAGAAAAACCAGAAACAGGGACCCCTTTTTAAATGACAGTATAGCTTTTTAAAAACCTGCCAAAACTGAACGAGAAAGGATGGCGACTCAAGGGGGGCAGAAAGGTAAACTAAAATAGAGGGACAAAACAGCCACAGCCAGGTGAACATAATATAGGTGCTATTTAAAGATTTTGTGTGAAATAATTTTGTGAAATAGAGAAATATTTAAAGAGACAACTCCTAACTTTGGGTCGAAAATGGCTTTATGCAAATCTTAGTTAAAGACCGGAGTAAAAGACCATTCAGGGTACGAATACTACTAATTCATGAAGATATGTAGCTTCATTCAATTAATTTGGCAGAGTAATGGGAATTTTATCATGACGCCCAATGAAGGAACCCCATTGCACAACAAGAAGGAAAAAAACCGAAAGAATACCACGATAAACAAATTTTTTTTTCCCTTCTTGTTGTGCAATGGGATACCTTCATTGGGCGTCATGATAAAATTACCGTTAACTGAAGACAACTCTGAGTTACAATCGCCTACGATAATACTATTGTTTGTGTCACAATAGTATTCACCCTAGTTGGGTTCAGCAAGCTTCTTGCCATAAAAGTATTCATAGAAAATACGGAGCCCAGCAACATCTAACATGTGAGAAAAAGGATGTAAAGAAGAAGAAGAAAGGGTGTTTTGTTACTTCATGTCAAGTCAAACTTTTACTGCCAAATTATACTTTCAAGTCGTCTTTCAAAAAAAACATTTCTTACTTGCATGGCTTTTCAACCCAACTGGTCTTCAAAGTACAGGTCTATGTATTGTTCAACAAGTGAATGAGCGGTTTGTTTGTTTGTCAGTTGCATGCTAACTTCCATCACGTATGGGTTTCATGATTAAAAAATATATTTATTGCATTAAAAAATTCTGGCAGCAAAGGGTTAACACCTGCTATATCTTAGGTGCGATGCTACATGCAAGTGAATGCTGGATTCCGACTAATTCGGTCTTGCTAAGGATGCAGGGTAATGACACGATGCTGACTTGGTGGATTTGCGGTACTCATCTTAATGGCAGAGTTAGTTCTGACTTCCTGCTCTTCAGGATGAAGGCACCCAGACTAAAGTCAACTCTGCTTCAGTTGTTGAATGAGGTTCTGATTGGATAAACAGATGTACACACAGGCTTAGTTCAGGGTAACGAGGAAAAAGACCTGAACAAAATCGGTTAAAAATGATTTCAAGAAACGGCATATTGGAACGAATGTAAATTACAGAATTTCATTACAATGAGGTATCAAAACAGAAAATTGGTAGAGGCCACTAGACCAATGAGTCAAACGAGCTGGAACTAAGAAAGCAGGGAATAAACGGAACAATTCTGAAGAACACATGAAAATAGTATTTATAGGAAAAAACCAAGATTAGCAACATCACATCTATGAGAGAGAGATGATGTAGAGAAAAGGAAAGAGTGTTTTGTTACTCAATGTCAATCTAACACCAACTATATCTATGACGCAATATTACATGCAAGTGAATGCTGGAATCCTACTTATTGGGTCTTTCTGAGGATGCAGACGAATGACATAATGATGATTTGGGGAATTTGTGGTGCGGATCTTGATCACAGAATTAGTTCAGACTCTCTGCTCTTCAGGATGAAGGTACCCAGACTGAAATCAGTTCTGTATTACAATCACCTACAGTGGTATTGTTGTTTGTATTGTAATAACTTCCACCCTGATCATGTACAGCCAGCTTCTCTGCAAGTCTGCACTATTTTCTGAACCATGGCAACACAGAGCATGATTGCATAAGACGGCTAGCTAATCACAATTCTACCGTCGAATTCCAACTACTTGTAAACTTGACCAAGTTCCTCTTGATGGTTATTGTTCAGATTCTCGGCTGCCCACTGATATGCTTGCGCCACCCAGTTAGAGATGTAGAAAGGATTACATCACGAATTGATTCTCTCATTTGGAGATGAGTTGTATGCTCACGCCATGATAAACATCGCCACATTTGCCGGCATTCACTGGCAAATGGTAGAGATTTTACATTGAGGTGTTGGCAGAGATCAGTGGTTGAAACATGGTTATCCCACCAGAACTGAAATCATTGTTATAAAATTCCAACTTTTGTAGATAAACCACATTCATCGGCCATGTCTTGCAGGCATTTGTAAACATGTTTCTTTGTTGACATTGAGATCACCCAACAACACCATATGTACCTTTGAACGTGCACAAAGATGGATCAAGTAGTTACAACTCAACGATTCCACCTCTGCAATGCCTTGCCTGGACAAAACAATGGTAAACCAAAACTTAAACTGAGAGTAAAGGCAGGCCAAATACAACTTGAAATGAATTAACAATAACAGTAAGCATGTCGAAATCAACATAAATGATAAAATTTCATGGGCAAAATCATTCTACCACAATGGCCAATGTGCAACTGCTTCTCATAAAGTCAATTCTCTTTAAACTCTTTCCTACACCTGAGACTATTCTCTCTCTCTCTCTCTACAAATCTACTATCAGGTCACATATGGGTTGATGATTCCTCTGTCTCATTTGAGGATTTCTGATAATGTGCAGAAACGTATCTGTGATTTGATTTCCTTCACCCTTGCTTCTTCTCTGCAAATACTATTGTGTTATGTGTTCTTCAAAATTGTCTGATCTATTCCCTGCTTCCTTTGTTCCAGCTCGTTTGATTTCTTGGTCTCTATCAATTCACTGTTTTGATACCTCAGATACAGCTTCCTACTCCAGTAGCTTCTTTCTTAGAACTATAGGCTTGTGGAACTTTCTTTCTGCTGTTTTTCTCCTACCTATAATCTGGACCTTTTCAAAACTAAAGCCAATATACATCTCCTTTCATCCTATCAGCCTTGGTCTTTTTAAGACTAAGTTCAATAGGCATCTCCTGTCTTTGAAATAATCATCTTTTGTTCTTATTGGTTTCTTTACATCAAATGGCTTCATGCCCTGTCTGGAGCGATTTTCATATTAAAAAAAAAAAGGCATTAAATGACAAAGTATGACAGACCGACCGACAAAGTCTGTAATAGACATGCGAGGATACATCTAACAAATAAAAAAAAAAACAAAAAAAAACGTCTTACTGGTAGGTAGAAAGCTCTCGTATCAAAAAATAGGAGCTGAGATGAGTCTAGGACAACCAGAAGAATCAATTCATTACAGCTGACAGCAATGTGGACAATCTCGCTGGCAAAGGTCAAGTTCTTGAGCACTGGGAAATTCTCTGCAATTGTTTGGCTTTTCCGTTCCATTCGTTTTTCTTCATCAATACGGAATACCTCAGCAGTCTTGAAGACCAACAGATCTAAATTTTAGAAAAATCAATTCATAAATACATGTTTCATACTCATAAATAATAGCCGGATCTCGGCCAGAATGCAGTCATTTTACTCTTTTATTTTTATTTGTACATTTTTTAAATTTATACAAAACTTGGAACACTTGTACTAGGATGGGTAAAATTAATTTGCACTACTTATGTCAACCATACTAAAATAAAATAAAGATATAATGGTATATGGCACTAAAAAGATTGTAAGCAACAGAGCGGGGTCGAGTAGTTGGTGGTTGGCAGCAAATAGAATAAGACAAATGTAAAATTAATAGTGGAACCAGCTATGCATTTTCTTCTTTATTGATTCAATGCATGCATGCGCGCATACATATATATATATATATATATATATATATATATATATATATATATATATATATATTCAGGCAATAGGAATGAAAAGTCAAAAGTTTACCCAATAAAAGCAAGTGTATATACTTAAAACTTAATATAAATATTAATATAGTAATCCCAGCCAAATAAAAAAGCTCAATACAAAACACAATAGGAAGTAGAGCTGGTCATGAAAAGAAATCAAGACTGTAAATTAAAATCTAAAATTTACAAGGAAATTTATTTAGCAATACACATGAAAAAATTGAAATAGCTTAAAATATTTCCATATTGATATACATAGAAAGAGCTTGATGAGCTAAGAAAGAATCTTTTTAAATTTTTTAAATCTGATTAAAATTAAGGAAGTTATGACTATTTTTGCACCTCACATGTTTGGACATTTTCCCCTCTTTAAGACCATATGCGTTTTGTCACATTTTTTACACTACTTTTTTAGTAAAAATGTCATATCTTTGTTAAAACACAAGATTAAGCAATAAAATTTACCATATAAGTGTATTTTTGTGCAAGGAATCAGAATATGCAATTGAAAATATCCAAAAGTTCATGGTTTCCAAATAATCTGCAGTAAATGTGCATAAATATGCTGCAATTCCTTAAAAATGCCATGTATCCATAAACAGAAAAGAAGTTGGAGAACTCAAAGTTGAATTGTAATGTGCTTTATGTACAAAAAACTTTAAATCTAAACATAGGACCATTTAAAAATGAATATATTGCAATATTTCTTTGGTATTATTGTAGATTAACACCTTCTGTTTAACCCCACCCAACCCCTTCTGACCACCCCTCCAAAATGTGATTCTACCTTTTTAGGTAATTATGTATGAAATGCCATGAAAAACTTTAATGAAAGATAAACAAATTATTTTAGAATTTAATGTAAAATAATTCCCCATTACAGGTCACTCTAGCGTTTTAGGGCAGTTAACTGTTTTTTTTTTTTCTATGGGAGATAAATCTTGTATGCTTTTTGTTTTGTTAAGACAATTATGTGTGGTTTTAAGAGGATTTCTATGCAATGAGAATATGGGGAGGGTTGCCATTTGGACTTTGAATTAATCTAATTGGGCTAAGGAAAATTATGTGTGAACATACTGAAGACTTGACAGAAACAAAAATAACAAAAACAATATTAGAGGGGGGGGAGGGGTTAGTTTCACAAAAATTTAATTTCAAATATCAAAAATATCTTACAGAAAGCTATATATATGTGTGTGTGTGTGTGTGTATTCGACAGGTAAATAAGTCAGCAAATGTTATATTTAGTTTTAATTTAATAAAAAACTGCGTTACGAAATTTCGAAGACAATTCCATAAATTTGTTGATTTCTATTTTCAAGGTTAAAAGTGTTTATTCCATAGGCCGTTTATATTACGCTTGAGCAGGTGGTAAAAATACCTTTTGCTTAATAAGTAGAAAAAAGATAACGGGGTTTGTATTACTGTACACATAGATTCGAAAAAGTTATCAAAAAGCAAATACATAACAAATAAATGTTATCAAAGGCAAGATAAGTTACTTTTCTACCTAACTGGATACATTTTTAGTGTTTTTATTTAATGTAACATGTTTATTCAGCTCAAAAAACATACAGTACTTACCGATGTATTGAAAAGTTAAAAATGGCAGCCGACTATCTCTTTCACACGGTAAGTTTGGGAAAATGAGTTAAAAATAAATAACTAGACAAAATATTGTTAAAAACCCACTAATATATATCCGCCTATGTCACGGTAACATATATTGAGCGAGTTTCTAACAGTATTTTGTCTGTTTTTTTTATTTATAATTCATTTTCCCAAACTTACCGCCTCAAAGAGAGAGTCGTCCACCATTTTAAATTTTCGAATACATCGGTAAACACTATGTTTTTCGAGCTTAATAAACATGTTACATTAAATATAAACACTAAAAATATATCCAATTAGGTAGAAAAGTAACTTATCTTGCCTTTGATAACATTTATTTGTTATATATTTGTTTTTTGACAACTTTTTCAAATCTATGTGTACAGTAATACAAACGAGATTTTAATACATCTTTTAATTTTGAAAAAACATTTGTGGCTGTTCGCAGTAAAACATTGTTTTAATTCGCTGTTCAAAACTAATGCAATGAATAAAAGTGCATGCAAGCTATATATCTACAAAAGTTTACTTTGTTTTTTTAACCATGTTTTTAAATTTGACCAGAAATGTGAGAAATTGTAATGGATTCATAATCCCGAATTGGTTGAGATTGTTGTTATTATACATTCTGAAAACCGAATAGTTCTAAACTAATGTTATTCTGATAACAAAATAGCTCTAATTAAACATCAGAACATCTATATTCATATTTTCACGTTTTTCTTAATTCGTTCGTGAATAAAAAGTAAAGAACGCGTGTTGTTTTTTATATTGTGCTATGACTACAACTGCAGCTGCTGCTGCTAATACTAACTTAATTTGACCAAACTCGAGAAATAGAAACATTTTTTTTCGGATAGGTTCTTTTAAATTATTATCAATTACCGCGGTCGTACTCAACATAGAATAATACTTTTAATTGATAAAGATAGTAAAAAGAATGATTTACTTACTAGTGGGTGTCCGATGAATTATTTTTTCAAAATGTTCGATCCCCATCATATTAAAGTCTTATTTTTAACACGACAAAAAAAGAAATGGTCAAAAATATTTCGGACACTTGACAGTATTAAGATTAACACCTCTTCTGATTGGTTCCCAAATTTCATGACGAAATTCTTCATACAATCATGGTACGGGCTTTTAGAAAACAGAGGGGGTCATTACAAAACCTTACCGAAAACGCCATTTTATGACGTTCACATTTTTATCACTTTATTTGCTTAAAACTCTTAAAATATATAATGTACATTCATATTTATTAATTCATTTGAAACTATATTCATTTCCGAACAAAACAGTTGTAATCTAAAGACTTGAAGTGCTTTGGTTTGAAAAATATGGCTATTTTAGTGGAACTACCTCGAAATCTGTGATTATCCAAATTGTTTTTTTCGTCCATGTGTATTACTAATTTATTGTTCAACAGAATACTCCATAAACAATATGACGAACCATCGTAAAGTTCTGACATAATGATATAACCAACAAATTCTTAGCTTGGCTATACTTATAATTTGCTAATTTCTTTCTTTCTTCAGAAGAGATGTTGCGAGTTTGTCTCTGATGTATCGTTATTTTCATGGAAAGTGTTCGACTGAGCTTCAATCTATGGTCCCCCCTCGCCAAACTTTCACAAGAAACACTCGTCTAGCTGTAAACACTATCAATAATTCCCCCCACTCTTTATCTGTGCCTAAACCTAATAAACGTAGATTTCATGAACAAAGCTTCTTTCTTAGAACTGCACGCCTGTGGAATTGTCTTCCGTTTTCCTGCTTTCCTGCTGACTACAATATGGTTGTGTTCAAGTCTAACGTAAATAAGTTCTTGATGAGCCGTTCCATAGAAGTTATCAAATTTACCAAATTTTCATTACTAATGATTACTATATGGTCCAATTTCTACTGTACACTCTGTAACCCTTATCCTTGAGTGGCCTCTTGGCCTTGATAATGTGGTGATGCCTATGTAAAAAAAAAAAAAAAAAAAAAAAAAAAAAAAAGAGAAGAGAAGAATAGCATTCTTTGAAACTCCTCAGAATAAAGATATCTTTTTAGAGTATTCTGTCGTACAATAAATTTCCTTGTAAACTTCCTGACTTCTTTTCATTATACACGCATGCACACACACATGTAAATGTAGAATATCGTGAGCATGGTGTCAATTACTTTTTCCTAATAAGATTATATGTTACTAAACCTTATCGCTAGAAATCTTATTCTGATCCAAACACATTACATGATTTAGATTTTAGAAAATGACCAAACTTTAAAGCTCATGCTAAAGGAGTCTTAAGAAAAAAAAAAAAAAATGACATTCAGGGAATCTTGCTTAATGGTTTCTACCATATCACACCTACTTAAACTAAAACCATTCTCTAAGAAAACAAATTTAGATTGGGTAAAAAATTCTTTACCAACATCTTTTTTGTTAAAAAATCCAATAGTCTTCACTATATACCAGCATAATTTTAACTATTCCTTTCCATTTTCTATAATCATTTTGCTTTCACCAATTTATGGCAACAGAAATATTCAATATAATGTATTAAATGTGTATATAAAACAAATTTCGGTTTATAGGAGGTAATACAAATGCAGAAATGTGACGGATTGACTCAAACTGAAGCAACTTAAGATATATAATGCTGAAACAAGCGATGCACATATATATATATATATGTGTATATATGTATATGTATATACTTCAGAATAGTTTTTATTTAACAATCAGTTGTTATGGAAATGTGAGATTGTAAGGTTTACAAAATATTACTGGCAGTAATATTCTATAAGTTATCCCATCCAAACAAGAATTGCTCGATATGCAAGATAGAGCAAATATATTAAATTGTAATTCAATGAATTTCAAAAAAACTCTCATTGAAATGAAATGAAGTGGTTGAGTTTCATGTCAAAGAATTTTTATTATTCTAAGCAAGACAAAAAATGCTTTAGAAAATTAATCTCCTCTAAAGGAGATTAATTTTCTAAAGCATTCTTTGTCTTGCTTAGAATAATAAAAATTCTTTCACATAAAACTCAACCACTTCATTTCAATGAGAGTTTTTTGAAATTCATTGAATTACAATTTAATATATATATATATATATATATATATATACTAGCAGGAGACCCGATATTGCCCGGGATTGAATGATGATCAATGAATATTTCACACTCCTATATTTTTATTGTCATCGAAATCCGTGAAATCACCCAGGAGGAAGCTTCACATGTCTCCATGCAGTAACTTAGTCCAAAATATATGTTATTCTACATTGCACTCTAGAGAACCTACCGTTTCTTTTATAAAATTATTTTATATAAACTTCTTTCCAGTTAACGAAAAAACATTAAGAAATTTACGTGTAGGGTCTGAATCTACAGACCATGTCATGCAAAAAAAAAAAAACCCCAAAAAAACATGTAAAATTCTCAATTCTTATCAAATTCTTTACAGTAACTCTCGCTTCTCCTTTTTTGTCCTTCAGTCCTCATTTCCAATGAGTGATTTTTCTGACAAAGGGTGAAGAAGAAGCTGCTTTCTAGGTCGGTAGTACTGTGTAAAGAGTAGCCTGAGATGTCGGAAAATTTCTGTTTCTATGTCTATCCTTGTGGTCATGTCACTAGTAAGGGTGCTGGAGGTAAACGTTTCATCTGGGCTGACGTTACCCGCCTGATAGTCAGGGACCCGAACCTTGGATTAACCACTGTCCTATCAGCAGGTGCAAAGTACCGGGGCTGCTGTATTGCCATTTGGTGAATGGATTCTGGACCGTACAGTAGTTTCTGGTAGGGCCTCTTGATGAAGTGGGTAATTGTTACGGCTTTACCTTTTCATGTGCCACAAAAAAAAAAAAAAAAAAAAATTTCTTGTCTTTTTCTCTCTTATTTTCCCTCTCTGTCCTGCTCCAACCAAGTCTAGCGACCTGCTCCACAAACCCCAAAACCTCAATCATGACAAATCTCCAAAAAAGAAACACAAATAAACCAAGAACTCCATCCACCAACGTAGACTCCTACTACCATGTCTCCTTCTCCAACATCAGGGGTCTACATTCCAACCTTCCAGAGGTTGAAACACAATTACAGGAGACAAAACCGGACATATTCTTTCTAAGTGAAACTGGCATAGGGCCAACCACTTCTCTAGACGAATTCATAATTAAAGGATACTCCAACTTAACATCTAAATCTGACCCCCAAGATCGCCATGGGCATGGAATATGTGCCTACATCAAAGATGGCTTTCCATGTGGTAGGGATATCTCCAGAGAAGACCCTAATTTACCTTATATGTGCTTTCGGGTTGCACTAGCTTACACCACTGCATTTATATTTGTCCTCTATCGCCCCCACAACAGTGGGGTTATTATCTTTAAGAGCATATCTGAGAAAATTTACCACATCCTGTCTGCTCATCCTTCGGCTTACATTCACATTTGCGGTGACATCAATGTCCATAATGTGGAATGGCTGACCCACACAAATAAAACCGATGACGAGGGGAGGTTTGTCTCATGATTTTGCCATTGCCTATGACCTCACTCAGATTGTTCACGAACCCACCTGTGCGCCCGATACATCCGGTCAATATGCAAGCCTTCTAAACCTTTTCCTCACAACTTCCTCTGAGCTGTGTTCATGTTCCGTTCTATCTCCTCTGGGATCCTCTGACCACTCTGTTGTAGCAGTTAAGATAAAAATGAAATGTAATAAGTCTTCAGACGTACCTCTCCACCATACTGTATATCGATACTCTATGGCTGACTGGGATAGCTTTCGTACATTCCTATCTGACCTACCTCTACATTTCATGTTTAAAAAGGATGTGTCCTCTATAGTATCAGACCTGACCGAATGGTTAATTGTAGGCATAGACCGATTCATGCCATCCAAAAAATTCCAACAAAAACCTAACAGCCAGCCATGGTTCTCCCCTGAATGTGCTGCTGCCATCGCGCACAGAAATCACTTTTGTCATAGCTACCAACGTAATAGATGTACTGAGACTAAAACTGCTTTCAGGACTGCCAGCAACCACTGTAAAAGAGTAATAAAACATGCAAGAGAGCTATATGCTCAGTCTGTTAAATCCAAAGTAGCCGAGCAGCGGCTTGGTTCCCACCAGTTCTGGCAAATAGCAAACAGGATCTTGAACAGAAGCGTGCGTTCTATCCCAACCATTATCAATGGACCTGAGGTCATCTCGTCAGCATCAGACAAGGCCAGACTATTTGCCAAGAACTTTGCAGCTAATTCTACCCTATGCGACAATGACCATCAACTCCCTGTATTTCCTCCTATAACAGACAACACGCTATGCAACATACAAATATCTGTGCGTGAGGTCGCCAAGCTAATCAAGAATCTTGATTCCAGTAAAGCAACTGGCCCTGATGGCATTCCAGTTATAGTGCTGAAAAAGCTACAACCAGAACTTGCCCCCATACTTACAAAACTGTTTAAGCGTTGCCTTAAGGAGAAGTGCTTCCCAACACTCTGGAAAACCTCATCAGTATGCCCTATATTTAAGAATTCAGGTTAAAAGTCATCTCCCTCTCAGTACAGACCAATAAGTCTCCTGTGTGTCATGATTAAGTTGTTGGAATCCATATTAAATAAAGAAGTAGCCAACCACCTCAACAGAAACAACCTTCTTAGTGACACACAATATGGTTTCCGCTCTGCAAGATCTACAGCAGATGTGCTAACGATTATATCACATAGGATTAGTGAATCTCTTGACAAAGGTTTCCTTTCCAGGGCAATTGCTCTTGACATATCGAAGGCCTTCAATAAGGTATGGCATAAGGGCCTACTTCACAAGATTTCCAGCTACGGTATTACTGGAAATGTTTTCTCAATCATTAAATCATTTCTCTCTGATAGATTCATAAGAGTAGTGGTTGATGGGCAGAAATCAGAGGCCCACAGTATTAATGCTGGAGTCCCCCAGGGGTCCATCCTGGGCCCAACTCTCTTTCTGATCTACATCAATGATCTCCCAAAACACATACTTAAATCATTCGTTGACATCTATGCTGATGACACGACCATCTATAGCAACACATCAAAGGCCGTAAATGACAAAGTTCTCTCTAATTTTCTCTCTTCTGATCTTGAGCGCGTGGTACAATAGGGGAAGAGGTGGCTGGTTACTTTTAATGCATCCAAAACCAAGCTTCTATCTTTACATTATCAACGCTCTGATCCCCATCTGGCATCAATTGAAATGGATGGCTCTCGTCTTGGGGAGGCTCCATGTTTTGACAAGCTTCTGGGTTTGACCTTTACTCCTGATCTGAAATGGAACACATACATCAAATCTGTTGCCAGGGACACTGGGAAAATGGTGGGATCCTTCTACCGCCCCAGAAGATATCTCATTACTGATGCAATTCTCTATCTGTATAAAAGCCAAGTACGTCCAAGGATGGAGTACTGCTGCCACATCTGGGCAGGAGCTGCTAAAAACAACCTATCCTGCCTTGACAGAGTACAAAATAGACTTTGTGGTTTAGTGGGGATGCCCTTTTCTCTTCCCTGCAACCTCTCTCCCACAGAAGATGTTGCGAGCCTGTCCTAGTTTTATCGTTATTTCCATGGCAGGTGCTCGTCTGAGCTCCAATCCCTCACCCCCCCCCTCGCCAATCTTTCGCGAGAAACACCCGTCTGGCTGAAACTACTGTCAATAATTTTCCCCACTCTTTATCTGTGCCTAAATCCAAACGTAGATTCCATGCGCAAAGCTTCTTTCTTAGAACTGCATGCCAGTGGAACTCTCTGCTGCTTGCCTGTTTCCCACCTGACTACAACTTGGACATCTTCAAGTCCAACATAAACAAACTCCTGACAAACCGTCCCCTTAAGTAAGACACTCTATCAAAACCCCCAATACTTATGATTACTACAATACTATCTCATTGATTACTGTACACGCAATAACCCTTATCCCTGAGTGGCCTTCGGGCCTTGATAAGTGGTGACCCCCATGCAAAAAAAAAAAAAAAAAAAAAAAAAAAAAAATGAAAAAAATTAAGAAATTTACGTGCAGAGTTTGAACCTACAGAACACATCATGCAAAAAAAAAAAAAAAAAAAAAACATGCTATCAACTTACCCACAATAGAATTTTCACAGCCCGTTGTTCTATCATTGTTGCGACATGGAAAAATGGCTTTACCAATGATAGATAAATTAAAATAATGGTTTTGATTATCGATTATCGGGAATTATTGGGGGTATTCTGAGACAAAACTTAACTAAGATCACTCCCAGACTTATGCACTAAAGTTCTGTAAATTTTAAGGAAAATCTGTTCGGTCATTTCAGAGTCTACAAGGAACAAACACACACAAAGTTGCATTTATATAATTATAGATACATGCATGCATTGAATCAATAAAGATGAAACTGCATAGCTTGTTCCACCATTATACCTTAAGCTGCTTTAGTTTGAGTCCATCTCTGCATTATATTGCCTTCTATAAACTTAAATTTCTTTTATATACACACTAGCCTGTGTGCCTGAAATAGGTCATTCGGGTATGTGTGAAAAAGAACGTAGAAAGAGAGAGAGAGAGAGCAGGAAAGGAAGAGAGGAAGATATCTTTTTTTCTCACATGCAAGTCAGTCTGATTTCCGATTTTGGACGGAGCAGACGTGTCGAGATTGGCGCAAAGATGCGTCAGAGAAGGAAACGCAAAAAAAGTTAAGAACGGCCAATAAAAAAGAATGGGCGCCACCAAGACTGAGAAGAATAAACCAAGCATTAATTAAAAGAAGCCTCCGACTTGTTATTTTGTGCATGTGGTTCTCTTTGCAGCTACGAGCTAAGAGAAGCCAAGAGGCAGAAAAAAGGTATGTCAACGTTTGGTTATATACACATGCACATACGTATTAACTGGACAATAAGACGTTATGAATATTACCATATATAGACACTAGACGTATAACGATTACGTACATAGATACAGACAAAGAGACACACGTAATGAGATAAACACACAACAGATAATATCCCCCTCACCGCCGAAATCTTACAGCAATAAGTAAGAATAACAGCAATTAATTTTCAACCAAATCATCCAGGCTTGACCTCAATTCAGGAGATGAAACGCTATGCTGGATTAGACCGAGATATATATATATATATTATTCCTTAATTGGAATTTTTTATTTTGAGATGAGCATTTTTATGTTAATTTTATTTTTATTTCGGACTATTAGTCTCATCTTTATTAGTTGTTGTTTGTTTGTTTTTATTGGTTCACAACGTTTCGGCCAACTTCCTCTGGCCTTCGTCAGGTGGTAACCGCGACGGATAGGAACTTCGAATCTCCTAACTGCCATCACTGCCATCCGTAGTTGTCGTCATCTCACCACATTTTTGACCAATTACCTCTGGCACGCTTTGGGTGGGATTGAAACCGCTATCTTCAGACAATGTTCATCTGGAACCGTAGAGATTCAATGTCTCTATCAACTGCGCCACGGGCCCCGAAGGGCGATCAAGGTTGGATTCTTTGTGAACCAATAAAAACGTTGTGAACCAATAAAAACAAACAAACAACAACTAATAAAGATGAGACTAATAGTCCGAAATAAAAATAAAATTAACATAAAAATGCTCATCTCAAAATAAAAAAATTCCAATTAAGGAATAATATATATATATACCAATCGGTACGGACCCGACTATGGAAGATCAGATAATGAATAAATGTGGATTTATAAGATCAAAGAATCCAACCTTGATCGCCCTTCGGGGCCCGTGGCGCAGTTGATAGAGACGTTGAATCTCTACGGTTCCAGATGAACATTGTCTGAAGATAGCGGTTTCAATCCCACCCAAAGCGTGCCAGAGGTAATTGGTCAAAAATGTGGTGAGACGACGACAACTAAGGATGGCAGTGATGGCTGAGAATGCAGTTAGGAGATTCGAAGTTCCTATCCGTCGCGGTTACCACCTGACGAAGGCCAGAGGAAGTTGGCCGAAACGTTGTGAACCAATAAAAACAAACAAACAACAACTAATAAAGATGAGACTAATAGTCCGAAATAAAAATAAAATTAACATAGACCGAGATAGTTTGACCACATCTAATGCATGGCAGTTGACAAGCAGCCAAGAAGAATTATTAACTTTGATGTCCCTGGAACCTGTCCAAATGATCGACCTTGGAAGAGGTGGAGTGATAGCATCAAGCAACGCCTGAAACATCATAGATTAACAGAAGCATTGCTAATGGATGGAATCAAGTGGAGAGAAGCCATTCGACCAAGTTGACGACCCAAACATCCAACCATCAAACTTGAGGAATATGTGAGGATAGTTGTTGTTGTTGTAGTAGTAGTACTTTACAACATTGCAATGATGGGACAGAGGCTGAAGTTTATTAGATAGTGTAGGACCTATCACATTGGAGACTCTCTTTTGAGTCCTGTCAAATAAGGAGAGACAGGTGGATGGTGATTTTGTAGAGATATCTGTTCTGGATGTTGCCAAACTTATTAAAAACACTGTCAGCAAGGCAACTGATAAAACACTATGTTTCAGAATTTTTTGCAGGAACTAGCTCTTATCCTTACAAATCTATAGAGCCTGTCATTTAAAGGAGAAATGCTCCCATTCCCTTGTGCAAATCTTGTTGGTTGGCAAAGTATACATCTCACTACAGACTGATCAGTCCTCTGCATGTTATGAGCAAGTTGCTTGAATCTGTAATAAATGAACTGCCTCAGCAAAAGAAATCTACTTAGTTACAAGCAATACGAATTCCGTACTGCAAAATCAACAGCTGGCATGCGGACTGTAATATTGTGTAGGATCAGTGAATCTATCGGTGTGAGCTTTGTGTCGAGGGCTATAGCTTTTGATATATCAAAGACCACTGAAAGGGTCTCACTGAAGTTTTGCTTCACTAGCTATGAAATATCTGAGAAATATCTTCTGATGGATCTATAAAATTAGTTGGTGCTAGGCAGGAATTTGAAACACATAGTATTAACACCAGAATGTCTCAAGGATTACTTCTGGATCCAACCTTCTTTCTGATCTTCGTTAATGATCTTCCAAATAACATTCTGAGATCATTTGCCAATATCTATGCTTTCTTTTTTCTTTATTCAATTTTCACCCCAAACAAGGCACAGTGCCACTTTGAAGCAGGGGGCTACTATCAGGGACTTAATTTGCAGGGGCATTATCAAGGGAGATGAGTAGAAAGATGTTTTTTCACATTACACTTGAACTTCTGCATATCAGTACGGTTGGGAAAGCAGAATCCCGGAAGGGAGTTCCAAAGACTTGCAGTTCTGGGGAAGAAACTATTGGAGTAAAAGGCTTTCTTGCACCTAGGGATCTCTACTGTAAAGGGATGAGACTTACTAGCTTGTCGGGTTTGTCGGGGGTAGTTACGTCGAGGAGGTACAAGTGTTTACAGTTCGTAAGAGCATTCACCATTAAAGTATTTGTAGAACAGGCAGAGGGATGCAACATCTCGTCGATGGGACAGAGGCTGAAGCCTAGATGACAGTTCAGGACCTATCAGGTTGGTGACTCTCTTTTGAACCCTGTCCAGGAGCGAGAAACAAGCAGCAGATGCACCAGCCCAGACGTGACAACAGTACTCCATACATGGGCGAATGGTGGCCTTATAGAGGTACAGGATACTTTCAGGCGTAAGTAGTTTTCTAGCACGGTAGAGGGAGCCAACCTTCCTTGCAGCAGCCTTGGCAATGCTCTCAATGTATCTATTCCAGTTCATATTCCCTGTAAACGTTAGGCCGAGGAGTTTAAAAGAAGTACCTTCAGGCAATGTGTTCTTGGCCATTGCTATTGGTGGTAGAGAAGGTTTCTTGTAGTTATTGAAGGAAACAAGCTTAGTCTTAGCAGCATTGAATGTGACTATCCATTTTTGTCCCCATTCCACTACAGATTGGAGGTCATCCTCTAGTGTTTCTGCAATTTCCTGACGACAATTGTTTATGACAACATTTCGAAAAGCACTAACAACCAAAATCTTCCTCTCTTTCGATCTGGAGCATGTGATGCAATGGAGGGGGAAAATAGTTTGTTACTGTTAACAACTCTTAAAACCAAGGTTCTCTCCTTTCATTAACAATGATCGCCTTTGCCTTTGAAATGAATATTTCTCTCCTTGAGAAGATTTTGTTTTGGTAAGTTCCTAGGATTAATTTTCATTTCAGATCTAACAATTTATAGCCAATCTATTGTTAAGCTTAGTGGAAAAATGATTGGACCATTCGGTTCTCGTTCTTAAAAAAAAAAAAAAGATAAAACAATATCTGTAGGAGGTAAGTACTTGTGACAAAATGAAAATATCACATTCCAAAAATCAAGTACTTTTTTATTAAATAAGCAAATCAAATTTTATGAGTATCCAAGGAGTGACCATCTCGTCCACAATTTGGAAAAAAATTTCAAGAAAGAAAAGGGAGATAACTCAATAATTCATACTTACTAGATTTATGTTGTAATGCCTATGAATTCTCATTGATTGTTTAAAGATGATTTTCTTTATAAAAATAAAACTTGATAAACTGATTTGATTTTTGGGATATGTTTTTTTTTTTGTCATGGTACATACATCGTAAAGATTTTTATTTTTTTTTTAATATAGGAGGAATTCTGAACAAGAATTGCTCATTCTACTGGTCAAAAAGGTATCTGACTCCTGCTGTAATCCTCTATCTATATAAGAGCCAGCAACGTCCTAAGATAGAGCACTGCTGCCATGTTTGGAGAGGAGCTGTTTAGAACATTCTCTGTTAATATGACAAGAGTACAAAATTGACTTTGCAAAATCTGTTCTTTACAACCCTTTTCTAACTGAAGAGATGCTAATTCTTTTCTACATTATCATTATTTCCATGGAAGGTGATTGACTTGGCTCTAATCTCTGGTTTCCCATTGTAAGACATAGCTCATCTCCTTACCACAACTGAAAAAAACTTTCCTTTTTTTTCTTGTGTGCCTAGTATCAGGCAGAATTTTCATGAACAGAGTTTTTTTTCTCCAAGAACTTACCATCTGTGGAACACACTACCATGAGACCGTTTCCCTGTAAACTATAAGATGGTTGCCATCAAATATTTGTCACAACCTCTCACTCCACCCCACAAGTAATCAAATTTTGTTCATTTCATTCATTTTCAATCCTCTTCCTTGATAAATGGTGACTCATTAGTAAAAATCCAAAATAAATAATTAAAAAAATAAAAATAAGGTTTGCTATCTGATCCGGAAGTGGATGATCATTTTACATTTAAATAAAAGTGATCCAAATTTTTTTTTTTTTAGCGCAATTGCAGATTTAAAACAAATTAAAAAAAAACAATATACAAAAAATATACTTTGTTATATGTATCCATCACGAAACAAAAATGTCATATTCCCAAAATCATGTGAATTAGTCAAGTAGTTTTTTTTTTTTATATATAGAAAATCAATTTTTTACGAGTTTTCGCGATTCATAGTATACTGTAGACATTCTAAGGTTGACTTTTAGATCTTGGTAATTCAAATTGAATTCTCTCTTTAAGAAAAATAGCGGATGAAAACTGTCATTTCCTCATAAAATTTGATTTTCTTAGTTAAAAAGATAACTACTTGATCAATTTATATGACTTTTGGAATATGAAATTTTCCTTACGTAATAGGTACATACATCATTAACATTTTTCTATGTTTTTGTTGAATTCTGGACAAGAATCTTTTTTATTTAACCGTTTAATTTTACAGGCTTTTTATATATAATCACCTTAATACAGACGAACCTCATTTTTATTTTTTTAAGACAATTGGTGCAGGGTTCCAATAATACCACGGGAAACGTGTTTACTGGTTCCAAAACATCAGTATATATCACACCACTTGTACCTCTACTTCCCAAAAATGATTGAAAGCCTTACTTTTTTCAAATCCGGCAAAACAGAGTCCATATTTGCTGGCACTTGCTAACAACTCTGCTCTTTGCTTGGAAACCGTGTCCGGGGGTTTGAAAAGGCGGATTTTACAAAGTTGTTGGAATTCAAAATCCTACAAAAGATTAAAAAAAAAAAAGAAAGACATCAACATCAATCTGACCAAAAACTTATTTGTTTCAAGAAAGTTTGAGAATGACAAGAAAACCTTGTTTTCAGATCAGAGCTATGGATGTTAAATATTTAAACAGATAGGCCATCTAATACATTATTGAATTGAAAATAAGAAGAAATGAGACAACTGAGGGGTCAGCAGAGATCAACTTGATGAACCCTGAGTGAGTACTTAGATTAGTTTCTGAAAGATATGTTACATGGCTCAACAGTAAGCAATAGCAAATAGCAATCTGTTTAGAAGCATACAGGGGTGTTGGATGTATAATGACATGAGCTGAGAATATATAACTAATTAAGTGACATGAATTGCCAATAGAAATAAAAACTAAACTTGAGAAGAATTTCCAAACCTTGAGGTAGAAGGACGCTACCACCAGCACCAACTACAGGTTGGGAAATACTTCTTAATGTTCACCTCCATCCAATCTTTTTCTCTAAACCGAATCAAATGACAAAAAATCATATGTAAAGCTATAGCGATTTGGCAGAAATCAGTCTTTGCCTTCAGATCAGAACTATGGAGGTTGGATATTGAACAAGTACATCCACTAGTATACAATCTTGATATATACTGAGAATAACAAAAAAATGGAACAGCCAAGGAGTAAACAGAAGTCAACTGGTTGAACCCTGGGTGTAAGTTACTTAGACACTTTTTTTTTTTTTTGAAAAGGTATATCACATCGCTCAATAGGAGGATACAGCAAATGGCTGTTCATTTAGAAGCATAAAAGGGCATCAGATGTATAATGACATGGGCTGACAAGATATAACTAATTAAGGAACGTGAATTCCCAATGGAAATAAAAAGCTGAAATTGCGAAAGATTTCACTAATTTCTAAACATAGAAGAAGCATGTTCACCCCTTTTAAATTGTCCCCTCTAAAGTCAAGTGAAATGACAAAAAAATAGAATGTAAAAGGTAGAAATCAGTCTTTGCTTGAAAAAAGAAAAAAAAAAGAAAAAAGAAAGAAAAGAAAAAAGAAAAAGAAACATCTTTTTGGATTTCCGCTTTATCTGATTTATAAAAAAGCAGAGGTCTCACATTCCTGCTAATTAGTGATTTCAATTCATCTTTCTCCCCCTTCCTCCACAGTGCAATGATTTGAAATGAAGATCAAATCAAATGGAATACTTACTTTCTTACATAAGATTTGCTTTTGTATAAGAAAATTTTTAAATGTTTAGAAAGGCAAGCAAAATGCTAGTTTTTTTTTTTTTTTTTAGTAAACGTAATGTTTATTTAAATACAAATTTTCGGTTTGCAAAGAAACCATTCTCCAGGTAGAAATAAATGTAAGTCTTTTTTTTTTTTTTTTTTTTTTTTCTCTCTCCATCTTTCCATTTTGGTGTTGTTGACGGCGACGAGTCTCAAATGTAATGAGAACTTATTTTTGCCTCATTTTGTTACATAAGATTTGCTTTTAAAAGTATAATAAGAAACTTTCATTACATTTTGAAAAAGACAAATGGTGGCGTGCTCACTGTTGTATACGTTAGGTTTGGGAAAATGAGTTCAAATTAAAAAACTACACAAAATACTGTTAGAAACTCAATATATGTTACCGTGACATAAGCTGACATATATTGAGTGGGTCTCTAACAGTATTTTGTATAGTTTTTTTTAGCTTAAACTCATTTTCACAAACTTAATGTATTCAACAGCGAGCACAACGCCATTTGTCTTTTTCATATATACCGATAAAGACTGCATGTTTTTCGAACCAAATAAGCATTTTACTTCCTCAGTCATGTGTGGCCCTAATAACAAATCGCTGACTTTAAGCGTTATGTGCCGTGGCTTTGTTCTCCATCTTTCATAGTTCTTGTTATGTCGGCGGCATCTTTTTCACACTGTCAACAAGGACGCATGGGTCCACAAGTATAAAAATAAAATAAACACAGGGAAACAAGAAAAACACAGACTGGTGCTTCACATTTGTCGGTTGGACTCTGGGTGTGTGCCAACATGCTAAGGTTCATATCTACATCCTGTCGGGGTTGGATTTGTCTTTTACCATCAGTTCATTTCAATCTCCCAAGCTTTACCGACCTGGCCCATCAGTTCATTTCAATCTCCCAAGCTTTACTGACCTGGCCCATCAGTTCATTTCAATCTCCCAAGCTTTACCGACCTGGCCCATCAGTTCATTTCAATCTCCCAAGCTTTACCGACCTGGCCCATCAGTTCATTTCAATCTCCCAAGCTTTACCGACCTGGCCCATCAGTTCATTTCAATCTCCCAAGCTTTACCGACCTGGCCCATCAGTTCATTTCAATCTCCCAAGCTTTACTGACCTGGCCTATCAGTTCATTTCAATCTCCCAAGCTTTACTGAACTGGCCCATCAGTTCATTTCAATCACCCAAGCTTTACCGACCTGGCCCATCAGTTCATTTCAATCTCCCAAGCTTTACCGACCTGGCCCATCAGTTCATTTCAATCTTCCAAGCTTTACTGAACTGGCCCATCAGTTCATTTCAATCTTCCAAGCTTTACTGAACTGGCCCATCAGTTCATTTCAATCTCCCAAGCTTTACTGACCTGTGTCTCCAACTGTAGTCAAAGTCCAACTGCACTCTCAACTCTGACTGTCGTAAATAGTATTACATGAGAAATCATTTCAAGTTAAAATTTATTTTATTTTATCCATCTAAACTTTATAAATGTACAAGTAAAATATGTAAACATTAGTTAAATACTATCCATCATGGCTGCTTGCACAGGCTTCATATAGACTTTAACGGCCACGACAGCCATGATAGATAGTATTTAACTAATGTTTACATATTTTAATCAGTAAATTTTTACTTTCTTTTCACCTTAACACTCACCTTTAAAATTATGACTTTTAGAGGTTTTTGAATATGCTGAAAACGAATATCACATTCAAATTTGGCACAAACAAGTAGTTGTCTGAATATTAAGACATTTTTTCCAAATTATTACTTAATAAATGCCAGCGGCGTTCACCATTCTTATTATGGGGAGGATGGAATGTTTGCTAACACATGTGCATATTAGTACTTTTCAATTGGTGAAAAAAAAAAAAAAAATGACCTTTGGTAGAAACATGATGGATTACATTGGATAATAAACGTTTTAATATCCAGAAAAGTACTTGTCTGCACCAAATTTAAATGTGATATTCGTTTTCAACATACCTGAAAACCTTTAAAAGTTGTCATTTTAAAAGGTGAGGGGTGAGTGTTGAGGTGGAAAGAAAGTAAAAAAGAAAAAAATGAAAAATACTTTTTAATCGTAATTTCTCAAATTTAGATGAGTAAAATAAAATAAATTTAACTCAAAATGACTCCCGTAATGTAATAATATTTAACATAAAAAAAAAAAATTTTAATGCTTACAAAGAATTATTTTCTTTAGCGGCTTTATCACATCGACATATGGGAGGAAGGAGACAGGAAGTCATTCTTTGGTGAAACAAAAATCATCTAATGCACCTACCCACTTCATAAATCATTTGAAGTCTTAGCCATCATGGCAAAATTAACATTTTCATGTGCACCTGAACAATAGGTACCCCCTCCCACCTTACAAATCTTTTTTCAACTATTTCTACAGATTATTATCATTCATGTGTAATTACTTAAAAAAGATACTTTTGAAATAGTAACCTTATTATTTAGAAACCTATTATTTAAAATGGTAAGAGGGCGTTCACTGTGCAGAGGGAGACAATTCTCGTTTATTAAGCGATTCATTCATTTTTCATCTCATAATTTAGGACGCTTGATGCTACAATATTTTTTATTAAATCAAAACAAAGAAAACTGCAACAAATTTTTTTTTAATGTAACAAAGTTGATAACCATTAATAATACAAAATGTAATCTGTACAGAATTATTACCAACGAACCAACAATACTTTCATTAGATATAGAGATTAAAGAGAGTGAGAGAAAAAGTGTGAGAGAGGAAAGTTTAAGAAGGAGAGGGTTCGTGTAGCCAGTTAGAGAAGAAAAAGGTAAAAAGAAAAGGGAAGGGATACAAATTAATATAACTGAGAAGGTCGGAAAACAATATTTCAAAAAATTTGAATTAGGTATTAAAGTTTCTAAGAAGATGTTCTTTAGATGCCTGCAGTTTATGGCAGTTTCTTGTCTTTTGTTGAGTAACTTATCTGTGTTTAAACCTTGTGATAAATAATTTTTCAGTAAGACACAAGTAACATGGGGAGATAAGGGAAGAACATGTTTTAGCTTTTTTCAAGATATTCCATTGTATGGTTGGTGTTAGATTTTTTTCTGAGTTCTTTATAGTATACTTTAAAAAATACAAAGAATAAGACTCTTTAAAACAAAGATGCGTCGACTTTTTTTTTTTGTTTATAATATTAATAACACCGACATCTAATTTTCAACATTACAAAAAAATGCAAATGTGACGATAGTTGTAGAGGAATTGTAAACGCAGCTGTAAAAGTTTCATCCTTGTTTTATTAAAGAGTTTCGTTCTTCATCTTTTTTTAAGGTTAAAGACTAATTTTTTTTAAAAACCTTACCTTAATATTTACTTCTTAATTAAAAAAAAAGAAAGAAAAAAGTTGCCGCAACTTCGTTTTTAAATATTTTCATCTAATGAAAATGTTGTTGGGTTTCTCTTAATAGTCGCATAAAGACTACATTTTGTATTATTAATGTTATCTTCTTACATTAAAAACAATTTGTCATAGTTTTCTTTTTTTAATGTTTTGATATAATAAAAAATATCTTTGCATCAAGCGTCCTAAATTAAGAGATGAAGAAATGAACGATTCTCTTAATAAAAGAGAGTTGTTACCCTCTGCACTAGGTGTATCAGAATTTTTGTAGGAATTTTTGACACCCTAACATGAAACTGCGAATAAAATATGAAAAACTCATAATTTCTCTTTTAAAAGTGGGTTGTTTATTTTCTTTATGGATTATACTTCCAAAATAAACTATTAAAGTTGTTTTAAAAGTAATAGAAATTTTTTTTTTTTTTTAAACAGTAATGAATTTTACGAACTCAATATTTTTCAATTTTTAAACTTTAAAAATCTATCAAAAATTTTCTATTGATTCTATTTTTACGATATTTTCAGGGTCAATGTGAAATTTTATGCTCTTTCCAATAAACCGAATATAATATTTTAGATAAACGTTTTTTTTTTTAATTCACGCCCCCCCCCATTTTCAAGTGTCTATTAAAAAGTAAATAATTCACTCACCAAAGTTTTATATATCACAAATTGAAGAGAAAAGGTCAATAAATAATATATTCAAATTTAAAACAAAAAAAAGTAGTGTTTTTAGAAATTTACCTGTAAAGTTCGAAGCTTAAAACCTTTTTTAAAAAAAAGAAACACGTTGTTTGTTTTTTTTTGTTTTTTTAATGAAACCTTGGTCCTTGCTCCTTTAATTGAAAAAATAAATTAGGGCTTGAATTACATTTTTCGAGGAGTTATAAGCTTGGAAAGACGGGGTGGAATTATTCACTATTTTTCACGAAATTTCTGACACACCTACCTCTGCACAGTGAACGATTGTAAAACAGTGCCAGTAAGGGGGGGTTGTAACTATTCTGTACTTTCACCTAACAATTTAATAAAAAAAACTATATCGTAAAACTTGATAACTTTAAAATACTATTTAAAAATAGCAAGGGTCATTAAATTCAAAAGCACCTTAAAAAAAAGTAAATAAATGTAGAAAAATAAATTTAAAAAATAATAATAATAATAATGACGGATGGGAGGCGACAGACCTAAGTTTTCTGAAAGTGAAAATCGCAAAAAAAAAAAAAATAAATAAAAAATAAATAAATAAAATAAAAAAATAATAATAATGGGGGGGGGGCGAAATAGACAACGTCACGATGAGGTTGTAAAGCGGTTCTAAAATAGGGGATCGATTTACTAGAATGTTGGATGGACACTTCTGCATGTCAGTGACATGAGGCGAATGTGTGTATTTTAGTTTCAAGAACCGTCGACAGATGTCACTTGTCAGCCAAAGAACAGGGTCCATGAGGTTTGTTTTGCTATACACATAGATACAAAAAAGTTGTCAAAAAACAAATATATAACAAATAAATGTTATTAAAAAGTTACTTTTCTACCTAACTGGATAAGTTTTTAGCGTTTTCATTTAATGTAAAATGCTTATTCGATTAGAAAAAAAACACAGTCTTTATCGGTATATGTGAAAAAGACAAATGGCGACGTGATCGCTGTTGAATACGTTATCTTTGGGAAAATGAGTTCAAACTAAAAAATTATACAAACTACTGTTAGAAACTCACTCAATATATGTTACCGTGACATAAGCTGACATATATTGAGTGGGTTTCTAACAGTATTTTGTATAGTTTTTTTTAGTTTGAACTCATTTTCTCAAACTTAACGTAAACAGCGAGCGTGTTTTTCGAACCGAATAAATATTTTACATTAAATAAAAACACTAAAAACTTAGGTAGAAAAGTAACTTATCTTGCCTTTAATAACATTTATTTGTTATATATTTGTTTTTTGATAACTTTTTCGAATCTATGTGTATAGTAAAACAACCCCCCAAAAACAATTCTAAAAACAATCCATAAATATTTCATGTTTTTATCAAATTTATTATTTTATTTTCAATTATGGAATCACTCATTAAAAAGAAATTATATTAATACATTAAAATTATATTTTGATACATTTTTTATATGTTTCGATTTTCATATTTTTGTGTTATTTATTTTATTATATTTTTGTGTTATCGTAAACACTTGTTTATCTTTGAGGTTCACATAATGGCCGCTAGACGTCAGTGTTCTCTTTCGAAGAACAGTAACTGATAACTCGTCTCTGTTGCTAATATGTCACTAACGACATTGCAGAAGTGCTATTTTATGTGAAACTGAACCTCCCTTCCAAATCTTCAAATACTGATTTTATTTTTTCAATTTTATTTCATAATCTGGTAAATTTTGACGACGTGCCCCAGCGTATTATAAACACCCCCTTAACCTCCCCATGTTAAGAACGGCTTTCGGAATAAACACCCCCTCAACCTCGAAAGCTATTCTTAACATGGGGAGGTTGAGGGGGGTGTTTATTCCGAAAGCCGTTTTAAACATGGGGTGGTTGGGGTGTTTATACTACGCTGGGGCAGATCGTAAAAAAATACCTATAATCTGGTAGCTTAGTGTTCAATCGATAATAATCCGCAGAAATAGTTGAAAAAAGACAAAAAGGAAAAAAAAATGTTAAGGGGGGTTCCGAGTGTTCAAGGCGCACCCATTTTAATTTTTTAGAAAGATTTGTCATAAGAGAGGAAAAGATAGACAACGTTATTATTTAGAAAAGCCGTTCTTAACATAGGAAGTGGGGGGGGGGTATTTTACCTATTCTGTACTTTCACTTAACAATTTAATAGACAAACGATACTGTAAAAAAGTCAATTAAAAACGAAAGGCCAACCGGAAGTGAAGGGGAAACAGTAATTGTAAAGATAACCAAAAAAATTCGTTTAAGAGTAAATATTGGAACCTATTTTTACACGTGATTGAAAACAGGAATTAACACAAATAGAATCGTATTTACAGATATCAGCTTAGGTTGTTGAGACGTACTAAAATGTTTTGTTTTGAAAACGTTAACATTACATCGATAATTTATTATTCGCAATTTGTCTTAAGTAAATAAAAATCGTAAAAAAAAAAAAAAAAAAGATCACAGTAACATAAATACGCAAGCACCACAATATAAGCTTTTCCAAGCAAAGGCACGTTTTCGCGAAACAGTTTGATCTTTTGATAAGGAGGATGAAAATCGGACACGGGTATAAATAATTAATAACAAAATCACTTCATAATAAATATACTGAAATAATTATCATTCTTGAGAGAATTTAATATTATATATTTACCTTTATATCTCGTGTTTTACCACTCATGATTATTTAGGTTTTTGAAGAAAAAAATAACACACGGAAAAACCGCTTTTTCTAATTTCTTAATGCGCATGTGCGTAGAACCGGTGTCAATTAAAAAATTTATCATCTTTCAAAAAGTACCACTCCTTACAGCCTTTACCCGTTATGTTAGTATTTGTTATATAGATTTTTACTTATTTATTAAAACCTTTATAAATTTCTAAAACGTTTTAATAAATAGTCGATGATCTATATAACAAAAACAAACGCAACAGGTAAAAGATGTTCAAATTAACAATAAAAATTTAGTGATGAAACTGCGAAGATTGGGCATTTTGGAAGAGAGTGATTTTCGAATTTGACACCGCTCGTTCATTACCCTCCTATCGGTATTTAACCGGCCTTTCCCGTGGAAAGATATATTTCAGATCGAAAATAATTTAAAATATAGTTATGTTTGCAATTTTTTTGCGTTAAAAATTGTTACAACTAATGCAGTTTAGCAAATACATTAAAAAAACGGAGATAAGGAGAAAACTTTATGATGTATCTGCTTGTTATGGAATGAAGTTCTCATAAAAAAAATCGCTTAATTTGATCAAGTATTTTGTTTTTGTTTGTTTTTTGTTTTGTTTTGCTTTGCTTTAGTTAAGCATCACACCTCTTTGTTTACAAAGCCATTCGGCGGAAGTGAAGCCAGATAAATTCTTAGGTATGGATGATCAAAACTATATATCGTGTATCTTTATTTTTAAATGCAAATATAAAATTAGAAGTTTTGGTACTCATGCAGTCATCATGCACTTATTGATCCGTGCTGAACGTTATTATTTAAAAAGCCATTCTTAACACTTTTAAAAAAAATGTTATTACATTTTCACCCCAAACAAGGCACATTGCCACTTTGATGTAGGGACACAGGCTACTAGGTGGGAAGTTGGGCAGCAAGATGTCGGTTCACGTTACACTTGAACTTCTGCATGTCAGTACAATTGGCGAAGCAGGAACCTGGAAGGGAATTCCAAAGTCTAGCGGTTCTGGGGAAGAAACTACTGGCGTAGAAGGCTCTCTACTATAAAGGGGGTGAGATTTTACTGCTTGTCGGGTTTGTCGGGGGTATTTACGTAGAGGGGGTACACGTGCTTGCTGTTTGTCAGAACATTCACCATTGAAATACTTGTAGAACAGGCAGAGGGATGCTATATTACGTCGATGGGACAGAGGCTGAAGCTTGAATGACAGTTTAGGACCTATTATGTTAGCGACTCTCTTTTGAACCTTTTCTAGGAGTGAGAGACTAGTAGCAGATGCACCGGCCCAAATATGACAACAATACTCCATACACGGGCGAATGGTGGTCTTATAGAGGTACAGGATACTTTCGGGCGTTAGTAGCTTTCTAGCACGATAGAGAGAACCAACCTTTTTCGCATCGGTCCTGGCAATGCTCTCAATGTAATTGTTCCAATTCATGTTTCCTGTGAAGTTAGGCCGAGGAGTTTTAAAGATGTGCTTTCAGATAAAGAGTCATTGGCCATTGCTATTGGTGGTAGAGAAGGTTTCTTGTAGTTATTGAAGGAAACAAGTTTAGTCTTGGCAGCATTGACTGTGACCATCCATTTTTGTCCCCATTCCACTACAGATTGGAGGTCATCCTCTAGTGTTTCTGCCATTTCTTTACAAATGTGTTCATTTGTTTTCCTGTCATGTCTGTTATAGAGCGTGGTGTCATTAGCATATATACCCATCTCACAGACAACTTTGTCAGAGAGGTCATTTATGAATATTAGGAATAATAGAGGTCTAAAGATAGACCCCTGAGGCACTCCCACATTTATATCATATTGTTTAGATGTACGACCATCGAGTACAACCTGGATTTTTCTCTTATCTAAGAAGGATTTAATTATGTTAAGTGTTCTTCCAGTGATATCGTATGATCTGATTTTCCTGAGAAGACCTTCATGCCATACCCTGTCAAAAGCCTTAGATATATCTAGAGCTACCGCTCCACCCTCCCCTGCTTTGTCAAGTGAATGGTATATACGTTCAGAGATTACAATTAGAATGTGCTGTGGAACAGGCTTGCCTAAATCCATATTGTTGATTGGTCAGAAGTTTAGCATCTGTAAGGTGATGGACTAGAGCTTGGTTAATTATTATCTCAAATATTTTGGCAAAAAGTGGAAGGAGGCTAATGGAGCGATAATTTAATTGGTTAGTTCTTTCGCCAGAATTCTTGAAAACTGGTACTACAGAAGCAGTTTTCCAGCAGGCAGGAAAGCAAGATTCATTAAGGCATTTGTTGTAAAGTTTGGAGAGAACTGGAGCTACTTCGGCAGAGCACTTTTTAATAGCATAGCCGGTATGAGATCAGGTCCACATGCTTTTGAAGTGTCAAGATTTTTTATAATAGCATGCACCTGAGCAGGGGTGATTTTTAAATCGTCTAGTGTGGCGTCTGTCTGCAAAGAAAAGTCCGGAAAAGGGTGGTTAGCAGGGTCCAGTGTGGAGTTGGAGGCAAACCGACTGACAAGCATGTTAGCCTTCTCGGTTGCTGAGCAAATAACTTTATGATTGTTGGATAGTGGGGAAATTGTTGATTGTCCATTATTTACTACACTGTTGCAGATTTTCCAGAAGTCACGGGTTCCTAATTTCTGTGCTTCAATGCGTTTTTTGGTGGTTTCAGTAAATTCTCTCTTAGATGTCGCTATTTCTTTCTTACAGTTACTTCTGGTTTCTATATACTTCTGTCTGTTTGAACTGGATTTATGTTGGTTAAATCTGCGGTACGCGTGCTGCCTTTGCGCAATGGCAGCTGCACATGTCGAAGTAAACCATTGGGGAGAGTGGGGCTTGCTATAAAACATAGGGAGGGGAGGATGTTTTGTACCTATTCTGTACTTTAACCTTACAATTGAATAAAAAAAAACATATAAAACTTTAATTAAACTTGGAAATATGATTTTAAAAAATAGCGCGGATCAGTAAGTGCATTACTATTAGCACCGAACTTTTATTCAAACAATTTTTATTTGAACGTTTATATAAAAAAAATGTAACCTTTATAATAAAATGTTTATGAACGTTTTTTTTGTTAATATTTATGAACTGTTTTTGTTTTCAACTTTGTTTTAAAAATATTTATGAACTTTTTATATATATTTATGAATTTTTTTTTTTCAATAGTAAATAGAAATAAGATTTTTTTCATTTAATATGAGTTCCAATCAAAGATAATTATTGTTAGAAATATTCTTTATTGGATACGATTTTTTAAAAATCTTCATTAAAAAAACACACACATTTCATAAATATACTTTCATTATAAAAATTCTGTTTTCTGTTTTATTATTTATAAAAATTACCAATACCGCTGATGTTTGAAAAATAGTTCATAATTAGTCCTCGTGCGAAAGCGCAGGACACAAAATGTTTTAAATAATAATAATAGAATAACAAAGTCTTTCGCTAGTGAGGACTACTATTGAGCGTAACCAGTTATACACTCCTTTTGAAATTTTCATCTCTATTTTTCTCGTTATCTATTGAATATTTTTAATGAAACCTATATGAAATATGTTCCTTACTAAATTGTAAAGATTTTCTATTTTGAAAGAAGTTTAAAAAAATTTAATCTAAAAAAAGTTATTTTAAACTTTTTGTTAAAAAAAATTCAGATTTTCTCATTGTTCAGACATGTATGACAAAGAGGGCGTTGCAAAAAAAGAGTTGTGATGTGAGGAGAATTACAAACTGAAACAGAGAATATTCAGACCTGTAATAATACAAAGAGGGAGTTGCAAAAATAAGTTGTGGTGTGAGGAGAAATCCAATCTGAAATAGAGAGTAGGAGAGTTTTTATAAATACATACAAAACCACATTCATCTTTTTTTAAATTCAAATTAATGAATTAGATAAAATATAATCTTAAAAAGATACGATACAAGTTAGAAAAGCATTACATTCAAGGCATGAAAATTGTTAAACAAAATGTTTTTACTATAGGCTTTAAAAATAAAGATACAAGATTCAATTTGAAATTTATTTATCTTCAAAGTGCACTTTTATACATTTTACAAAGTAAGGTATTAAATTTTTATACCTTACTTTGTAAAATTTATAAAAGTACACTTTGAAGATAAATAAATTTCAAATTTAATCTTGTACATTTTATTTCAAATTGCAGAATTTTATAATGTAAATTAACTAAATACGCGTTCCTTTTTGTTGTTTGTTTCTGTTGATAAATTGTTCGTTGGAAAATAATTTTAATGCTTGTTCTTTCTTTGAATTGAGTGCATTCGAACTTAAAATATTTTCTATTGAAAAAATTTAACTCACTTCTTGTTCCTTTTGGTTTGTCTTATCATTTGAATTGAATTGATATATTGCAAAGAAGTCACCAAACGAACAAAAGTGTCAAAAAAAAAAAAAAAATACAATAAATAAATGTTACCATAACTAATAAAAGTTACGTTTCTACCTACATTGTTCATTATTTTTTACTACCTGATAAGTGCATATGTACTAATAAAGTGATTTTTAATATCGTATTCAGCCCCCCCCCCCCACACTCTTTATCTGTGCCTAAATCAAAACGTAGATTCCATGAACAAAGCTTCTTTTTTAGAACTGCACGCCTGTGGAACTCTGTTCCGTCTGCCTACTTCCCACCTGACTACAACTTGGATGTCTTCAAGTCCGATGTTAACAAATTCCTAATGAACCGCCCTTTTAAGTAAACACTTCATTAAATCTCCACACCAACGTACTGTACTTGCAATAATCCTTATCCCTGAGTGGCTTCCGGGCCTTGATAAGTGGTGATCACCGTGTAAAAAAAAAAAAAAATCCATAATAAGCAACACTTGAATAAATGGTTTATTTTATTGATGTTTATTGAATTGTTAGGTGAAAGTACAGAATAGTTACAATACACCTGCGAGCCCGGTAACATAAGTGCATAAGTACAATAAAGTGATTTTTAATTCATTCATAATTGTCAAAATTGAAGAAATAGCGCACAAGTAGCGCAACTGATTTTTTTTTTTTTTTTTTATCGTATTCACTTAAATCCATAACGAGCAACACTTGAATTAATAGATTATATTGAATGAATTCGCATGTACTTTAAAAAAAAGTATTTCGTCACAAAAATATATGGTAAAACTTGAATTACGGCACTTGTACGAATGGTTTATTTTATTGACGTTACACCGTAATCACGTGATTAAAATTTTAGCAGACGAAAAACTGGGAGGCAAAAGAGTAACCAAAACCAATGTCTGTTTTTTTTTTTGTTAGGTTTTAAGATTTACACAAATGATATAATTATTAAAAAATATACATAAACTAGTAGGCCATCCGGCGTTGCCCGGTCGTAAAATACGCATAAATATTATATTTTAATTTGGTTTCGATATTCAGCTAAGCAAAATTAAAAAGTTAATATAAATATTTGGCTGCATACTATTCTTATTTACAATAATTGAGTTATTATTAGAGCTGTGACAAGAGAATATTCTTGCATTCTTTTGACTCTCGGATTTATATATATATATATATATATATATATATATATATATATATATATATATATGACACAGTTAGACACACTTAATCAACCGAGAACCACATCCGTCTATATAAAAGCATATAAAATATTGACGGATATACACTCAAGAATCAAAACAATGAAAAGAATATGCTGTTGTCACAGCTGTAGTTATTATACAGTTTAATAATTAATGATATTATAAATATTTGAATGTTAAATATAAAATATTAACATTCGAACAGTAGTCATTGAAAAAAGGAGTTAAAATAAAAATAAAAGTAGGCTAAAATTATTTTTATTTTTCATTAAATAGTAGATGTTAATAATAAAAATGGTGCTTTACGATTGCATTTTCAAGTTAAATTCGAGTTTTACGATATTTTTTAATCAAATTGTTAGGGGAAATACAAAATAGTGACAAAGCTCCCTCCCCCCATGTTAAGAATGGCCTTCTAAATAATGTTATTGTTTTAGCACGGTAACATAAGTGCATAAATTCCAAAAGAGTAATTTCTCATATATTACAAAAAAACAAACAAACTAGTCCATGTTAATGATAAGAAAAACCCACAAAACGATCAAAATTGATACGTTACTTAATAAACTTTTTATACGTTTTTTATGCAGAAATTTATGAAAAAAAATGAACATTTTCAATAAAAAAAATGGATAAAAATAATATAAGATTTACCTTTTGTAAAACAAATTGATTTCTTTTTAACAAACTACACAGTTAATCATATTAAATTAATTTTAACGTAGTTCTCTGTTGATAAAAATTACGTAAATAATGGGACTGTTAATTAGAGAGGCCTCCATACATTTTTTTTTAAAGTTGCCACTACTTCAATTAAAACAATCAAATCAAAATGAATTTTTTGGAGGCCGATGCTGGATTTCCGATTTTAACAGTGCCAATAGTCATATATTCTATTATGTGAATATATTTTTTGATATTGGAAACCTGTTATAAAAAATTCTATGTTTAAACTTCATATCACGGAATATTGAAATTTAGTATAATTTAAATCTTTTTAAAATTAATCATTTTTAGAATTCCATTTTTTTTTTGTTGTTGTAATTAAAATAATTATATTATTGAGAAAAAATATTATCGAGAAAAGGCATTGATTTTTTAACAATAATATTAATTTTACGTCCATTTTTTGTATTTACAACTTTAAGGTAATTGAAATAAATAATTAGCTTATATATATATATATATATATATATATATATATATATATATATATATATATATATATATATATATATATATATGTATTTAATTATTTAAACTCTTCAGCTTTAAATTATGCTGCAATTTTTATGGGCCTAAATTTATTTTGTTTAGTTTTTATAACATGAAATATAGGAGGTTAGAACACCTTAAAAAATATTTCCCGTCATATATTTCACGAAACCTACTTTAATATGTAAGTTAATTTAAAAATGAATAAGTATTGAAAATTTCATGAAAATCTGACCATTAGTTGATTTTTGCTAGATTTTTTAAACATGAGTATGTTTAT
This sequence comes from Euprymna scolopes, assembly GCF_053919585.1. Taxonomy (NCBI): domain Eukaryota; kingdom Metazoa; phylum Mollusca; class Cephalopoda; order Sepiida; family Sepiolidae; genus Euprymna; species Euprymna scolopes. The sequence goes on from NC_136506.1 coordinate 75,163,564, forward strand.
GGCTTCAAAATACATAGGAAGGTTGTTTTAAAGCGTTGATAATGTAAACATGATTTTTGTCTCGCATTTTCATTATTTTCATATGCTGTAAACAAGTTTTAAAAATATTAGCAGTTTATCCAAAGCTTCTTCTTTTAAATGATACAAAAGTTAGGATGATAATATTAAATTACAGTTATATCATGCTACATATAGGGGGTTAAATTGGAAGTACCTAATAAAAAAACATTATTGGAAAAAAAAAGTTCATAAATATATTTAAAACACATAGTTCATAAATATTTTGCTCATAACACTTCAATATTTGTTTGATGTAAAAAACAAAAAAAAATACTAAAACATCTGATGTTTGGAAAACAGTCCATAATATATTTTTATTAGAAAAAAAAAACAGTTCATACATATAAACAAAAAAGACCATTTCATAAACATATTTTTATTATAAAGGTTATAATTTTGTTATAAATGTTCAAATAAAGACTTTTAGGGATGATTATTTGGTGCTTTTAAGGCACTCCCTAATAAAATAATTTAACACAATTTTCCGAACAAACAACAAACCACTTCTTAAACTTAACAAGGAAAAGGTTTATTTAAAATGGCATTAAACTCGAAGGAGGAAAAGAAGGAAGGAAGGTTCGGGACTTCACTGCTTACTAGGTAGTTACAGCCGGTGGCTGTCGTCAGATACCTAGTAGGAGCAGAGAAGCGAAAGGTCTAGTCCCTTCGAAAGCTGGTGGAGTAAGAGAGAGTTTTTTCTTCTCAGGACCGGAAGCTGTCAGGTCCTTGGGGGTTAAAAATATTCATGCGCTACTCCTCTGATTGGCCAGTGGATGGCCACATCACTCAATCAGGGAGGAATATATGCAAGAAGAAAGAGGTCTATTTGCGTCTGCTACAGACTGTTTGAATAAAATTTCTATTTATCTATTTGCATTAAGAAAAAATACATTATATATAATTTTGGTCATCTGTACCTAAAAATTTGTCTGCTGTCACTTCTGCAAAATGGCTTTGTAAACAAAGAGGTACGATGCTTAACTTGAAGCCATTTTTTTTTTTTTTTAGAAAGGAAAATCAAATTTTAGTGAGACCGATCGACTCCACCATTTTGTCAATTTCTAGCTGCAAGTAAGAGAGCGTCAGGGGAGATAACTCCATCTAATTCTTGAAGTTTGTCAAAACACACATGAAGTTCTAATAATTTTATTAATAAATTTTTAAACGATTTTTTGAAAGAAAAAAAAACAGAAAGAAAAGAGGAAAACCTAAAATTATTCGGAACTGGAAAAATAATCCTATCAAATTTTGGCAGACTTCAAGAGTTAGATGGAGTTGTCTCCCCTAGTGTAGATGAAATTACCAAGATGGATGCATCACGATCGCTCTTACTAAAATTTGATTTTCTTTTGTAAAAAGAAAAAACTACTTGATCAAATTAAGCAATTTTTTTATGAGAACTTCATTCCATACCGAGCACATACATCATAGAGATTTATCTTTATCTTCGTTTTTTAATGTCTTTGCTAAACTGCATAAGCACCATAACATTCGAAGATAAACTCACAAAAGAAACTGTTAGAACGATGGTCTTTTTGAAAAGTATTTGTGCTTTTTTTATTTTTTTTTTACATAGGCATCACCACTTATCAAGGCCCAAAGACCACTCGAGGATTAGGGTTAAGAGTGTACAGCAGTAGTCAATTGAACAATATAGTAATTGTTAGTAATGGAAATTCGGTAAATTTGTTAACTTAAGTAGAACGTCTCATCAAGAACTTGTTTATGTTAGACTTGAAGACAATCAGATTATTGTCAGCTGGAAAGCAGGAAAACAGAAAACAATTCCACAGGCGTGCAGTTCTAAGAAAGAGGCTTTGTTCATGGAATCTACATTTAGGTTTAGGCACAGATAAAGAGTGGGGAGAATTATTGATAGTGTTTTCAGCTAGACGAGTGTTTCTTGTGAAAGTTTGGCGAGGAGGGACCATAAATTGAAGCTCAGTCGATCACTTGCCATGAAAATAATGATAAAGCAGAGACAAACTCGCAACATCTTTTCAGTGAGATAGAGGTTGCAGAGAAGAAAAAAGGACATCTCCTAGGCTACAAAGTCTATTTTGAACTCTATCAAAGCAGGACAAGTCCTTTCTAGCAACTCCTGCCCAAATGTGGCAACAGTATTCCATCCTTGGACGTACCTGGCTCTTATATAGATAGAGAATTGCATCAGAAGTGAGATATCTACTGAATCGATAGAAGGAGCCCACCATTTTTCCAGCAGCCTTGGCAACAGATTTAATGTACGTATTCCATTTAAGATCAGGAGTAAAGGTCAAGCCCAGAAGCTTGTCAAAACATGAGGCCTCCCTAAGACGAGAGCCATTCATTTCAATTGATGCCAGATGGGGACCGGAATGTTGATGATGTAAAGATAGAAGCTTGGTTTTAGATGCATTAAAAGTAACCAGCCACTCCTTTCCCCATTGTACAACATGCTCAAGATCAGAGGAGAGAGAATCAAAGAGAACTTGGTTGTTTACGGTCTTAGTTGTGCTACCATATATGGTAGTGTCATCAGCATAAATGTCTACGAATGATATAAGGATGTGATTTGGAAGATCATTAATGTAAATTAGGATGGACATCTGAGGGACTCCAGCATTAATACTTTGAGCTTCTGATTTCTGCCCATCAACTACTATTCTTATGAACCTATATTATACAAACAAAAAAATATTGAATTTCAAGTAAAATAAATGGTTCCTATGTAATTGTCATGTCGCAAATAGTAACATATCCAAAGAAAACCGATGATGTAGAAAAATAATTATTAACTAGCCGTACCAGCCACGTGTTGCTGTGGCTCAGTTTGTTTAAATGCCCCCCCCCCCAAGAAAATAGACAAAATTTATGTTTTTTATAAGAAGGAATTAGTATGGTAAACTGTTATTTTTTTTTTCATTATAAAATTAATAAAGAAAAATATTTTATTTAGTTATTCAGTTATGTACTGTTATCCTCATCTCTTATAGTTGTTGATTCACGACAAACTGTGAATATCTAAATAAATGCAAAATATAAATTAGATGAATTTTGTTTTGTTTTTGTTTTACCAATATAGTGTAGCGAGCCGGTTGGTAAAATGAGCACACGGACACAGAAACATGCAAGAGAAATAATAATTGAAATGATAGAAAACCAAGAGAGAGAGAGAGAGAGAGAGAGAGAGTGAGAGAGAGAGAAAGAGAGAGAGAGAGAGAGTGTGTGTGTGTGTGAGAGAGAGAGAGAGAGAGAGTGTGTGAGACAGCTAGAGAGTGAGAGAGAGAGAGTTGGGAAGAATGCATATGTGTGTATGTATATATATATATATATATATATATATATATATATATATATATATATATATATATATATATATATATATATATAAGTAGGTTGTAGTTTGCTTGAAGCATTGTTGAAGAAAATTATAAGGTAAAATTAAAAGCCAAGAACAATGCGAGATTTTTTTTTATAAAGAGTAAAATTAAATGCAAACAAAAGAAATAAAGTTCTTTTTTTTGTTGTTCGTTTTTTCTTTTTCACACAAATTTTAACTCTAAACAACAGTAATTTTTTTTTCAATGGTGATATAAATCTTTATTTATATCACCATTGAATACAACAGAAAAAAAAATTACTGTTGTTTAGAGTTAAAATTTGTGTGAAAAAGAAAAAACGAACAACAAAAAAAAGAACTTTATTTCTTTTGTTTGCATTTAATTTTACTCTATATAAAAAAAAAAATCTCGCATTGTTCTTGGCTTTTAATTTTACCTTATATATATATATCCCTCTCTGTGTCTCCCTCATCGTTTATATGTATAAAAGTTAAATTGTGTGTGTGTGTGTGTGTGTGTACATTTCCCTACCAAACTACTCTGTCAATTTTCAGTCTACAGACCCGAGATTTGACATAAGGGGTATTGAGATTTGGTAAAATCTTTGTAATCAGTTTTCGGCTAGAAATTTGGCTGTCAAGGGGTCAAAGTTCAATGATTTGACTTTTGAAAACTCTACCAAACTCCTCTGCCAATTTTGGGTCTAAACACTTGAAATTTTAGATGTAGGTTACTTGGACATGAATCAAATTTTTTAATTGGATTTGAGCCCAAAACAAATGTTAAGGGGGCAAAATTGGCGGCAAAGTTAAAAAAAAAATTTGACCTCTGCGGTCTCTACCAAATTACTCAGCCAATTTTTGGTCTAAACATTTGAAATTTTACATAAAGTGTATTCAGACATAGAGCAAGCTTTTTAATCGTTTTTAGCTGAAAATTTGGCTGCCAAGGGGTCAAATTGTAAAAAGATTTTACCTTTGTGGTCTCTGGCAAACTATTCAGCCAATTTTGGGTCTAAACATTTGAAATTTTACATAAAGGGTATTTAGACATGCAGCAAGCTTTTTAATCAGATTTTGGGCAAAATTTTGGCTGCCAAGCGGTCAAAGTTGAAAGAGTTAACATTTCAGACTCTACAAAACTCCTCCATTGATTTTGGGTCTAAACATTTGAAATTTTAGACGTAGGTTACCTGGACATGAATAAAAGTTTTTAATATATATATATGCATATGCACATAAAGTTATGAACAGTACATAGGGTTCGAGCAAAGCCGAGCTGAACTGCTAGTATATATATATATATATATATATATATATATATATATATATATATATATATATATATATATTTGGAATCTTCAGTGCACAGTGTCACCAGTCGATAGATTCGAACCCGCCAACACAAGCCATTTCTGGCTTGATTAGCAAGGACCGTATCCATCCAGTTACCAAATTTTATGATGTTGACCATCTTACAATTTATTCCTTTAATTCAGTTGACATTTACACTTCTTGATAGTATTTGTTTTGTGGCACAAAACCATTTTTATTATTATATCAATCAATGAACCTATTTTGCATTTAACTCATCAGAAGAAATAGCAACTATCAATCCACCAAAAGGAAATAAAATTCGTTTGGGCATGATTAAAAAATCCGAAAATTGGAAGAGAAGTTGGAATTACCTTATTATTTGCTTATATTGCACCATTTTGAACTTAGAAATAAAGTCACTAAAACCCAAATATTTGTATTGACAAATTGCATTAATTTTGGTATATACTACTAGAAATGTTCTATTTAGTAATTAATACATTTTTTATTTATAATTAATACCTCCATATCTACCCAAATAACGTTAGTGGATATAATATATTATGCATGTTTGCACACCTACTAAATTTATACAAAACTTTTTACAAAAAAAATAATAAATAAAATTTAAAAAAAAACGATAAAATACCAATATTGTCAATTTCAATTTCCGATGTACTGCATGAATTTTTTTTATCATATCTTTAAAAAGTTAATCCTTATTGAAACTCATTTGAGTGTTCTTACTATGAACATACATTTCTGTAACACAAACTTGATGTTACAGCATATTTTTATTTATGCACATATAAAGTTTTCTCATAAACCAATCAAATTCTTTGGTATTCCCACCCCTGCTTGCAGGAACTGGACTTTTATTTCACTGTTGTTACCTAGCTCTCCTCATGTAGTAAGCACCGTTGAAATAAATACGGAAAATCGGCACATACAATATTATCTCTTGCTTATTTTCAGTCTACTCTACTACTTAAGACTCGAAATTTGATATACAGGGTATGGAGATTTGGGAAAATCTTTGTAATCCGTTTTCACACAGAAATTTGACCTTTGAGAACTCTACCAAACTCCTCCGCTAATTTTGGATATAAACAATTGAAATTTTAGATATAGGTTCCTTGGACATGGATCTAACTTAACAACTTTATTTGAACTCAAAACAATAAATGTTAAGGGGTCATAATAGGAGTCAAAATTTTTTAAAAATTTGACCTATGCGGTCTCTACCAAATTACTCAGACAATTTCTGGTCTAAATATTTGAAATTTTACATAAGGGTATTCAGAGATAGGGCAAGCTTTTTAATCGGTTTGGGTTGAAAATTTTTAGTTACCAATAGATAAATGTATGTCTGTTTGCATGTCTGCCTAAAACTTTTTATAGAGGCGACGGATTTTTACAAGATCAGTATCGTTTTGAATCTCGACCCTTCAGACGATAAATATCGAAAAATTGGCTAAAAACATTAATATCTTCACCTTAAACTGGGCACTTATCTATGGGGGGGGCACTTTTTTCACCCATATTTTCGAAAGTCATCGTCTCCTTTCGATTGTCTAGCCTTAATTTAAACCTACGTCACTTCCGGTTTGGCGGTGGTCATAACAGTAAAGATGTCAGGTTTTTTTCCCGTTCTTTTCCTCCTTTCCGGTACGGGTTCGAGTCTGTCTTCCTACTACCACTTCTTTTTTTTTTTGTGCTCAACATACACCTCCAAACACCCGGGCAACTCCGGGCTGAAATGCTAATAATATATATATATATATATATATATATATATATATATATATATATATATAAAGCGAGAGAGAAAGAGATAAAAAAGGAACAAACCAAGTTATATTCATCAACGATTTGTTGCTGACCTTAACAGAGCTGAGAGGGAGGAGATGGATATAACAAAATGTCAAAGCCTTATGTACAGTATGAAAAGAAACTGGAATCTTAGGAAGATTTCCATCATTCCAGTAATTATAGAAGCAACCGGACTCATGAAAAAGAATTTCAAAAACTACCTGGCAAATATATCTAGTGAACCAAGTGCAAGTGAAATACAAACATTTGCCCTGAAAGGAATGGTTAGAATCTTAAAAAGATCTCTTGATTGGAATGGCTGAAATAGTGGGTGAATGTCTGACATCCGATAAAATGCCTCGTCCCCAGCAAAAACAAAATGTAAAGAAAATTAAAACAAAAAGAGAGAAAATGTGTGTATTTGCATGTTTTATTATATATATATGTGTGTGTGTGTGTTTATATATATATATATATATATATATATATATATATATATATATAGCGTATAAGCGATGCTCTTTGTGTAAACAAATCGAGCTTAGGTAGTTCGAACAATGTCAAAACATCGTTAAACTCATGACTCGCACAGCAGCCGCCGATAGCGTAGTGGTTAGGAGCCTTGACTGTCGTACAAACGGTCGGGTTTCAATCCTGGCTTGAGATAGTTGTCTGCCTAGCCGCACTGATGATATGTGAAACACCCGAAAGTATCCTGTACCTCTGTAAGGCCACCATTCGCCCATGTATGGAGTATTGCTGTCACATTTGGGCTGGTGCATCGGCTACTAGTCTCTCGCTCCTTGACAAGGTTCAAAAGAGAATCGCAAATCTGATAGGCCCTGAACTGGTATCGAAGCTTCAGCCTCTGTCCCATCAACGAAACGTTGCATCCCTCTGCTTGTTCTACAAGTATTTTAATGGTGAATGCTCTGGCGAACTGCAAGCACTTGTGCTCCCACGACGTGAACACCCTCAACAGACCCGACAGGCTGCAAAATCCCACCCCTACACTGTAGAGATCCCTAGATGTAAAAGATCTTTCTACTCCAGTAGTTTCTTCCCCAGAACCGCTAAACTTTGGAATTCCATTCCAGGTCCGTGCTTCCCCAACTGTACTGACGTGCATAAATTCAAGTGCAACGTGAACCAACATCTTGCTACCCAAATCCCTACATAGTACCCCAGTAGTTGTTGCCCCTGATAGTAGTCCCTTACAACAAAGTGACAATGTGCCTTGTTTGGGGTGAAAATGTAATAAAAAAAAAATAAAATAAAAAAAGTACTGTATGTGGATGACTATATATATATATATATATATATATATATATATATTGAAATTTTAGATGTAGGTTACCTGGACATGAATAAAACCTTTTAATATATATATATACATATGCACATAAAGTTATGAACAGTACATAGGGTCCGAGCAAAGCCGAGCTGAACTGCTAGTGTATATATATATATATATATATATATATATATATATATATATATATATATATATATATATATATATATATATATATATATAAAAAGAATATTATATATATATAAAGAATATTAAACTAGGTAGATCCCGAATTTGAATTCCTAACGTCAAATCATTCGACCGGTCAAATGAAATGAAGAACATCATCGATTTTTGTAACTGTTGTCTTCGTGTCGTCATTCAACCATTGAAGGTAATGTGTTAATCATCTTAATATGAACTTTGAATAACCCCTTTCCAAGTAATTTGTCCCTCCATTATAAGTAATGTGTCCCCTCCTGCGTTAAAGGAACTGATCATCCTCTCTCCTCGCTAATATATGTTATAAGAATCCACAGAACTATATAAATATCTCCCTCTCTGTGTCTCCCTCATCGTTACCTCTATGTACCCGATATATGATTCCCAATATGGACTCCTATACAATATATATATATATATATATATATATATATATATATATATATATATATATATATATATATATACTAGATCTTATGTTACAGAAGTTTTTTTTTTTTGCTTTTCTTTTTCTTTTACAGATAAATTAGTTTGAAACTGTAACGTCGTCCAGGAACCAACACGCTGTTTGCTCAGTCACAAAGGAGACAAAGAATAGGAAAGAACTTCAACTCGCTTTTTGTTTTTGTACAACAACATTTATTTCCTTATTGTTACGTTCATGACGTAACCCACATCTCGAACGTGATCCAACCTCTAACGTGATCTTGAACATTATCCCTGTCTCTATAAAATTATCTCCTTTTTAAAGTCTTTATTTTTCCCTACCGGTGACGTCATTTTGCATGCATTTGCATCCGCGCATCCACGCTATGTTACAGAAGTTTTGCCTTAGTTTTTCTTTTACAAAGAAGTCACCACTTATAAAGGCCCAAGAACCATTCGAGGATAAGAGTTCACTGAGCTTAACAGATGAATGGTGAAACATCATGGGAATTAGTAATAGTGGTTGTAACTGGTTCAGAATTGATTACTTTAAGGAGAGGAAGCAACAAGAATTTGTTTACATTGGGCTTGAAAACAACAATGCTGTAAATAGTCTGCAATAAAAATAAATTGATAAATAATACTCATCTCAATGAATTCCAATTAGAATAATATATATACCATTCGGTACGGACCCGACCATGGAAGATCAGATAATAAATAAACATGGATTTATAAGACAAAAAAATCCAACCTTGATTGCCCTTCGTGGCACAGTAGATAGAGACGTTGAATCTCTACGGTTCCAGGTGAGCACTGTCTGAAGATAACGGTTTCAATCTTACCCAAAGCCGGCCAGAGTCTTACATGGCAAAACGTAGTGAAATGACAACAACTACGGAAGGCAGTAATTGATGAGAATACAGTCAGGAGATTCAGAGTTCCCAGCCTGTCATGGTTACCATGAATAGTTGGCTGAAACGTTGTGAAACAAGAACAACTAAAAAAAAAAAAAGATGAGGATGATAGTCCGCAATAAAATAAATTAATAAATAATACCCATCTCAATGAGTTCCAATTAGAATAATATATAAATGATGCTGTAGTTAGCCGGGAAGCAGTCCCGTGGCATTCTTTTCTACCAATGAGAGTTCTAGGAAAGAAACTTCACTCATGGAAGTTTAATTTAGTTTTAGGTACACAGAGAAAGGGAAATTATTGACAGTGGTTTTAGCTAGACGAGTCTTTCTTATGACTATTTTACAGAGGAAGGGAACCATAAAAACTGTTAAACTGAAGAAGAAGAAGAAGAAGAAGAAGAAGAAGAAGAAGAAGAAGAAGAAGAAGAAGAAGAAGAGTGTTAGTGGTATATAGACAGATATTCCAGATATTTGATACCCGGACAACGCTGGGTAGACTTGCTAGTGCTAGTGTTTACGTTTGTTTATACTACCCCCCCCTCTCACCGACTTTTTCTTCTTGATTTCACTCTTTCTAACCCACTTAATTCACTATGAAACGTTTACATCGCAGTTAAAGTATTTTTAGAAAACAAGTTTTTAAGTTCTACTTTAATAGTACAGCAACCCTTGCAGTAGTTGGCCTATGCTGCATCCCCCATCCCCACGCCAACCTTATCTTAAATAACACTACTCAAGTATAGTCACACACGCGCGCGCACGCGCACACACACACACACATACACACACACATGCACACACACACATACATACATATATATATAATATTTTAAAATAAGTTAACAAATTTACCGAATTTCCATTACTAACGATACTGTACACTCTTAACCCTTATCCTCGAGTGGTCTCTGGCCTTGATAAGTGGTTATGCCTATGTAAAATAAAATAAATATTAATAATTTTTTGTACTAGCAGCACTAGTGTTTCATACGTATGCAATGGATGTAAAAAGTGATAATTATTCATGGTCGGAAGATTCGAACCCAATCAATAAAAGTTAAACTTCGCTTTGCAGGTTATCGCCTTTCCTCTTGGCCACCAGCAATCAACATTTAAAGAGAATAGAATTAAGTACTTATGAAGCCATGTAAGCAGGTTAAGGTTTATATTACTATACACATAGATTCGAAAAAGTTGTCGAAAAACAGATATATAAAAAAATAAATGTTTTCAAAGGCAAGGTAAGTTACTTTTCTACCTAACTGGATAATTTTTTAGTGTTTCTATTTAATGTAACATGTTTACGCAGCTCAAAACACAAAGAATGTTTACCGATGTATTTGAAAAATTAAAATGGCGCCGGACTCTCTGTTGAACAGGATAAATTTGGGAAAATGAGTTAAAACTAAAAAAAATACACAAAATACTGTTAAAAATTCAGCGAATATATGTCAACCTATGTTAACGGTAACATATATTGAGCGATTTTCTAACAGTATTTTTTTAGTTTTAACTCGTTTTCTCAAACTTACCGTGTTCACCAGAGAGTGCCCCGGCATTTGCAATTTTCAAATACATCGGTAAACACTCTATGTTTTTTTAGCTTCTTCAGGTGTATCTTGTTGAACTTGGGAATATTTCTGTCAAACTCAGGAATTTTGACGGAATTTTGAGCGGAGCCCTTTATTTACTTCACGGGGGTAGCATGCTCTTGTTCTATCAGCCATGACTGGATAGAGGTCCTAAGTAATTTGCAAATGTATTTTTTCAGTTGCCCACACTGAGGATTGAACCTTTAACCTTCAGGAGAATATCACCAAATTCCAAATTCCTGAGTTCGACAGAAACATTCTCAAGTTCGACAAGATACACTTGGGGAAGGTCGGAGGTTACATCGACCGAAACGTTGCGAAAATCACACTCAAGATGAGAACAGTAGTCTGATGAATAATAATACGATTAGAAGTTTGCGTTTCCATCTTTTCAGTGGTGGAAGTTCACTTACAGTAGACCAAAGCAGACCTCTTCTTTCTATGTGCAATGCATAAACCCGTCAGCTTATACTGAAAAGATACATTTAAAGAAGATTGGAGGTTATGTCATTTTTTTTTTTTTTTTTCATTTTTCTTAAACTTTTTCTTCTAGGGGATGGGACATCCAACCAGATGTCTGGCATTTACCCCTATTTTAGTGAGTCCAACCAAGAGATCTTTTCAGGATTCTAGCCGTCCCTTTCAGTGCAATCGTTTGTATTTCACTTGCACTTGGTTCACCGGGTATGCTTGCTATGTACTTTTTTAAAGTTCTTTTTCATAAGCCCAGTTGCTCCTGTGATGACTGGTATAATTGAAACGTCTTTTAATTTCCAATTTCGTTTCATATCATACATAAGTCCTTGATACTTTGTTATCTTTTCCCTCTCAGCTCTGTTAAGCCCTGTATCATTGGGTACACTGACCTCTATTACGGTCGCTTTTTTGTTTGCTCTGTCCCAAATCACTATATCTGGTTTAACAGCTGCGTTTTCTAGATATGTAGCAGTAGGGATTATGTAGTCATAGTGAATAGTGTAGTTGTCATTCCCAACTGTTCATTCGGGTATATGTTCCCAGGATTTTTTACTACACTGAATGTTGAGTTTCTTACATATCTTCCAGTGAAGGTATTTGCAAACTCCGTTATGGCGATCTGAAACATTGTGAAAATGACACTCCAGATGAGAACAGTAATCTGAAGTACCCTTGCGATTTTTCCCTTGATTTTGATCTAAAACAGATTGTTGACAAACCTACTTGTATATCCGATACTGACGCACATTTTGCAAATCTTCTTCATCTTTTCCTGACAACTTGCCATGAACAGTGTTTAGGGATGCTAGAAGTACCTCTTTATATATTAAATGAAAAAGTAACACAGAATGAAATACTAAACTTCTTTTAAAAGCAACAACGAAAAGGTTTATTTTAGTGGCGGAAAGTTGGACGGTGTCCACGTAAGGAAAATGAAAGAGTTGAAAGTTCTTTGAGCTTTCGAAAGTCGGACACATTTATCTTTGGGCAAAAATTGTCTATTCTGAAGCGTCCAGTGGACAGAGACAAGAGAGAAAGAGAGAGAGGAGAGAGGTCTTTCTTCGATTCTTGTTGGGTTCTATTTGATAAGACGGGGCTAAAGAAGTTCCTTAGTGGACAGACTGAATCAAGGTGTCCTGCAAGCTGATTGTGTGTGGCCAAATGTAATGCTACCCAACACGTTGTAGCCTCAGTTGCAAAGAATACAAAGAATAGAAAAGAACTTCAACTTGTTTTTTTTTTGTTGCACAATGAAATTTATTTCCTCATTCTCTTGTTACCACTGTGACGTTCCTCACGTGATCATTTTCTCGAACGTCATCTATTCCTCTAACATTATCTTGAATGTCATCCACGTCTCTAATGGTATATTGAATGTCATCCAGGCCTCTAACGTGATCTTGAACGTGATCCAGATCTCTAATGTGATCTTGAATGTCATCCTGGCCTCTAACGTGATTTTGAACCTCGTCCACGTCTCTAATGTAATCTTCAACGTCATCCACGTCTCTAATGTGATCTTCAACGTCATCCACGTCTCTAATGTGACCGTCTTCTCTGACATACTCTTTCTCCTTTTTATACTCTTTTTCTTTACAGGTGACGCCATTTCGCATGCATTTGCATATGTGCATCCATGCTCTGTTACACAAATAGCTAAGCATGGACATTGATTGATGAGAGAAAATAAATCTTTATTTTTTTTTTTTAATGGCTGCAACAAATGTTCATTTACTGTTCTGTTTCTGCTAGGATCTTCCGTTGTCTCAATTAAAATTAAAACAAAGAAATATAAAACCGCTAATATTCCTTACCATTGCAGATCGCATCAATAATTGATGACTGACGGGGAGAGCTTCATACTCTCCAAGAAATTCCGACACAAAACAGACAGCCTGTTATGGCTCGCAAATAGCCACAAAGGAGAACAGAACAATGGAGAACAGTTAAAACGTATTACATGAAAACAACGGAAAGGTTACAAACGAAAAGGGTAGGTAATTCACCGAGCATGCGAGTGTCGCTCTGGAATTAGATCCCCCCTGGGATCGCAATGAGTAAAGTTTATATGAACAATGGATTAGTCCATTTGAAGGGTGGTTCCCCCACAACACAGTCACATCGATCCATTCAGCAAAGAGAGATTGCTAGTCTATCTCTGCCTACTTGTTATTTTTATGGTAGGTGCTTGACTGAGCTCTAATCTGTGGTTTCTTCTGTAAAACATCCGTAACAAAATTTCCGGTGCTTCTAGGACGAAATTTTGTAGTTGATAAATGGAGTTCTCAGATAAAAATCAATAATTTCTACTGACTTTTTTGTCAATTCTAATAAATTACAATGGTAGCTTCCAAATTATGCAGTCGAAATTACCTGAATATTACTGAATTATTAAAAAAACTCAAATTTAATGGTGATAGCAGATGAAAAATTTTCCGCCATCTTTTTTCAATCGAAACGGAAAATTACCTCCCATTTGAACTCTCCTGTGTTTTACGATCATTTTCATCAAATTCTATCTTTTATTTTCTTTAATAAATAATTTTCTACCTCATCGATTTTCATAATTTAAACTTAAATTAATTTAAAAATACAAGGAATATGTACATACCATTGTTTTCATGTGAAATTCAGTTTTACGATTCCTGAAATTCCGTCCTAATAGTGTAGAAGTGTGTTGTGGACCAGGATATAAAATACTCTAACTCGCTACAAGAAAAAATAATGAAACGAATTGAATGAAGGAAACAAAGAACTCAAATGCTGGAATAAAATAAACATGTCGTTTATTTTCTGTTGCGAAATGAAAGTTTTCGGTGTACACGTGTTCATTCAGCCGTTGACGACTACGCACGTGGAAGAAAAGGGAGAATGCAATAGAGAAACGTGAAGTGGCAAGCTGGCCTGTAGAAAGAGAGGGTTAAGCTCAGTAGAGCGTCGCGCACATGTCTGTTTTGATGGACCAAAGGTGAAGGGGAGATAGAGTGACGTTAGAGCACGCGGTCAGTTCGTCGACTAAGCAGCTCGAACGCTGGTCCGGATGAAAAGGGAAGTTGACAGGTTTTGTTGACTTTTATACTGGAGTTAGTGTTCTGGGTGCACATGTCTGGCTTTCACTTTAAAGGAAGTGACGTCACAGCTCGGGTATGTGTGTGTGCGTGAATGTGAGTGTGTGTATGAGGCTGTGTATATGTGTGTGTGTGTGTGCATACGTGCATACATGTGGGTGTGTATATGTGAGCAAAAACATGTTCGAACAAAACTCCCCCTCCTGGGGAGAAAAAAATATATATATACAAGAGAAACATATTTCGTTTTTGTTTTTTATGTATATATTTTTTTTTTTTTAATAAGTTATATATTGTTTGAAATGTTTTGGCCAATGAACTTTTCGACCAGTTTTTGTTGTTGTTTGTGGTGTGTTGTTTTTTGTAATTTCTTTGTACGTTTCTGAGTGTGTATGTTCTTGTATTGGAGTAGGAGAAACGTGTAATTGTTCGTCTATGAATGCATGTTTAAGTCTGTCTATTGCTATAGTGTATTTTTTTTCCTCTTTTTAATATTGTAAAATACTTTTTACTTCTGTCGAGAACTAAATAAAGTCCGGAATAATTTGGACATAGTGTTTTTTTTACTGCGTCGTTCCTGATAAAAATGTATATACATGTGTAAATATCGCTTGGAATGAAAATGTTCGTGTCTGGCTTTTTGGTTGGAGTAAATTTTAATTGTGACATTTTGTGTTTTAAGTCCGTCACAAAAGTTGTCGTTGGGGAAATGTCTGCATTGTTTTCGCAGAATTGTCCTGGTAAAATCAGTGTTGATCCAAAAACTAATTCTGCAGGTGTGCTCTGCAAATCTTCCTTCACAGTGTTGCGAATTGCTAGGAGAATGAGTGGCAAGTTTTCTGACCAGTCTGATTTGTTTTCGTTCATAGCCAAAGATGCTTTTAATTGTCTATGCAATCATTCCACCATACCGTTTGCGCAAGGATGATAGGCAGTAGTCTTAATGTGCTTTGTTCCCAACAAATGGTTGAATTCAGTAAAAAGAGTTGATTGGAACTGTGAGTCCCTGTCCGTTGTGATTACGGAAGGCACTCCGAAAATTGCTATCCAATCATGTAAAATCGCTCTGGCTATTGTTGCGGCTGATATGTCTTTCACTGGTATTGCTGTCGGCCATCTGCTGAATCTAAGGATGTGTGTATGTCCTTTTGAAGTGGGCAAGGGTCCAATCAAGTCGATATGCACATGAGTAAACCTAGCGTCTGGTACACTGAAAGTTCCTGAAGGTGATTTTGTGTGCCTGTGAACTTTGTTTTTTTGGCAAGGAATGCAAGTTTTGGTCCAACTACGGATGTCCGTATTCATATTTGGCCAAGCAAAACGTTCCGCTATTAATTTCACGGTGGCATGTTTTCCTGGGTGGGAAAAATTGTGGAAGTGCTGGAAAACTTGTCGTCTGAGGCTGGGTGAAATATAAGGGCGAGGATGTTTTTGTGAAACATCACAATATAAATTTGTTGTTCCGAATAGTATCAACATTTCTTTCAGCTTCAGTGAAGTTTTGTCCATTATAGCTGGGAGCGTGGTATCGGTTAATTGCTCTTGTGCTATTAATTCCATACTTAGTGGAGTGGAATTTACAGAAGCAATTGTTGCACAAGATAAAGCGTCAGCTACAATGTTTTCCTGTCCTTTTACGTAACATATATCGGTAGAATATTGGGCTATAAAGTCCAGGTGTCGAATTTCTCGTGGACCATATTTGTCGACGTGTGTGTAGAGCAAATGTTAGAGGTTTATGACCCGTATAAATGGAAAATTTTCTGCCCTCGAGGAGATGTTTAAAGTGCTTAATTGCAAGGTAAATTGCAAGTAACTCTCTCGAGAAAGTACTATATTTAGTCTGCGCTTTGTTTAACTTGGCAGAGAAGAATGAAATAGGGGTCATTTTGTTGTCAGAAATTTGGTGAATGACAGCTCCTACTGCTATTTCCGATGCGTCCGTCATAAGCGTAAGTTCCGTTGTATCGCTATCTTGGATATATGTAAGTTTGGTGAAGTTTGCCAAAGAAGTTTTCGATTGTTCGAAGGCCTGTAGTGCAGGTCCTTCCAAAACTAACTGTTTGTTTTTGGTTCGGTTTTTTAACAAGTCCGTTAAAGGTGCGAGTAATGTGGAACAGTTAGGCAAAAAACGTCTGTAATAGTTAATTATGCCAATAAAACAGCATACTTGTCTGACAGATGTCGGTAGAGGGAAATTCGAAATAGTACTTACTTTTTCAGGCAAAGGGGAGATTCCATCCTTGTCAATTAAATGACCGAGAAATTGAACTTCCTGGTGGCCAAAAACACATTTATCGGTGTTTAGTTTAAGACCAAAATGTGACAGTCTTTCAAATGTTTGTTCCAGGTGTAGCCAGCGTTCTTCGAGGTTTCTGCTGGCGATTAAAACGTCGTCCAAATAAGCGAATATGAAGGGCAGACCTCTGAAAACTTTGTCAATCAAACGCTGGAAAGTTTGACAGGCGTTTCTCAGCCCGAAAGGCATCCTTAAGAACTCGTAAAGGCCAAATGGTGTGGTCAGTGCGGTTTTATGAACGTCTTCTTCCGCGACTGGAATTTGAAAATATGCCTTTACATGGTCCAGTTTGGAGAAAATTGTGGCGCCTTGTGGCAAAGTCATAGATATGGGGAATAGGATATCTATCTGGAACAATTTTTGTGTTTAAGCGTCTAAAATCTCCGCACGGGCGCCATGTAGTGTTGTCAGCTTTCTGTACCATGTGGAGTGGTGATGACCAAGCACTTTTCGAGGGCCGTATTATTTCCATGTGGAGTAGGTTTTGAAACTCGGATTTTGCCAATTTGTATTTATCCGGTTTCAAGCATCTGGGGGTTGAATAGACGGGCGGTCCTGTTGTCTTAATATAGTGCTTAGCGCTGTGTTTGATGGGGTCCGTGCTTTTAAATGGGTGGGAAAGTTGAGGAAATTTTTGGAGTAACCAGCGGATGTATAAATCTTCGGGTAAGGCAGTGCTGATTCCGATGGTTAAAAATTTCGAGGTAGTTCCTCTCACTGAAATCTTCGTTTCATTGTCTGTCAATGTGTGATGAGTCATGTCGACAGACAGGTTTAAATGAGCTAAAAAGTCCGCCCCCAAAATTGGAGTAGTCACGCTGGCTATGGTGAAATTCCATAAAAAATTCCTCCACATTTCAAGGTTCAAATTTAAAGTTTTTTCGCCAAAAGTGGGTATTTTTGTACCGTTGGTGGCTTGTAGGTTAAAAAATTGGGTCCCTGTTGGGTGGCCATGTGGTGTCGGTATGACGCTGATTTCCGCTCCTGTGTCTATTAAAAAGTTATATCCATGAATTTTGTCTCGGATATAAAATAGACACCCTTTTTTGTGTGCTCCAGCTACAGTCGTCGTCGTTACTGGCTAGAAGGTTTGTTTCCCTGTGCCGGTTTTTTGAACACGCAGGGTTTAGTGCATCTTCTCGCATCGACGCCGAATCTCCTGTGATAGAAACACACATCTTGTCTATGTCGTGACGTGGATCGGTTCCTGCTTGAACTTCTTCGCCTGTAATTTTGCCGCGTGTCGTCGTGGTTTCTGTGAGAATGTTGACGCGTTTGAAGTACGTCGGCTAGCTGCTTCGAAAGCTTCTCAACTGCAGACTTTAATTCTGCTAATTCCTCGTCTCGGTTTTGGTCAGGTTGCTGTTGGTGGCCATATACTTGTCAGCTCCAGGAACTTTCGTGAATTCTGTCGGCTATGCCGGCGAGCTTTTATGTTGCCGTCTCCTCCGATATCAGAGCGAGGATTTGTTTGTTAGCTGGGGGTAATTTACCCAACCATAGACTCTTCATAATGCTGTCCGACATTTTGTTGTCTCCCAGCAAAGCTTTCATGTGATGAAGTAGTTGAGAAGGCGTACGGTCTCCTAACTCAACTTGTGTGAACAAGTTACGAAGCATGGCTTCGTTAGAAACAACGGTTCGTTGCAGGATTGCTTGCTTCAACGTGTCGTACAGTCTTTCCTCCGGTACATTTCGAGGAAATCCGTGACTTCCTCTACCACCTCCAACGGCAGTTTTTCCACTAAATAACAGTAATGTGCTCGTTGTGACATTACCCGTTTAGCGTCAAATATGGCTTGTAATTGGATGAACCATATCTTTGTATTTGTCGGGTTGAAGGGTGGAATATTTAATGCCATGGTTTCGTTGTAGGAGTCCGTCTGTTGAAGTTCCATTTTGTTTGGGTTGAAATTTTTATATTTCAATTTCTTGTGCGCAGTTTGAAAATGTTCCTCCTCGTGGTCGACAAGTTGTTTTGTTTTTTTTGGGGGGGAAAAATTATTTTTCGTGCGTGCCGTGAATTTTTGTGGGATAGTTTAGTTTACCGCATGTTTCGTTCAAACTCATTCATTTCATTTTTAAAATAAAGGGGTCATCATTTCATGTTGCGCGTGGCAAGAAAAGGAAATGGAGTAGAGGAACAAAAAATGAAATGCTGGAATAAAATAAACATGTCGTTTATTTTCTGTTGAGAAATGAAAGTCTTCGATGTACACGTGTTCATTCAGCCGTTGACTACTACATGCGTGGGAGAAAAGGGAGAATGCAATAGAGAAAAGGGTTAAGCTCAGTAGAGCGTCGCGCACATGTCTGTTTTGATGGACTAAAGGCGAAGGGGAGATAGAGTGACGTTAGAGAACGCTGGCCCGGACGAAAAGGGAAGTTGACAGGTTTTGTTGACTTTTATACTGGAGTTAGTGTTCTGG